>NW_015090879.1:395977-406634 GCF_001431845.1 Calidris pugnax
GCCGGGCTCAGGGCTGGAATTTCCCCAACCCCCCCCTCTTGCCCCCCTGAGACCCCCCCCCCCCGGACCCTCCCTGCTTGCTCCCCACTGGGCACAGCATCCCTGCAAACCAGTTGCTCGCTTCCACAACAGTGCGTCCAACTGGGAGGAGGTGGGAGGCTTTTCCTCCGGCCCTTGGGATGTGCAGGCATTCCCTGGCTGTCCCCAGTGCCCCCCAGGACCCGGTGCCCACTGTGGTTCCCCCCTGTCCCTGCCAGGGAGAGCCCTGCTCCCAGCACTGCTCAGCCCACAGCGGGAGGACACGAGCCATCACGGGGCAAAGGGTGTTTGTCCTTGGGGACCGGGTACCCAGCACGGCTACGTCACGGTCACGAGAGCTGGCAGCACTGGGGGAGAATGAGGTCTCAGACCAGTCTAACCAGTAGCTCCAGCTGCTGGCACAGGGGCACGTGAAGGCAGGGGAAGAAATGCCGGGCGGTCAGGCACTGGCACAGACTTTGGCACTGACAGCCACCCGTCCCCACCGCACGAGGTGCTGTGCAATGCCTCAGGCAGAAGGGGAATTTGCCTTTTCCATGAGCTCTGGGTGCCCAACACCTCAGGGAGCTCCATCCCTCCCATCTCCAGGCGTTTGGCCCCAAAAGCTGAAGAGCTCACATTATTTACGCAGCAGGAAGGGCCGTCCTCGTGCCAGCCAGGAGCCAACGTGTCAAACCCCCTTTCTCCTGCCCTTCCAGCTCCCCAGGGGCTGCTCACAGGTTCAATTGCAGCAGGACAGAGGTTTGGCTGCAGACAGAGCAGCGTCACCCAAAGCAGAGAGCAAGGGTCCCACCAGGCACTGAACAGCCCGAGGGACACTTTGACCTTGCAAAGGGCACCTTGGCGTCCCCGGCCGGGCAGCTCCAGGCTTCGGGAGGATTTCTCCCCCTGCATGTCCACAACAGCACATGCAAGCAATGCCCTGTAGCCCCTGCTATGCATAACCCAGCACCCTGCCTCCAGCGCGGGCAGGATCAGCCCCCGCTGCCCACACGCTCACCCAGAAGGTGCCGGCGGCTGCAGCAGACGCTCCCCAGCTCTTTTCACAGCACAAGTGGAAAAGGGACATAATTAAAGGGCTGAGGATGCACAAAGCGGGCGGCCACGTGCTGTGCTGAACGCTGCCCTCTCCTCCCCGGGCAGCCCATCACGAGTCCCAGCGGGGGCCAGGGCGATGGTGGGCAAACGCAGCCAAGAGTGACACTGGGTCCAATCCTCTGGGATTCATCCAGCTCTGCCTCCACGGATGGGACTGCACCCGGCAGCCCCCAGCACAGCACCGGCAGATTTGTGAGGCAGGTAAAGGGGGACAGTCCCCTCCCTGTGCCAACAGTCCAGGGCCCAGGCACCGCTGAGCTTCAGCCCTGAGCTTCCAGCACACATGGAAGCTGCTGTCCAGGGCTGTGAGGACATTTCCAGGTACCAGCAGACAGACCCAAAAGGGTCTCAAGACCATCCCTTGCTGATGGAGACATGTGTCCCCCTCCCGAGCGTGGGGAAGGAGGAGCTCAGCATCGCTGGCTGCAATCACCAGAAGGATAATCCGGGCAGGACACCGTGGCCACCACCCAGCGGGAGCAGGAGCGGGGCCTCGGAGGAGCCTTGTACCGGGGGCTGACGCTGGGGAGCGTGGCGGCGTGCGAAGGGCAGCCTACGCTGCTCCTCCCACTCCCCGTGACCTTCGCTACCGCGTCCTCCTCGCCCAGGCGGCCTCACCCCAGCTCTGTCAACACATGGCTGAACCTGCTGCAAAAGGGACTGGAAAAGGGGAGAAGCCCGGAGGGAGAGAGGTCTGACCCTGCGGCAGAGGCTGCAGAGCTCGGTGGGCCCGAGGAAGCTGCCGCAGCTGCAGCCGATGCCGGTACCAACACGCCCGGTGGGAGCTGGCGTCCCGTCCCTCGTTGCATTCCTTGCGACGCGCCCTGGATCGCCCCGTCCCCCCCGGGCTCCCGGCGTTGGTCTGACACACGTGCCTCGGCTGCACGTGGCAGCGGGATCCTCTCGGGGCCGGGCACTCTCTCAAGGACGGTCTCCCTGCCTCGGAGCTGGTATCCACCACCACCACCACCACCAGTGCCAGGGATGGTCCGGAAGGAGCAAAGCATCCCCACAGCAAGGCAAAGAGACAGGAAGGGGCAGGGAACCCCAGGCACCATGCCTGCAGCTCCGTCTGCTCCAGCAGGGTTGGAAGGCACCGGGATGGGAATGGGAAGAGCTGCACTGGGAGAAACTGGAGCTGAGACCCCGAAGGAACACGGCTGGGACCGTACAGCCCCAGACCAGCGATGCTGCAAGCAGGATACCATGCCATCCCAGCTCCCTCCCGGAGCTGGCTTAGCCACGATGCCGCTCTTCCCACTGGGAGAGCGGGAGGAGGAAATCCTGTGTCCTGTCCCCCTCCTCACCAGGCCTGTGCCTCCTGCAAGCAGCAGGTTGGGCTGGACTCAGCTGCAAAAACCCATCCATCTCTGCCTGCACGGCACTGCCCCGACTTGCCTTCTCCCTGCGCAGCGGCGGGTCCTGCGGCAGGAGGCAGGGAACAGGCAGCGCAGCTCTACCACCACTGACTCACCCCAGAAAAATGGGGAGGAGGGGGGAGCTGGCAGGCGGGAGGGAAGGGGGTTGCGAGGTCCCCAGGGGAGGAAGGGGAGGTGAACCTGCCTGCCTGTGTCCTGCTCAGTGGGATGGAGACCTGCCCCCCCTTCTCCCAGCAGCTGGGACGGTGCAGAAGGCAGCGAGAAGACCCCCTGCCCCATGCGATAGATGCTCTCCAACCACTTCGGGGCTCCTTCCCACCATTGGCCACCATCGTCCAGGTGAACACAGAGGCTTGGGGACCCCTCTGCTCCCCACACTGGAGAGGGGACAAAGCAGGACTTGCCTGCGGATGCCATAAGTGTGGATAATGCCAATGGGGTGCACCATCAACCAACCCCAGCCCTGAGACCCCCAGGGAACAGCCAGCACGGGGTCTCTGCCATGGCCACAAGAGTCCCCATGCTCTGGTCCAGCATCCAGCCCTTCTGCTCCGGGATCCAGCCCCTCTGCTCCCTCCGAATCATCCTCTCCCCTTGCAGCACAACCAGCCCGTTCCCCAGCTGACAGGATGGAGCAGGCAGCCCTGCTGGCATCTCCCTGTCAGGAACGCCACTGCCTCTTCACAAGCCTGAGCCCATTTAGCTTTCCCTTGGGCCCATCACCTCCAGCTCCGTGGCCCTGGCACCAACCTCTGCCACCCTGGCCCTTGGCTAGGGAGAGAGGCTGGGGGGCCAGCGACCCTACTGGAGGCAACCAGCCCAGCCACCCTCACTCCCTGAGTCCCTGTTGTCTCTGCACAGGATCCGTGCCCTGGACACGCCACGGGACCATGCTCTCTCCAGGCAGGATAAGAGCACAATAATATTTACTGTGGCTCCGGCCACGCAGCCCCCCGCTGCCAGCCCAGGGGCTGCAGCCCGCCCTTGGCTCACTCGGGGGCTGCTGCTTCAGCCAGGAAAACATCTCCACAAAGCAAATAAACACGACCCGATCTGCACCGCTGGCTCGGCTCTCAAACACGATCCCACGCAGAGGCAGGAATAAAATCCATTTCAAACAGGGAAACAAACTTGAGCTGGTTTCTTCCTCTAAATTGTAGGGCAGAAAACTGCCCTGCATCACCCCAGCGAGCCAAAGGGCCACGGAAAAGGAGCTGGCGTGGGGTGAAACCCCACTCAGAGGAGAACAGTCACCCCGACAGCCACCTCCAGGCAGGGCTGCTGTCACGGCAGGAGCACACCGGGCTCTGCGACGGGGCTGCGCCGCAGCCGGCCTGGCCCTGACCTCGCTGCTGCCCGTGTGGTGACGTGTGACATTGGCCATTCCAGGGTCTGGCAGCACCCCACAGCGGGGGTCCTGGCACTGCAGAGGAAGGCAGGACCCAGGACCCCCCCCCCTCAATGCCTGACTTTGCCCCCACTCCCATCCTTGGCCCCCGTTCCAGCCTCCGTCCCACCACATCCCCACCCCGCACCCGTCCCCTCCCCGGGAGAAGCCACCAAACAGGTTTGAAGGTAAATAACAGCCTTTCCCCGGGCCAGGAGCCGGATCCGGGTGGGAACAGCCCAGCTGGGGAGCGTGGGGCGGGCAGAGCCTCAAGAGCCACGCGGGGCTGCGGAGGCAACGCCGACGGCACACATGGCCGGGGACGAACCCCCCGGCACCTCCTCCTTCCCCAGAGCCGTGCCAAAGTCCAGAGGTTTATCACAGCCCTGCTTCACCTTCCCTGGGTGTCCTCTCCTCCCGTGCACACGCGCCTGCGCCGTTTCCCCGCCGCCGCAGCTGGCTGCGTCCCCCGCAGCGCGTGCCGTCATGCCCGGCGTGTTTGCAGGGCACCCAAGGGTGCTGTGGAGATGGCAGCCCTGCCTGTCACAGCAGGTACCCGGCTCCGATGCAGGAGCCAACCCAGCAGAGGGATTAAGGACAAGACCTTGCAGGTTGTTTTTCTTCCCTGTGCCGGGATCCACCGTCCCGCAGGCAGCACCCGGCCCCGCTCCTGCCCACGGAGCAACCAAGGAGCTGCCCGTCCTCCCTCGGGAACAGAGACGGACCCAGCGATGAGGGATCAGGGGAGGAGATGGGAGAGGAGCCATCAGAGATCACAGAATCACATGGGGTTGGAAGGGACCTCTGGGGATCATCTCCCCCAACCCCCTGCCAGAGCAGGGCCACCCAGAGCAGGTCCCACAGGAACGTGTCCAGGTGGGGTTTGAATGTCTCCAGAGAAGGAGACTCCACCACCTCCCTGGGCAGCCTCTGCCAGGGCTCTGCCACCCTCACAGGAAATAAGTTTCTCCCCATGTTTAGGTGGAACTTCTTATATTCAAGTTTGTGCCCATTTCCTCTTGTCCTGTCCCTGGGCACCACTGAGAAGAGACCGGCCCCGTCCTCCTGACACCCACCCTTTAAGTATTTATAAGATGTGAGAGGAACCATCAAATGGGGCTGGGGCTGCCCCCAAAGCGGGGTGGGGGGGACACACAACCAGCAGCAGAACGGCAGGTCCCTGCCTCTCGGTGACGGGGCGGCTGCCAAAGGGGGCACGGCCCGGCACGTCGGGGCCGAGCGCGGGAGGCAGCCGCCTGCCCGGGACACCCGCGGACCCCCCCTCCCTGCTCCGGCTCCGCTCCAGGAGCCCCCGGAAGGGCTCAGCCCCCCCGGCCGGCGGGAAGATGCCGATGGGCGAACCCGGCTGCCGGTGTGCCGGGAGAAAGCGCCTGTGTAAATCTCGGCGCGTCCCCCGCCGGGGCGGGCCCCCCGCCCTTATCTGCTCCCCCGGCTGTTTGCGGAGCCGGCCCCGCGCGGGTCTGGCACGGAGAGCGGCTGCGAAGGAGAGAAAAGACGCCCAGATTTGCTCAGCCCACCCCGGAGCCAGAGCAGGGCACCGGGGCCGGCTGCCAGGGAGCCCCGCCGCCACCCTCACCCCAAACCTGCCTCCCCCCCGGGGGGATTCGCCCCTGGCGCCTGCCCCAGCGCCCACCGACGGGGAGGAGGGGTGTCGGGGACCCCGCGCCGGCTGCAGCCGCATCCCCTGGCCCGGCGGGCGCAGCCTGGCCGGCCGCCACGTTCCTCCGCCCTGACTCAGCGGGGCGTCCCGATAAGGAGGCGATAAGAGGCTTCGGTCTCCCTGGTGCTCAAGGACCTTCCCCGGCTGCTCCTGCCAGAGATGAGCCCCGGGGAAGAGGCAGGGGATGGAACCCAGCCGGGCCCCACTCCATCACCGGGGATGGGGACGCGGGGTTTGGGACGGGGGAAGGAGAGTGGGGAGCCCCCCGTGGGGAGCAGGAGGCAGGGAGCAGGTTGCAGGAGCTGCCTGCAGCGGGTCAGGCGGTGCCAGCAGCCCCCAGCCGTGCTCCTGAGGCTCCTGCCCGGCCAACCCCATCCCTGGGGACCGCTGCTCCCGGGATCAAAAGGCAGTGGGTGCCCACGCCGCCCCACGCATGGCGGAAGCACAAAGGCAGCCGCCGGTGCCTGCCCGGGCCTGATGCAGTGGGCACGGTGGGGCCAAACCAGTGCTCCCGACGGAGAGATGGGAACTGGGGGATATTGGTCCAGCTGCCTGCGAGATGCAATTAGCCCCTGACCCGAAACCCAGAAGCACCCAGAGTCTCGGTGAGGGGCAGGAGGGAGACGGAGCGATGGCGGGGGCCCGTCGGGAGGGTGCCAGCACACCCTGCCCCCACCGGTGATCCCGGCTGCGCCCCACGAAATGCTGAAGCGACACAATGCAAATTCTTTCGCTTTGTGGCCGCCGCACCGTTGCCATGGAGCCGCCGCAGAGAACAAACACAACTCGCCCCATGTTTTCTCAGCACCTTCGGCCCCAGCGCCGGCCCTGGCCTCACCAGGATCTGCCCCGGTTGCATCACAGGGTCCCACATGGCACCCATTTCAGGGCACCCGAAATGGGGCAGGGCTTCTCCCAGCCAGCCCTGGGAAGGGCAGCAGTGGTGGCACCAGGGACTGGGACTGGTAAGGGGTAGCCAGGGCTGGCAAGGGGGATGGAGAGGAGACAGAGGTCTGGATGGGGATGGCACAAGGGAAGGGTGAGGAATGTGCCAGGGGTGCTCCCAGGAGCCCCCAGAGCAGGAGGTGGCTCACCCCATCACCTGCAGTGCTATGGCTCAGGGCAGAGGCGAAGGGACAGACGAGAGAAGAGCAGGAGCCCGGCTACGACACCAGCCTGGATGGTGGCACCCGGCCATTCCGGCGTGGAGACCACAACGAGAGGATGGCTTTGTGGAGAGGAACCCACAGCCAGCTGGTGAGGAGGGATGGACAGCAGAGAGCCAGGGGTGAAGGAGATGCCATCCCCGCACAGCCATGGGTGACTGGTGTAACTGCTCCTGCCTCAGTTTCCCCAGGCACCGAGGGGATGCTGCCGGTTGGGGCACTTCAGTGCCCTCTCCCCGTGCACCCGCAGGGTCTCCCCATTCCCTGGGGCAGTTTTGCTTGGCACGATTGCTCCCCAAGCCTGCAAGGGGTTGACTCCAGACCCTGTTTACCCTGCAGACAGCTGGGCTCACCGCACCTGGGGAGCTGCTGACTGTGACGACCGAGGGAAACGGGGAGCTGAGGGCAAGAGGGACGGTGGGGCTGGGAGTCCTGTGGGGCTGGACAGAGAAAAATGCCCAATTCCCGCCATCCTGAGCCCGCCATCCCCAATCCTACCAACCCTGGACCTCTGCCCACGCACTCGTCAAGCCCCCTCCCTGACTCAGACCGGGCTGGGGACACAGGGACAGTTTAACAACATCAGCAGGGAAACTGGCAGCCCCAGGATGGGGACGATGTTACTGAGAGAGACCTTCCTTGCTCTCACCACCCAACTCCGATGGAGGAATCTCACCAGGACCGGGTGCCCCATGGGGCCGAGAGTTCAATACACGGGTCCAGGCTGGTGTGGGACCCTTTTCCCTGCTCCTCTTCCCCGCAGAAAAGAGCTCCCCCTGCCCCCTGCCTCCTCCCGGGCTTTTCAGCCGCATCCCTGGAGCTGGGAGCATAAAGAATCAGAGCAATGGGTGCATGGACGGACAGACAGACAGATACAGCACAGGACGGATGCAGGGGGGAGCAGCCCGGTGCTCTCTGCAAACGCTCCCAGATCCCTGGGGCGCAGCGAGGGAAACTGAGGCACTGGACGGGAGCAGAGGCCGGGGAGGAAGGTGACACCGCTGGGACGCCGCTTGGAAAAACAAATCGGTAACTAACTCAGGGGATGATCCCCGTTCCTGATAGCGCAGGCGAGCCGTCGGCTGGTCCCCGGCGTGTCGGCACAGCCCCTGCGTGCTGCCGGAGGTTTTTCCCCAGCTCCAGCACCTGGAGTCAGGGGGCCTGATCCTGACACCCCCCTCCCCAGCACGGGGAGCGAAGCCACTAGCCACAGTGGCCCCAGCCCCACGCCAGGGTGGGAAGAACAGAGGCAGCAAACTTTCCCAGTGCGTTTTCCCCCCCAAAAAGTCACCAAACCCGGACCCCCGCAGTCCCCCCCTCCCCTCACCGGGCACCCCCATCGTTCCTACCTGCCCGTGGCTTCCCAGCGCGGCCGAAGGGCCAGTAGGAGCCGGCCTTGACGCCCGCCGGGCTCCTCTTGCGGTGCACGTTGCCCATGAGGCCGCTCTCGCCCTCCACCGCGGCCGGGTGGAGGAGGCCGGGACGCTACATGGCGGAGCCGAACGGGCTCCTGCGTGGCCCCGGCGGCCGCGGGAGACGAGGGCTCTCAGCCACCGTCTCCCATCCCTCCGGCTCCGGCGGAGCTCGGCGCTCGCAGGCGGCGGTGCCGGAGCCAATGGTACAGGCAGAGAGGAGGGGCCTGCCGGGATCACCCCTCGGATCCCACGGCACCCTCCCAGCCCCATCCCTCCGGCAGGGATGCGTGGGTGCCGCAGTCAGGCCAAGCGGGCAAAGGGAGACACCCTCCCCTCCCACCCCCAGCTCCCCCAGTGTCCCCAAACACAGGGACAAGCTGGACACAGAGCTCTCCTTCCTCCCCGCTCCCACCTCCCCGGAGTTTGCCACGCTCCACTGATCCACCACCATTTCTGCCCCTCCCTGAGCACGGTGCCGACAACCGAGGCTGCAACACAGCCCCACTGTGGGTCTCGGGGGGTCCCAGCCCCATGGGGACACCCCAGCCAAGCCTGGCACAGCATGGACAAGGCTAGAACAGGATCTCCAAGACCCCAAGGACACGGGATGGGTCTGGCTGTTGCCCAACCTCAGGGCGAGCACCTACATGCCTGTAGGTGGATGTTAAACCCCTGACACCCTCTCCACGGTCACTCCTGTCCCAGGGGCAAGCCACAGGGGGACCAGCCAGGAGAACATCTGCATCCACATCAGCTGACACCCCTGGCACATCCCTCCCGTGCCCTCCCCAGGTGCACCCCAGTTTTTCCCCACTCCAGCGGGGTTTTGCAAGCAGGGAGCAGGCTGGGGCTGGCAGGGGAAGGGCAGATGGGTGCTCCACCAGCTGCCCACGCTGCACGGAAAAGCCCTGCCACTGCTCGTTCCGAAACACGTCTGCCAGCCTGCCCCTGCCAAAACCCAGCTTTCCCTCCTGATTTTTAATTAGAGCATTAAATGCTGGGAGGGCAGGGAGGGGTCAGCCGGGCCAGGCGGTGGGCAATTCCTGCTGGCAGTGTTGATGTTCCTTAGGTGATTCATCAGAGGTGAGGATAAATAGGAAGGAGGGTTTTGTGGGAAAGGCACAGAACCGGGGAGATGATGCAAAAAAATAAAAATAAATTACAAGCCAACCGGCAGCTCTGTCCTGACCTCCCAAGGTGAGCAGTAATAAACTAATCTTTGGACTTCAGCCTCCTTCTCCGCAATGGAAATTGTGATGCTTCCGTTTCTCACCAGCTTGGTTTGCTGCCCAAAAGGCACGGTCAGTGGGGCAGAGACCATCTTGTGCCTGGCACAGGGTGGCTGTCCCCGTGTCCCTGTGCACTTGCTGCCCCATCTGCTGCGGGAGCTATTAAGGGAACGGGGGATCCAGTGGCAAACTATTCCCTCTTTCCCATTTACTGGCTGTACCCAGTTCAAGGCACAGCCTTTCCGTCTTGGGGTAGATGGGATTAAACATGGACTTGGTCACAAATGCAACAGAGTCCAAGGTCTCTGCCCAGCAACTTGGGGAGATGATTTTTCCCCTGGGCTGCAGGAGTGGGGTCGGCTGGGGGCATCTCAAGCCTGGGACAGAGCTTGTTCCCACTGCCCATCACCTCCCGAGCATCCCTGGGACATACATCCCCTCGCAGCGGCTCCAAACAGGGTGCACAGACCCCCCTCATAGGGCTCAGTCCCCTTCCCCAGTGACACAGGGTGCTCCTCCGCAGCCACACACACCAGCCTTCCCAGTGAGGCACTTTTATGTTTCCCCTTCAAGAAAAAGAAAGGCTGGAGCCTGTGGCTGCCCCAGATACAGCAAAACACTTCCCCCTCCACTCCCAAAACAGACGCCCTCTGCGCCAGCACCTGCCAAGCAAACACGGCCACCGCCGGCACCGAAGCTTCACCGCCCCCAGCCCAGCAGCTCTGAGGCGTCGGGGGGGCTCTGAGAGGGAACTGAGCCCCAGGAACTCAGAAAAGTGCCATAAATATCAAGGGGCTAATGGGGACAACTCGCAGCCACGTAGCAACCCAGCTCCTCCTGGGTCCCCCCTTTCAGTCCCTGCCATAGCGGGGGGCTGAGGGCAGCACGGGCAGCTCCAGCATCCCCCGCAGACCCACTGACCTGCGTCGCTGCCCCGTCGCTGCCTGGGGATGCAAACCCCTCTGAAACCTGCTGACAGGCTGCAGGACCAGCCGGCTGCTCTCATCCTTCATCCCGGTCTCGGTTTTACATCCCTGCACCCAGAAATCCGCCTGGAAAGAGCGGCAGGGAATGGGGAAGTGCTTGCAGCTTCCCCAGCGTGCAATTCCCAGCCCAGCAAGAATGGGAAACTGGGGGCAAGAGGTGCTCATCCAGGTCTCTCCGGGCCAGAAACCCCTGGTTTTATTCACTGAGAGGACTCTGATAAGAGCACAGAGCTCGGGGGGAGGGGGGGGGGGGGGGCGGTGCCTAGCAGAAGAAGAT
>NW_015090879.1:407068-412791 GCF_001431845.1 Calidris pugnax
GCGAGCCTATGACACGAGCAGCGAGGGGGGGGGGGGGGGGGGGGGGGAAGCTGCTCATGAGATACAGATCTTGTCACTGCAGCGTGACCGCTTCGAGCACATCTGATCGTCCCCGAGTCACACGCTCCCTGGGTCAGACCGGCCAGACCAAGCGTGGGACGGCGGGGACCCCCCCTGCACTGGCACAGGGGCTGGGGGGGGGGAAGGATCTGTCCCTCCTGGGGTTTTATCCCTCCCTCGTGGTGTTTTCTAAACCTGATCCCTTTTGCCGAGCAAACAGGGAGCCGAGCTGCCTGAATGAGAAAGGAATTCAGCCCTTGCTCCCTTCACGGGGAAGTAAAGTGCAGCGAGGCAAAGGTAACACAAAAACCCCACTTGAGATCCCCAATCATTAACAGAAATACATAACCAGAAAGGTTTCAGACGATTTCCTGCTGGAGCCGGAGTCCAGGCCGGCTCTGCCGATGACAGCTCCAGCCCCAGCCCATGGAAGCAGAGGGAGCCCAGCTCCCTGCTCCCAGGAAGGCATTTTCTGATCCGTGCAGGGACCAGCCCAGGGCCCTGGCTCCCGCTTGGCAGGGAAATGCTTTTTCACTTCATCCTCGCCCAGCTCTTCACCTCCCAACGGCTTATGTTCCCATCGCTGCCGGAGTCAGAGTCAATGATGATATTGTCTTATGAAATAAGACCTTCCTTCTAAAGAGAAATATGACTCCAGCGAAATAGTTTTATCGGATCTTATGGAACGTTATTTGCAAGAGTAATTCTTCCAGTTGTCTCCAGGTGGAATAGCTGTGGTTGCAGACACACCTCTCTTTGTTCGCAGCAGCCGCTCACCGTTGCCAGTTCAGGCCAGCCAGGGGATTCCTGCTGCTCACATTTGCTGAAGTGTCACTCTCTCCCCCTTCTTTGCAGATTAACAGATTCGTGTCCCCCCCACACACACACACACGCGTGGAGGAACAATCCTGGCCCCTCTCCTCCCTCCTCTCAGTCCAGGAGCTCAAACTAACACACAAAACCCGAGTTTACACCAAAGCATGTGCCACGCAGCGACCGAGGATGGAGGAAATCAAGTGTCCAGGGAGATTTCACATCTCAGTCATTACCAGCGCAACACACGGGGCGGGGGGAAGCCCAGCCCCAAATTGCACTCGAGGACTCAAGTGCCATCCCAAAACCCGCAGCATCAAGCCCAGTCCCCACCGCAGCCCAGCCCCTGTCACTCGCTGCTCACCCCACAGGGTTTCCAACCAGCCCTCACTAATATTATGAACCAGCTGAGCACATTTAAAGCGTTATTTTTAACATCACGGTGACACCCCCCGCCCCCCCAAGTCAGGAAATCTGTTGCTGCCGGACTAAGCTGGCATCAAAGGCGGGGAAGAAAAGCCAACCCTAATTTAATATTTCTGGAACATCGATTCCTTCACTTCACCGGGGAATTAAGAAGAATATTGCGAAACCTGGATAAAGCAGTAGCCAAAAAACCAGACTAAAACTGCTCGTAGGCAGCAGGACTCCACGAGCACCCACCCGAGGGTGGGTTAACCTGAGCCACTGAGGGTTAACATCTGCCTTCATCCCAGGGGCTGAGGGAGGAGAAGGAAAAGCCTTTGGCTTTCTTGCTCCCAGTTTCCATCAGGAAAAAGCAGCCAGACGGAGCAGACCGGAGCCGGCCGAGCACCCCGATTCCTCGCTCCACGGCACAGCCCACCCGTGGGACACAGCCCACCCGTGGGACACAGCCCACCCGTGGGACACAGCCCCCGCCTCCCTTCCCATCCCAGGGGTTAATCGCTCCTCGGCCTCCAAAGGTTATTGTGGAAATAAACAGGTTGGGAATGGCGAGGTGCTGGGATACCATGGGGACGGGGCCACGGGGGTGCTGAGGGCGGGGAGGGGGGTGCTGTGTACAGGGAAAACAGCCTGGGGCTGGCAGCACCCTGGCAGCCACCACACACCCCGGGACGGGGCGTTACAGCTCGAGGCAGGAGTTGCATCGGCATAAAAAGGGGATGGTGCAACCAGCAGGGCCCATACACCCAAACAGGGCAGAGCATTCAGCTGGGAAATGGGAGAGGACTCGGCTTCCAGCTGGGATGGAGCCGCTCCCCCCCCACGCCGGGAGAGGGGGCCTGAAACTCGCCCATGAGCAGGATTAGTGCGTCTTTCCTCTACACAGCTCAGCTCTTTGAGCGGCCAGAGATGGGAGCTCTGATTAGACGGACCCACGGGTTTGATCCGAAGTGGAAATGCTTTCATCCTCCTGCTCCCATGGTTCCAGTGCTGAGCGATTCCGACCCCACCGACACCCGGGTCGGGAACGGGCAGATGCCCAGGCTGAGGAACTAGTCCTGACCCAAATCTCCACGGGATGGCTTTCCTCCCTCTCGTCCCCATCCCTGAGTCCCTGCACAGAGTCCCCCTGCTTCCCCACAGCCGGGATGCACCAGGGATGGTGGGACATGCCCTGTCCCCCCTCTGTGACCAAAGCCACCTGCAGGAATGGCAGGATGACGGAGTCGGTCAGACACAGGGGGAAAGCCAAGGGCACCCAGACCTGCGGAATCTCTCCCTTCTCCCTCTCCCACAGCTCCCAGCTGATATTTGGAAAAATTCCCAGGCTGGGGCAGAGCCCGGCTGGCTCGTGGTGCAGGCAGCGAGGCCAACGCAGCCTCCAGGCAGGTCAGAGCTTCCCAACGCGGCGGCCGACACCACCAGCTCCTGCACACGCCCTCGGGAAGCGGCCGGCACTGGGTGCTCCTGGAGCCATCGCTCCTTCCATCTCCACTGCTCAGGTCAGAGCACCACTCGAGGCACCCTGACCCCGTCACACGGGGAAGCATCATCCCCCACCTCACAGGGAAGGATGCTGGTATCCCAGAGGATACTGGCAGCTGCAGCTGGGCCGGAGGCAGATAAGCTGGGGGGAGACCCAGCACGCTCAGCACACTGGAAGCACATGCACACAAGCTGCAACCATGGGGCATCCCTGCTGCTTCCCTGCTGCTTTGCCACCGAGCGAGCGGTGACGCGGTGGAACACTGGCACATGCCAGCTCCGTGCACGCCAAGGGGGATGCCACGGGCTGCCAGCACGGCTGTGGGCACAGCCCCAAGGAGAAGGGTCCCACAGCACCAGAGGTCCAGTTGTGGCCTCTCCATCACCAGTATGGACCACAGGCAGGCGGGGTCTCTGGGCAGCAATCCCAGACACGGGGGTATCTAACGGACCGGGACAGTGACAGCGCGGTGACAGAGGACACGATGGTGTTTTGTCGGGGTGTGTTCATGGAGGGCAGCGTGGCAGGCGGGCTGTGGGTCCCCGAGCTGCAACCCTGATGGGCAGTGACTTCGCATTTGGAGGATTTGCTGGCAAATGCTACAACTTCAGGGGGAAAAAAAAAAAAAAAAAAAAAAAAAAGGGCAGGCAGAGGAGCTGGTGGGGGTGCTGAACTACCATTAGAAAATCGATAATAATACTAGATAGTGATTAATTTTTTCCTATGTACATGTAATTTCTCACCAACTTAAGTATCAGCAATTCATCCCCTGGATTTAGCCAAACACATACATATGTTTTTAACTACCCTTCAAGACACATTTGTAGTTTTGGTCTCCACAACCACAAGTGTTGAAGCAGCAAGACTCTCAAAAGTGATAGACCTGATGCCATAAATCCTGTCTCTTGAAGACCCTAAGATGAAACCACAGGAATAAGTAATATCTTTAAACTCTCCTTGAGGCCGAACAGCCAACTAAATATTTTACACATTTAAACCATCAGCTTATTTCCAGCGAAACTTCAGGGGAAAAAAAAAAAAAAAAAAAGAAAAAGAGGGCTGGCAGAGGAGCTGCTGGGGGCGTTTCCACGCTGCGAAGAGGAACATCACATGCTCCAGCACATCTCATTTTTTCTGCTCAGGTTTCAGCGTCGGGCCATGGCAGCGGCGTCCACGCAGGAGGGAGGCACCGGCAGCATCCCATGGACCCGCTGAGCCTCCTCCCGACACCCTCCCGCCTTTCCACGGCCACCCCTCTCCTATCACGGATCTCCACGCGCTTCTCCAAGCGGTAAACGTGCCTGCATGCAGTCCCGGATGCCTGGAAATTTGCTCCCTGGGGCAAATCGAGGGAGAAGGTCCCAGGCGACGGCGTCTGGCTGGGTTTGGTGCCGCAGAAGCGGCCTCTCCCTTGGCGAGAGCGCGGTGACGTCCCCGCCGGAGGAGCCCTGCAGGGAGGGCAGCGGGTGTCCCCGATAGCACAGGGTGGGAGAGGCTGAGCACGTCTCTGCCGCTCGGGGTGATACCTCCAGCGACTCCCGCCTCGCCGGGACACCTACCACTACTGCAAAACAACCGTGCGAGGAGACGAGCATGACCAGGCACGCCACCACCCATCGCTCTGCTGAAGGTCCCGGCCCACGGGAGGCCGGGCTGAGCCCACGGATCCCCGTAACCCGGCCCTGGGGCAACGAGGAGAAGGCACCAGCAGCACCTTCCACTGCAGGATTGTCCTGGTTGAGGCGGCAGGGCCGTGGCGGGGCGATGGAGGGAGCACCCCGCAAACCGGCCGGGGTGAGGGCCATATCTAGGACAGGAAGGGCCACACCTGGAGCACGCAAACACCCTGCCCAGGAGGAGGAGGAGGAGGCAGCGGCTGGCATCTCTCCCGGTTTTCCTCAGCCCCAGTGACCTTCTGACTCAGCGGAGAGAGAACCTACCCAGTGAACCGGCACCAGCCCTCGGGGCAGGGGCGAGATTGCACCGGGGACTGCCGGATCCGGCCTGCTGGCACGGCTGCTGCAGCGGCGGCACCGTAGCCACCATGGCCACCACAGCCACCATGGCCACCACCTTCTTCACTCCCCTTCGGCCACCTCCACTGCCACCACAGCCAGCGCCTCCACCCCTCCTTGGCCACCACCACGGCCAGCGCCTCTGCCCCTCCTTGGCCACAGCCGTGACCCCTCTTTGGCCATCACCTTTGCCCCTCCTCACCACCACCATGACATCTGTTTGCCCACCGCCATGGCCATCACCGTGACTCTTTTTTGGCCACCACTGTGGCCTGTCTTTGGCTATCTCCTCAGCCAGCACCTCCACCTCTCATTGGCCACCTCCATGGCCACCACCTTGAGCTCTCCTTGGCCACTTCCACGGCCCCCACTGTGACTCCTTGGCCACTGCCATGACACCTCCTCAGTCACCATCTCAAGCTTTCCACAGCCACCACCCTGACCCTTCCTTGCCTACCTCCATGGCCATCCTGACCCCTCCTTGGCCACCTCCACAGTCACCACCCCGACATCTCCTCGCCCACCACCCCAACACCTCCTTGCCTGCTACTCCAACCCCTCCTTGCCCACCCCTACAGCCATCCTGACCTCTCCTTGCCCACCTCCATGGCCACCACCCCAACCCTGCCTTGCCTACCTCCACGACCACCACCCCAGTCCTTCCTTGCCCACCTCGATGGCCACCACCCCAATCCTTCCTTGCTCACCAGCATGACCACCACCCCAACCGCTCCTTGCCCACCTCCATGACCACCACCCCAATCCTTCCTTGCCCACCACCCCAACCTCTCGCCGCCCCTTTCCCCTCCCCATCCGCCTCCCCCCCCGCCGCTCCCTCACCTCGTCCCTCCTCCCCGTCCGGGGCACTGTCGCCCTTTCTCCGCCGTCGCCGGCCGCGGAGCCAGCTGAAGGCCCGACGCAAC
>NW_015090879.1:413013-419465 GCF_001431845.1 Calidris pugnax
TGTCGTGTCCCCCCCGCAAAAGCTGTTCTCCCCGCCCCGGTGAGTCCCGGCTTTGTCCCCGCGGGACCCGCACCCTGCAGGGACAAGGCCATGGGGACAGCCGGGGGCTGCTCTCGCCCCTTGGGACCCCCCATTTCCCCCCCCCCACCCCGAAACATCACCAGGAGCGAACCGGGACAGAGCAGCCCCGGCGAGACCAGAGCAAGGAATTACAGCATCGTCACCTTCTGCCCCCCCCGCCCCCCGGGTGTCCTGCAGAGCCACCGGGGTGGCTGTCCCTGTCCCCGGGAGAGGAGCCGGAGCCGGTGGCCGTGTCCTGCCCTTGCCCTCTCCCCGCAGCCACCACCGGTTCCTCACCTGACGGGCCCGAGGGTGACGCTCACCCTGTCACCGCCGCTGGCAGCACCCGGGGGGGACACAGCGCTCCCCAACAGCGGCCAACCTGGGCACACCTGAGGCCACCAACACCCTCCCGTGAAACACCCCGGGCCACGCTGCTTCTTGTGGCTAATCATAAATCAGCTCCTTGAAAATGAAATGACAGGGGAAGGTGGGGGGGTGGAGGGGGGGTGTTCAGCTGCTTGACGTGGCTCTGCCAGCCTCTGCCTGCAGCCCAGAGCGCGCGGGGAGCCTGCCCGGGCACGGCAGCGCCTCTCCTAAAAGATTTCACCGTTTGCCAGGAGCCCGCGCTGCTCAGGAGCACCCAGGGTGAGGATCCGGCTGCGAGGGGACAACAGGATGCAGGAGAGCCCGGGGCCGGCGCGGTGACGCACGCCAGCGCTGGGCAGGTTCGGTGGCCGGGACACGCGGCAAAGCCGGAGGCCACCAGCCTGGCAAGAAAGCTGGTGGGCTGGGATTTTTTTTTGCTGTATTTCCCCGCTCTGTGGCTCAGTGGGGTTTGGGTCCCTGCGCGGATGCATTTCCTGAAGCTGCATCGTTGCATTTGAGCCGCATCCTTCCCGGAGGCTGGCAAGGGCCTGGCCGTGTGCCCGGGGGAGTTTGCCAACCGCTGGAAATGACTAGAAGAATTTCTAAAGCCAGAAGCCTGTCCATCCCATGGGCTTCCCGGTGCGTTGCTGTCTCCGATGGGATTCGGGCAAACCCCAGCAAACCCCAGCATCCTGCTGATGTCCGGTGGTACCGGCGATGAGGGACAGGCATGTCACTCCAAATCCTGGGTGATGCCTGCAGAAAGGCTGGGGCTTGCTCTGCTTTTGTGTCTCAGCCTCTCATTCCCCTCCCTTCCCACCATGAACCTGGACTCGAGACCTAAACGAGGCCTGAAACACTCAGGCAGTGATTTTCTGGCACCCCCCTGACTCCCACCATGAAGGGACCCTTCCCAGGGCAGGGGCTGAGGACGCCACTGCTCCCCGAGGCTTTGCTGACCCATGTCGAGGTGAAGTGAGCTGGGGAAAAGCTAATCCCCAATTAGGGCGTTTGTGTTGACTTTCCGCCGCCGGCTCCAGCTTCCGAGTCATTAACCTCCAAAAAAAGATCCTGGTTTTCACATCATGCCCCTCCTCAGATGGCAGAAGAACCAGTTTGAAAAATATATTTGCACAGAGCTATGGGGCATTGTCCAGATAATCACAGTGAGAGGGAGAGTGTCTCTTACCCTCCGGGGAGAATTCTCATCAGATGGGTGAGGAAAGTAGAGGAGGAAGGTGAAGAGGAAGGTCATCCTCAACTTTCTCTCCGTTACGGTCCTGGTCCTGGTGGAGAAGGACAGTCCAGGGGCTCCTCCCTAAAGCACCAGCCCTTCGTGCAGAGCCCCAGAAAGCTTCACCCCCCTCCCCAGAGAGCCCGTGCACCAGCAGCGTGCCGGGGTACCCAGCTGGATAACTCATTTTCCGCTTCCACGGCCAAGATGGTCACAAGGACGCCGGGCGCTCGCGGGGAGAGGAGGCGGCTGGAGCTCAGCCCCTGCGAGGCCACGGCAGAGGCAGACAGGAGGGGGGGCAGAGACACCCCCCACCCCATGCCTGAGCCCTGGGAGGTGACACCCCAAACATGGGTGATGGATGCCAAAGGGTGCCAAAACACACTGGGCTGCGGCATCACAAGCTTCAGCAGCCGCCGAAGATCCTGCCCCTCGCACCGGGAAGGCACGAGCTCGGAGCCACCTTGGGGTGTGCTCAGCCCGTCCTCTGCCCCCCCTTCCTTCCCCTCGCGGGGCAGCGGGAGGGATGGCTGCTCCCTCATTACTCATTAACACTTCCGGCGCTCGTGGGTGGCCAGGACAAGGTCCTCCCGCAGCCACCCCAGCCCCACTGAGCCCTGGGGGTGCTGCTTCCCACCCTGCTGCACCCCCAAGGAGCCACTCACTCCAAAAACCCCCCCACATGGGGATGGGAGCTGGAGCCGCTGCTCCCCATCGCTCGCCCCAGGATATGGAAAATCCCAGCGAGGAGCCCTCTCGGCGGCGCTGGGGCAGCAGTGACCCTGCCAGCGATCGTTGGGACGCGGGCACTGGCTGCTGCCGTGCTCAAAAGCAGCGCTGCACTCGCTGTTTTAAAAAAAAGGGGCTTTATAAAAGGGTTCCTGGGCCCTAAATGTCACGGGAAGGGGAAATGCAAATGGGTCCTGGCTCGGCTGCGTTGTTGTACGTGGAGATGGGGATGAATAAAGAGCAGTGGTTCCTCCCTGCCCAGCTTCCTCGTGCTGGGAAGGGACAGCTCTGTCACGCATAGCCCACGCCAGGGGGAGGAGGGGATGTCACCAAAACGGGGTGTCTGTCACAGCTGCTTCAAAGGTCCCCAACCCCCCCACATCGGCCCCTGGCAGCCCCATCGCACGAGCCCACGGGGCGGCTCAGAACGGGGGGCACTTGTTGCACGGGCTGTGTGTTACGGGGCTGCTTGTGGCCGCTGAGCTGTGCACACACGTGTTCACACACACACGGACACGTGCGCACACACACGCCATGGTGGGAGCGTGGCCGAGCGCTGCTTGGGGCACACGTAAACCTGTGGCACTGGGGGGGGCTGCCGGGGGGACAGGCAGCCTTGACTCAAGTGTTTGAAGCCCAGTATCTGGGCTGAGCAAAGATAAAACCAAAGGACCACAATGCGGAACTGGGGACACTGGTGGGGGCTCCAGTGCTTGGTCCCTGTAGCCGGACCCCCCATCAGTCCCCGCTCCGCTCCCCTGGCTGGGCCGGTGTCTCCCTCGGGAGCAGCGATGGCAGGAACGGCGCTTCCCTCGTCCCCCCTCGCCGTGGGGCAGAGCGGGACCCAGCACCCAGATAAGCCGGAGCCGCCGGCGCCTGTGGCCTGTGGGCAGGGTCTGGCCCCATTCCCGTGGAGTTCCCAAGGTCCCTGCAGGACAGACGGAGCCTTCGGCCTCCCTCTTTCATCTCTGCCCCAGCTGGGCACATGCCCACGCTGCATTTCTCTTCCTCCTCTTCCTCCTCCTCCCAGTCCTGCTGGGTCACCTCGTGTCCCTCTCCCAGGATCCCTCCTGAGCCTCTTTGCCCAGGGAGTTTTGTGATGGGTCCAGCATCCCCGTGGTGTGCATGTGATGGGCACCCAAGTGCCAGGTCCTGGGACTCGGCCGTGGTGCTCACCCTGTGCTGGCTCCCACAGCAGCACCCCCCTGGCACCCCTGCATCACAGCGGGCAGCGGGCACCAAGGGGAGACCCCCCCCAGCTCTCAGCTGGGGAAACTGAGGCAGGAGGAGAAGCTGTTTCCAAATGGCCAGTGGCATCCAATCCCCCAAGCTCGGATGAATGCTGCCAGGTGCCATCTCCATGCAGCCACGGCCACTTCGGCTTCATCCAGGGACCCCCCACCCTCCCGGGGCGAAGGGGTCACCTTGGGAAGGCAGGGCAGGAGCGGGCACACGGTGCCACCACCCTCCGAGCCAGGATCCGTCCCTGGAAGCGCTCCCGGCTCCAGCCATGAATCACACTTTCCCCCTGAGGTCAGATTGCAGCTCCTGGGGGGGGGACGGGGGGGACGGATGCGGACCCCCCTTGGCAAACACCGCGGTGAGACGCGTGCGGAGGGCACGGGGCTGGCAGCATGGCATGGGTTCACTGCTGCCAAATCCCATCGGTGCTGGGGTTTGGGGCAGCCTGGGTGGCCCCCAGTGCTGCTGGAGCCTCTGGCCAAGGAACCCCCAAATTTGGAAGAACATCCCTGGTACCTCAAGCCTGTCCTTAAACATTGTGGGGGGACAGAGCCCCCACGCTGCCGCGGCGGTGCCAGGGTGGCCGTGCCAAGATGGTGGTGAGGCTGAGGTGCCCGCTCCATCCCTGCCCTCGGGGCAGGTCTGCCGTGTGTGACGTGGAAAAATCCACCCGGAAGGGGGACGGCAGCCCCAGCACCAGGCCATCGGAGGGGAGGCAAAGTGGCCCACGGCCCCCTTCAGCCTCCGGCCGGCTCCGTGCCGGGGGACACCGAGGCAGGGCAGAGACCGTGGCCGCCGCCATTTATCCCACCAGCCGGAACATTTCCTCTCACCAACCCTCTCCTGCCTTTTGCTTTCCCCTCCGGCAGCGCCGCCGATAACTCCCCGCTGGCTCTGTTTACCGGAGCAAAGTCCACAGTGGTTTGCAGGCGACGGCGTCTCCCCGCGCCGGCCGGACCCAACGCTTGCCCACGGCCGGCCGGGCTCCGCCGAGCGCCTCAGGGTCCGGCCACCGACACCCGAGCCAGCCGTTGCCTGGTTATATCCACAAAACAGCCCCGCGCCGGGGCCGGGGTATCCTCTTACCGAGCTGGGAACAGCTGAGCCTCTTCAATCCCCACCCTGCCCTTGGCAGCCCATCAGATAAACCCCGGCCGGGGCTCGGCAGCGCCGCTGCCATCAGCCCCTCCAGCCCCTCCAGCCCCTCCAAGGGTTTTTCGGACCCAGCCCCCAGCACGACCCGCAGAGAAGACCCCTCGGCCGGTTTGGGCTCTGCATAGATATTTATACACGCGACTTGGGCGAATTAACAGCATTCCTCTCCTATTGAGTCAAAAGCCCCGGCACAAATAGAGGAGCTTCATGGAAAAAAAAAAAAAAAAAAAAAAGAGAAGAAAAAAAGAAAAAAGGTGGGTTGTGCTGAAAAAAGCAACAGGATCAAAAAAAAAAAAGAAAAGAAACGAAAAAAAAAAAGCACCCAAATCTCCCTTTTCCTTTTAAAGCTCTATTCCTGGGAGATGGACAAGCGCAGTTATTTTAAACCTGATTTCAGCAGCCCAGCGTGGCACGGGCAAGGTGGTGGTGACGGTGGCGGTGACGCGGGGACGGGGTGGCACTGGGCGATGGTGCAAGAGATTTTGGGGCACACGTAAACCAGCGACTTCCTGAGCAGTGAGTGGTGACTTCCTGAGCCCCGGCAGCAGCAGGATCGGGCCCTTGGCAGAGGTAGGGTCACTTGGCTCTGAGACAACACTTATAAATACTGAAAGGGTGGGTGTCAGGAGGATGGGGCTGGTCTTTTTTCAGTGGTGCCCAGGGACAGGACAAGAGGAAGGAGGCACAAACTTGAACATAAGAAGTTCCATCTCAACATGAGGAGGAACTTCTTTCCCGTGAGGGTGGCAGAGCCCTGGCAGAGGCTGCCCAGGGAGGTGGTGGAGTCTCCTTCTCTGGAGACATTCAAACCCACCTGGACACGTTCCTGTGGGACCTGCTCTGGGTGGCCCTGCTCTGGCAGGGGGTTGGGGGAGATGATCCCCAGAGGTCCCTTCCAACCCCATGGGATTCTGTGATTCTGTGATTCTCTAAGACCATAGGGGGCCACCAGGAGATGTGGCCACTGGCCGTGCCACCTCCCTGGGCTGTTGCACCCATGCCAAGGTGGCAATAGATCTAAAATATGTATTTTATATAAATATATGCTAATGATACAGCCGCTGAGGGGCCGGTTTAGGGTGCTGTGGGGTGGGGAGGATGGGGATGGGCGCTGCCGGAAAGCGGAGCTGCGGGGATGGCGGGTTGAGCAGGGGTGGAAAACCACATCTGTGGGCAGCGAGGGTGGCAGCGAGGGCAGTGTCCCTGCTGGGCATCCGGGAGTGTGACCACGGCCATCACCGGGCTTTGCAGAGCACGATGTCCCCATCTCCATCCCTAAAACAGAGGGGAGAGGGAAGCAGGGAGGGGGTTGGGGGTGGAAGGGGAAGTGGCGGCTGCGCTCTGCCGTTACAGGGGTGTTTGCGGGGCCAGCCTGCGGCGTCTAAAGACCCCTGAGTTATTGGCATGTAATACATTCATATATTTTAGTAAATACGGAGGGGAGTGCATCACCGGGCTGCCAGCACCCCGCCCCGCGAACAGGATGAGGCCGCAGCGTTTGGCAGCCATGTGCTGCGTCCTCCAGCGTTCCCCCTTCCAGCCCCCGTGTCAGAGGCAGACCCCAGGCAGCCCCAGGGGACACCACCCGTGTCCCCACACTGTCCCCATCCCGTCCCCCAGCCCTGGGAAGTGGGGACCCCGCAGCTCCTGGGAAAGAGCCCCC
>NW_015090879.1:419814-434143 GCF_001431845.1 Calidris pugnax
GAGGGGGCTGCCAAAGCATGGGGTGAGGAGGGGGAAAGGAGTGGGGAGATCTGAGGTTCAGCACCCGGGGAGCATCCCTGGACCCTCAGGAGTCACCGAGGGGGGGGGAACATGGTTCCTCCGGGGTACCCAGGAGTGCTGGGGGGGGGTCTGGGACGAGGGGTGGTGGGTGGGAGCGAGCCCCTGCGCCCCGCTGTGTGGGTGGGACGGATCCTCCCCCCCGCCCTGCCGATGCAAAGCAGAGCCGAGAACTTTGAAAAATAAGCGCTGGCACGGTACGAGGGCAAGAAAAAATGAAGTGGAGCCCATTCCCCACCTTTCCAGGCGCTGCCCCCTCTCCAGCCGACCGGCCGCTGGGTCCGAGGCTGTGATGTGTCATCACTGCCGAAAACTACCTTATTAGGAGAGAAAGTATCAGTGAAAATTAGTTCTTTCCCTAAAGCCATTGCTTGCGAGTGCCAGCCTGCGCTCATTCCTGCGCTCATTCCTTGGGGGATGACGAGACATGAGCTCAGCGGCGTGGCCGGGAGGTGAGAGCATCCTCCCACCCACCCCACCGGCGCTGGAAGCAGCAGGAAAAGCCCCTGCTCATTCCCTGAGGGTTGTCCTCTCCATCCTACCCCAAACAGCACCCGGGTGAATGCGAGATGGGAGTATTTGTGGTGGCAGCTGCAGGTACCGGGGGTTGGGATAATGTCGGGATCGGATGACTCTGCAAAGCCCGGCTCCTGCTGCAGGAGCTGCCGCTCGCTCGGGCGCTGTGTGTGTGTGTGTGGTGCTTTACTCCATCCCAGCCACCCTGGAGCCCACCTGCCCTTTAGCAGCCCATTCCCTTGCCACGAGGTTTTCCCCCCTTTGCTAAAATCCTGAGAAGCTTTAGTGGCGGTGCCCCCGCGTGCGGGGTGTGCGGCACCCCCCGTGTGAGCTTTTGCTCTGCTCCAAGCTCACCAGTCACACTGGTGACACTGGGGGGGATCGGCCGTGACACGGTGGGCAGTTCCCATCAACACTGGGGTACCTCTTGGTTTTGGGGTCCGAGTTTGCCTCCCTCACTCTTCCTCCATCGCTTTAGGAGGGTTTTCTTCCCTTGGTTTGGCCCCTGCCAAAGGCGATGGTTTGGGTCCAAGTTGTCATCGGAGCGTGCCAGCACAGCCCTGCCCAGCTTAAACAGCCCTTGGGTGACACGGGGACAGTGACAGCAGCGGGGGCTGCGGCGAGAGCAACCCCAGCTCAGCCTGCTGCAGGGCGGAGGGGAAGGGCTGAGACCTGTTACACTCATTGCTCTGGTTCACGTCTTCTCTCTTTTCCAGGGACCTGATGGCAGAGCCCGAGCCCCCTCCAGAGCTGCAGCCGGGTGAAGCTGGAGCATCCTCTGCCCCTGAGGATGCAGCTTCAGGAGCTGCTCCACACCCAGACCTTTCTCACAGCCCCTTAGACACAGCAGAGGGTGTGGGGGGGACACCCCTGAACCAGGACAGCCCTGTCACCTGCTGGAAGCTGCAGGTAGATGGCGAGGACTCTTCCTTGGAGCTAGGGCCAGGGCCCCAGCTGGGCGAGGATGCGGCCAGGGCTGAGATCCCGCTGGATGTGGATGTGGCAGGAATCCCGCTGGACGTGGATGGGGCAGGGAGGCCACTGGATGTGGAAGGAATCCCGCTGGACGTGGATGAAGGTGGGATGGGGATCCCACTGGATGTGGATGCAGATGGAGTAGGACTCCCGCTGTACATGGACACAGATGGGGCAGGGATCCCTGATGCGGATGCAGATGGGGCAGGAATCCCACTGGATATGGATGCAGAGGGAGCAGGTGGCCCCTTGGATGCAGAGCAGCAGTGCCTGACCCTCGAAGAGCTGGGGGACTATTTCCAAGAATGCATCGAAGCTGTGGAGCAGCTGGAGAAGGAGAGAGACAGCCTGATTGCCGAGCTCTCCCAGCTCCGGGAGCCGGCGCTGCAGGAGATCCGCCTTGCCCACGAGGAGATCCAGGCAGCTTGCCGGCTGCTGGCCAAGGTGGAGCTGGAGAGGGACAACCTGAAGGATGAGATCCGGCAGATCAAGCAGAAGCTGTTCAAGGTGACAAAGGAGTGTGTGGCTTGCCAGTACCAGCTGGAGAGCCGGCGGCACGACCTCTCCCAGCACGCTGCTTACCGGGGCGAGCTGGAGACCCAGGCCGGGCAACTCTCCGGAGAACTCTCCCAGCTGAAGGAGACCTGTGAGAAGGAGAAGGAGGTTTTGAGGCAGCGGCTGGAGACCCCGCCGTGTCGGCAGGACAACCTGTACCTGCAGGAGAGCCGCCGGCTCTCCATGGAGTTCGAGAGCTTCGTGGCAGAGAGCCGGCGGGGCCTGGAGGAGCACTACGAGCCCCAACTGCTGCGGCTGCTGGAGAGACGGGAGGCGGGGGCCAAGGCGCTGCAGGAGATGCAGGGGGAGATCCAAGGGATGAAGGAAGCCCTGCGACCCTTGCAGGGGGAGGTCAGCCGGCTGCGGCTGCAGAACCGCAGCCTGGAGGAGCAGATCGTCCTCGTCAAGCAGAAGCGGGACGAGGAGGTCGGGCAGTACCGGGTACGTGCCCCATCGCCCCTGGCACCCTCCTCTTTGGAGAACGGGAGTCGTTCTTTGCAGCCGGTGAAACGTGGGCGATGTTGCTCGTAGGGCCGAGGGGAGGAGCGGGGTGGATGAGGTGGGTAAGGAGGTGGAATATCTCCTGCTGGTTGAAGTCAAAAGCATCCCCTGCCCTGGCACTGGCCAGGAGAAGCAGCAGCCCCTGAGCAAAGGGCAAACCTGAGCTGACAGGGGTGTGGTGGGAAGATGCTGGGGCTGCACCCGATGAGCTGTTGGAAAAAAAGCTTTCTCCTGATTGTATCCTTACTTGGGTTTGACCTGCCCCTCAGAAATGGCCCCAGCCAGCAGGGACGAGGCAGAGGAGACAGGGGGGTCCATTCCCAGAGTGGCAGAGCCGAGCGATGCTGCCAGGCACAGCTCACACTCAGTTGCACTTTGCTGAGCAAAGGCACTTGGAAAAGTCAGGGTTTTTTAAAAAAAATTATGGCTTTTCTTTAAAAGCCCAGCTCTGCCGGGGTAGATCCTGCCCTTCCCACTGCCAGGAGGGTCTCACCTCCTGCGCCCGCAGCCCCGGCTGCCTCCTGAGAGGGTTATTTCTGTCTGTGCCTGGTGCATGTGTCTGTCCCCCCTGTCACCACGTCCTGAGGGACGAGGCAATTCAATATCTACAAGAGCACATTTGGCAAAGAGGCTCCACAATTAATCTCCCCCATTTCAACACTCCCTGTTCTCGGCTCGTAATCGCTGCCTCCTCCCAGCCAGGCTCCCAGCAGCTTCTCGAAGCTGGCGTGTCCCCTCTGTGGCTTCTCCTCTCTGCTGGGGACCAGGTCCCCAGTGCCTGTGACACTGCTCCTCTTGGATCTCTCCTTCTCCCTGGGAGGGCAGGACTTGGGGCATTCTTGATGTGCCTCCTCATTTTCTTTTTTTTTTCCCAAATTCCTCGTTTATCTTCTCCTGACTCACAGGTTTATACAGTTCTGGCAGCTTCTCAAAACACACACGAAGTAGTCTAGGGGACAAAATCAACTAAGGACCCAACACAGCACATCCCAACCCTAACTCCCACCTTTCTAATAAAATAAAGATTATTTTTTTTCTTGGAGGTTTTTTAAAGATGGTGGTTGGCCACCAGCCTGGCTGGGCTTTGTCCAGACCAACACCACGGACAGGCAGATACCCCCAGGAGACCGTGGGCAGCAGCTGAGCGTAGGAACCAAGACAGCCTTCCTCCCCCAGCTCATCCACTCGTGTCTTCTGACTCCCCAGGAGCAGGTTGAGGAGCTGGAAGACAGGCTGAAGGAGCTGAAAAACGGGGTCCAGCTCCAGCAGCGCAAGAATCAGGAACTGGAGGAGCTGAGAACCAGCCTCCACCGGGAGCTCTCCATCTACAAGTGCGTTGGTGGCTCGTCCCTGCGGCGCGGAGGGGCTGGGAGGAGGAAGATGGTGGGGAAGAGGCTGGTGGTCACACCACGGGCTTTTTCCTCCTGGTTCCTGGCCAGTGTGTGAGCAAGGGGTCTGGTGGCAGGAACTCCGGGAGCAGCACCGTGGCTCTCAATCTTTAACTTGCCATCCCTGGAAGCGATAGGGCGGGAGGCCTCTCAGGTGGCAGGACACCTCATGGAGTTTCCCCTTGGAACCGGGGACCTGGGGGTTAAGGAGGGCCCTGAGCCAGCGTCTCCGCTGCTCACACCAAAAATGACATTCCCTGCTGTTAAAGCTTTCCTGGCCAAGGGCTCTTGGGCTGGGCTCTGTCCACGCACTCACAAGACCGTGTACCCAGCCAGTTTGTTTCCTACTTACTTTTCTCCCCTAACCTGAAAAGAATGTTCTTCAGAAATAGCACCTCTTCCCAGTTTTCTCCAGCCAGAGCACCTTAAATAAATACTCCGTCTCCTAAACTTACCTTCTCTCCACACAGGGGCTGCTTAGAAATCTACGGCCACCTTTGCAAATCGGAAGAAAAAGAAGACCAGGACTGCTAAAAACTGTGGATTTTTCCTCTTTGTAGCAGAACTGAAGGACAGAGGCACCTGCAGGGGACGTGCCCTCCTGCCACGGGCCCTGCCTGAGGCCCAGCAGCCGCCCAAACCAGAAACACCCCTCGGTTCACTCGTACTCTCTCAAGGGGCTGCTGTCAATGGCGCAGTAAAACTGCTTTCCCAGAGAGGAGCAGAGAAAAATAATACTTGCACTGAACAATGGACATAAATGAAGAATGTTATACTGTATGGTTTTGCTGTGTTTGAAAAAAAAAATAATAATAATAATGTATCTTGCCTTGTTCCATAGGTGGAAGGTGTACGCCTGCACAGGGAGCGTTGTTCTGGAAGCCAGTGTTGGGGGGGGTTTGCCCCCAGCCAGAAACACCCCTCGGTTCACTCGTACTCTCTCAAGGGGCTGCTGTCAATGGCGCAGTAAAACTGCTTTCCCAGAGAGGAGCAGAGAAAAATAATACTTGCACTGAACAATGGACATAAATGAAGAATGTTATACTGTATGGTTTTGCTGTGTTTGAAAAAAAAAATAATAATAATAATGTATCTTGCCTTGTTCCATAGGTGGAAGGTGTACGCCTGCACAGGGAGCGTTGTTCTGGAAGCCAGTGTTGGGGGGGGTTGATTTTTAAAGTTTACATGCAAGAGAAGCTCTATCCTTTTAAGAGGATTTTCTTTTGTATTCCAAGGGTCTCTGCTGTGTTGTGACACGCTCCACCGCGGGCCACAGGAGGGAGTTTGTGGACAATAGGTTTCCACTTTATATATAAAAAGTCTCACACTGAAAATAAAGGTTGGAATTTAAGAATCCTTTTCATTCTCAAAACTATGTCTCAAAAAGAAAATATGTCAAAGCAGGATACTTGGAAGGTACCCGACTCTTTATTCTGCAGACTAATAATAAAAAAATAATAGTTCTGGGGGAAGGGCTGAAGGCAGACCCAAAATCCACTTCATTCTTGGCTGCATTTCACAAAGAAAGAATCCAGGTGTACAAACACAAGGAGCATCTATACCAGCACCAAGTCCCACAGGACACACACGGGTAGGGACTATGCCCTTGCTTTCTCTGCTCCCTGAAGAGCCTACCCTGGAGAAAGGGTTGATGTGGAAGGAAAACCCCAGTGCACAAATCACAGAGCTCCACAGCTTTTACGTAGAAAAAATTTATTCCATCTGAAGCACTTACACGCAATTAGTCATGAGGAGCACGGAGAGTAACAGGTTGCTGGTGGAACAGGACACCCTAGTGGAAGATGTGCAGGAACTAGTGGTCAAAGGACTAACTCCTAAAAAAAGTAGTTTATCCACATTTAAATTGCTTTACAGGCACCAGCTACCAACGCTGTTATAGGTTCCCGGACACGCCATCTGTGGTACATCAGTTGGTAAAAACATACACCTTTACAACTTGGTGGCCCCCAAGTTTTAAAAACCATTTCACAGAAAGGAAAGAAATATTTATGTGAAAACACAGCTCAAGAAACACACAATAGAGCAAAACAAAGAACCATGAAAAGGTGAACAATGCTCTGCAGCTAACGAATCCAAACCGCTGTGGCCCAGCAGATGGGAGAACAGGGAAAGGAAGGAAGGAATGAAAAAACCAGAATTACCAGTAGAAACAAAACAAATATAGAAAGGAACTTCAGTTCAACTTACAATCTGCAAATCTGTTTTGTATCTGCAGAGGCAGGAAAAAGATTCCACAAGGTAGAGATTAATTAAAGGAATCCCAAGACTTCTGAGCTGTACTGAGAGGACAAGACCTTCCAACACTCCATTTCTGAACTGCCAGTGGATTAACGCTCGTATCATCTCCACTGGCTCTTGCACACTTTGGCAGCTCCACCGAGTTAATTTTTACTTAAATTAGGCAAAAGCCCGCAGCTGTAAGCAAGCTAAAAGATAGAAGAAGAAGGAAAAAAAACAAACCAACAAAATCTAGTTTGCTTTGTGTGATGAAGGAAACTAAAATGAGATAGCCAGCCCTAAAGGCAAGAGGTTGCTGTGGATCTGAGCGAGGAGCTACAGCACGGGACCAGCAGAGCCGGGCTCAGCCCTTTTTTCTTCGGGAGCACTCACTGTCTGGGTTAAAAAGCCTGGTGATGGTATCTACAGAAGGATGGCTGAACACAAAGTCTACGTGTGTCTCAAAACCAGTGTTAAGTCAATATTGGGGTTGAGAGGGAAGAAAAGAAAAAAAAAAAAAGACTAAAACCAAGAAAAAGTCATCATCTAGGATCCTTGACCTTCTGGATCCACACTTCCTTCAGGGTCTTCATCGTTATAAATGTTCTCCGCCTGCAAGACAGAGACAGAGGAACTGAAGAAGCACTTTGTCACCACACTGAGCAGGATCAGCTAGAACACTTTAGAAAGCTGTGGCAGTTTTTCATGTGTAGATATGGATCATAAAATCCATACAGATTCTATGGTTCGGGTTGGAAGGGACCTTAAAGCCCCCCCAGTGCCACCCCCTGCCCTGGGCAGGGACACCTCCCACCAGACCAGGTTGCCCCAAGCCCCCTCCAACCTGGCCTTGAACCCTCCAGGGATGGGGCAGCCACAGCTTCTCTGTTCCACAGAGAACAACTCTCTGTTCTTTCCTCTGTTCTCAGCCATCCCTGATCCCTCAAGGCAATTTAACATTAATAAAGCAACACAAACGACCTTATTTCCTAACAGCCCCATCTCCAAAACATTGCAACATCTCTAGGACCAAACCTAGAGAGGATTTCGCTGTCCCTGTGAGATTTAGGCAGCGCTACAATGCAGCTCATGCTGAGAGCTGTAAATAAGACCCAGGATACTGAAATCCGGGCAGTTCTACACCTCCTGCACCTTCCCAAACCACTTACCATTTGCCAGACTTGCATGATATTATCTTCTGATACAGAACAAATTACCCAGGGCTCATTGGGATTCCAGGAGAAATCAGATATCTTCGCAGTATGACCACCATGAATAAACTAGTATTGGAGGTGGGGGAGAAAAAAAAGGGAGAATGGTTTCAAATCTACATCGCAGAGATGAAAAATAGATCCAAATAGTCAGTGAGATTCCAATGACTTACCAACAGCTCTGGGGGACCATCCTCAGCATCTTCAGGGGATTGCTCTTCTCCAATTTTACTGTAAAAAAAGGGAGGAAAAACATAAAGGTGGGGAGGTTGGTTTGTTTTTTTGAAGTGTGATGTAATTTAGCAATAATATTTCGCCAGAATAATGTGACTAATTTGGGAATTACCTCAAGTCCCAAACGTTTAGCCTGCGGTCAGTGCCACTGGAGGCCAATATGGTTTCGTTATGGGGAGACCACTGAACCTACAGACAAGGATGAATTTAGAAAGGAAGTTAGTTTTAAGAAACTGTAACGTGACAGACATTCACAACAAACATCAGTATTTAGTATCCTGAAAACTCTATGAGAATTCAAATTGATATTAACTTGAAATATGAATGTGCCTGATAATAACACTCCAACACAGGAGGTTGGTTTGTGAACATTCATACCCTAAAAAGGCATTTAAGCACAAAAAAGGTACCACACATAACCTTTCCTCTAATAAAGGCCATGTGTTACAAAGTGCAAAGCAGCTCACGAGGGCATTAGCTGCTCCTTACCTTAATAAGGATTGCACAAATATAAACTATGGATTCCTTAAGTAGTACAGTTTACACATGAAAAGAAATCACTGTAATTAAGCTTAACTGCCCAAAAGCTCACATTTACTTCTGCTGCAAATAAATCTCTCCAAAACATACCACTTAATCAGATCACAGGATTAAAAAAGAACACGTAATTCTGCACACTAACATGACACTTCAAGACTCCATGTGTAATTTTATTTAGAAGTAACTACAGTCTTAACTAGTAATCCTTCTACAAAAAAAAAAATCTCTACATATTTTTCTTCTGAGTAGGGCGTGATCTGGAGATGGAAATATTGTATCTGCTAAGCACATGCTACCCATGATGTGAACATTCTATATTTACACCAGCAAAATTAGCAATTGTTCGTTGTCACAGGACTTCCCAATGATCCCCTCTAACGGGTACCGGCTAAAACCTTCCTTCAGGACTGAGCCGAGAAGATGAAAACACCGCAGCCGTCCCATTGTGCCTCCCTGCTTCAATCTGCTGCCATGAATAATTTACATTTTCTCCCTACTGCTTGCATTTCACCCTCCTGTTGCGGTTAAAGCCCTCGACCATTTCCTCGCTACGTTCTGCCCCTGCCTCTCTGGACACTCTTATTTGTCTGTACTGAAATCTGCCCCACACACAGCACTATGCAGCTCCACAACAAGCAGATAGAAAGCTATCAGCAGATGAGCGAAATAGAATACATGAGTTTTTAAGTGCAAGTATATTTAATAAGAATGCAGAGTGGAGAAGAATGCTTTTAATTTCCTCCAGACAAACAAGTAGAACAAAGTCTATGTGCACGTATTATACCTGAAATATTTCATCTTTATGTGATTCAAATGAGTGCAACTTCAGTTTTAGATTCCTCAAGTCCCACAGGGCAACAGTCTAGGGAAAAAAAAAACCAAAAATATTTCTTATTGAAATAACCAATATATGCATCCCCACTTATGCATCAGAAACTAAACAAATAGGTAGACGTACCTTATCAGCTGACCCTGTGGCCAGGATAAACTCACTGTAGGGATTGAAGGAGAGACAGTTGACTTCAGCTGTGTGAGCGTCCACCGAATGGCTGGGTTTGGAGGTGTTGTTTGACCGGGTGTCCCAACTGCAAGGGGAAAACATGGAATTAGAACAAAGGTTTACATCCCATTTTATTGAGGAACCAAAGAGCAGATGGGAAAGCTCAAGGGACAGAAGCACTCAGTTTCTGAAGACATCACCCCACTTACATCATGAGCTTCTGATCATCAGCAACAGATCCAAACAGAGATTCATGGAGCAGGTGCCAAGATACATCTTCCACTACTGCTGTATGGCCCGTGAAGATGGTCTTTGCATCCACCACTTTGCCTTCCTTTGGAACAGCACTAATATCCCACAAGCAAATGGTCTTTATAAAAACAAACAAACAAACAAACAAAAACAACAACATTTTTAAAAATTACATCTTTAGACAGACAGTCGCTTCTCCCCCCCCTCAAAACCAAACCAGTTTTTACCTCTGCCTAGGGACACGGAGAGCAGACTGTACCCCAGCTATATTTAAAGTACTCACGTGATCATCAGAAGCACTAAGCAAATGCCCACTCAGGTTTGGGTTCCATGACAGCCCATAACCTTCCTTCTGGTGCCCACGAAGACGCAGATCAGGGTTACACTCTCCAGAAGGGTCTGTAAAAAGGCAGTGTTAAGAACTCCAACGCCTGGTATCGTTTCCAGCACATCCTGGAATACCTGGTGTTAAGTTTTACTGTCCTTTAGTAAACTTTGCTTCGACATTTTCAACAGGATCTCTCTTTCTATCCTTCTGAGCATTTTCCCCAACTGAAGAATCACCTCATTTCAGAATGCACTGAGAGAACACAGAACAGTTTGTCTTCTTAGCTTAGTAAAAGCACACTGAAGATTCTTCCAAGGTGCTTTTCTTTTTTTGGCTGTACAGCCTAGCAGTGGGTCCACTCTAAATTAGTCTTATGGACCTGCTGAAGAGTCAAAGAAGCCCACCAGCCACTTCCCTGCCTTGGCATCAAGTGGCTTGGCACCTGGCCCAGCATCTCTGATCCTTCTTGCGAGTGGCAGAACTAGTTACTCTATAGCATCTTGGTAAGTTTAATGGGTAAATGACTGTTAATAAACTAGCTCAGCTACTTGGCAAACCATACAGTTTCCAAAAAGGCACCTTCTACCACCCCAAACGTCACCACACACAGTGACATGACAGAACAGGCAGTAAAATAACAAAAGGAGCATCCCTTTCTATTGATACATATTGGATACCTACGTTTAAACTTCATACAAAATAACCTTTTACACTAAATACCCACTTTCCATTTAAATCATAAATAATATGCAACCCAGAAAACTATTTTAACCTCTTTTTCACTCCAACCTTTTCTCAAGGGAGGGCTGGCAGAGCTCTGAAGAGCAGACACAACAAAGCGCACAAACCTGGTTTAGAAGGGTGTTTGGTGTAATCAAAGACGAGGACATCACTGGATGGAGTCTTCGTAGCGATGATACACGGGTTCTGCGGCATGTAACGTGCTCTGTTCACTTCTCCCTCGTGATTTATCTTGATTTCAATTTCAATTTTTCCACTAACTGACCCAAAGCCTCCAAACTCTGGAAATAAGAATTTAGTAGTTGTAAGTCATCGAATAATAAGCCCGTTTCAGACTCAATGACTGGTACCACCAAGCTCTCCTTTTGAAAGAATAGTCAAAATAAACATAAAACTGAAAGAATCCAGTTCTCAAATGGCATGTTGTTTTAAACACCAGTATTTGTAACATCAAAATTTCAGGATTTTGGCTAAGTTAAAGACCATTTCTTCCCCAAAATGTTTTACTATTTGGAATTTAACAGCATAAGCCCCGAATTATCACACGTAAAACTCTTCTTTCAAAGATAACAAAATTCAGCATTGCTGAATAAACAAAGTTCTGGTTTAAAAAAAAATTGCTGCAACACTTGTTTAAGATTTGGAACTCTAACATAACTTGCTAAAGCTACCTTATCTTTATAGTTAAACTCACAGTAACTTCGTATTGCACAAAACTGCACAGCACTGCTGTCCTTGCAAAAAGAAGGGGGAGGGTTGTTTGTAAATTGGAGTAGTATATTTCTAAGAAATACTAACACAGAATAGAAACAAAGTATTTATTAGACAACATCCTGGTCATGGGTAACTCTCAGAAGCCCCAAAGACCAAAATACTAATTGCACAATCCAGGCTTCTGGATAAAAAAAGAGCAAACATTGGATCATGAAGGACTTTCACCAAGTAGAAAGATTGATTCAACCAAGTAAAAATGAGAAACGTCTAATTTGTGGCAATGCTGACAGCCAACTAAGATTACAGAAAGCATCAGATTCAAGTCTGATACACCAAACAAAACACAATAATCTTTTCATCCAAGGAGGGCTGGCACAACTATCAGGCAGCAGAATTTAGACAAGAGAAGAACATTTGAAACGTTACACTCCTCTGAAATAAAGTATTCTTTTACGTGAGTTACTTTCTCACTGGAAGAGTTTATGGAATGCAAAAGTGGTAGTAAAAATACCAATAAACAGTACTCCACAAAATTCAATGTCAATTCCTGATGAGAAATAGGGAGGGGGGAGGTTTTCCCCCACACACATACCTTTGCAATAAGCCCACCACCTTCTTTTTTCATCATTAAATTATGAAGGCATTACGTACATTCAAAAAACATAGTATTTGTCTACTGTTAAGCAAGGGCACCACTTAGAAATAAATTGATTAGTTTAGAAGTAACATCTGAATTTTGCTGCCTGAACTTTAAGGCAAGACAAATATTCTATTTCGACGGGAAAGGAAAAAAGGTTAAAAATGGTTAAAACATCTTTGGGCCTTTACCTCCTTTCTCACTATCATAGTGCGAAGCATCAAACTGCGCATCGTCGTTAGGCAGCTGCACGCTCGCTATCACGAGATGGTTTTGTTCATCTGAAGTGTGGGTCCCCAGGACTAACCGGTGAATACTGAAATCTTTGCCTTCAGGTCTGCAAGGGAAGAGTGAGAGATGAGAAACAAAAGAAGGGGGTTTACACAAATACCAAGCCGATTACAGCATTTTTAATGACAGTTTCTAACTGTAATAATTTTAAAGTTATTGTTTTTCTCCTGCTCCAACACCAAACTCACTTCCTCCAGAGGAAATCACTACACATAACTCAAGATCTCAACCTAAAATTCCAGCACAACACCCTGACAGACCACCATTCCCATGCCTTCCTTTAAGAGACCTCAGCAGCTCCCCCCAAGCACAACATTCACTGCAAGCAGAAGATTGTTTTGGAAGCTCAGGGCAAAATGATGGCTATACAGAAATCATATCTAGTTCTATTTTTGCGGGGTTTTTTTGGGTTTTTTTTTGCTGGAGGAAGAAAATAATGGAAATTAAATGTGTGAAAATATCTTCTCCATAATATAAGCCATTTTCCCAAATTTAAAACATCTGTACAGATTATCTCGTGTTCCTAGTTCTCAACTTGCTGTTGGCAAGGCAAGGGTACAAAAAGAGATTAAGACAGAAAGGAATCACATATTGTCTTACTTAAACAAAAAGTGATCATAGATGTACTATTGATTCTGCTTTTTCAAAAAATAAAATGCAAGAGGATCAGCTTACCTTGTTACATCAGGAAGCCACTGAGCAGTCAAGCTGGGCCATTCCAGAGCATGGGTCATTACCAAATCATATAAGAAGGGAGTATTCTTTTTCCATATCTTGTACTCTTCATTGATCACACGTTCTTCCACTGCATCATCAAAGGCTGCTAAATTTAAAATAAGAAAAAAAAAAAAGCATATGATTAGCCTTTCTGAATATATTTACAATATACACACAACAGTGCGGGTGGGCAACTGAACAGAGAGCCAACGACATCACACCCCGGTTTGCTGTTAGACCACCTTACTGGAGTAGCTGCTTGATGATTAAAAATCCTCAGCTGCGCATGCTAATCCTTGTTTCTGGATCGTAGGCTGAGAATTAACATTAACTCTGTCAAAATTTCAACCGAAGCAGCATCACAAAATTCTGAAACTTGTTGCCACAGGGTATTGCGGAAGCAAAACCCCAGAATTGTGAAGACGTTTAAACGGGGGAAGATGCAGCCGCTGTTAAAACAGAGCGGGCTCAGTGCAGCCTTGAACTACCGGTTCCCCAAAATCCGGTTTTCCGAGGCTCCTCCCGTTTCTCACACACGCTTTTCTCGCACCATCTGCTCCACACAGCGCAGGCCCTCGGGGAGCGCACCCGGGAGCGGCCGGGGACACCTCTTTGTCTGCACCAGACCCACACCCCCTCAGGGGGCACCGCATTTCTGCTCCCCCCGCCCCCCGACACGGTCCGTCCGTCCGTTACACCGGGCAGCTCCGAGAATTCACACTCCGGGCGCGGATACAAACGGATCAAAAGGGGAGGCGGGGCGGAGGGACTCGGCCTCGGTACAGGCCTCCCCCCTCCACGAGACAACACGACGGGTCTCGGGCCCCAGGCCTCCCCGGTGGCGAGGGGCGGCGGGCCATGCCGGCGGAGCCCTGAGGGGCCTGCCTCTCCGCCCCGACTCCCCTCACACCGGCCGCCCCCGCGCCTCACGGTAGGCCCGAGGGGGAGGAGGCCGCGCCGCGGGGCCTACGCGGCGCCGCGAGCCTTACCTTCCTTGTCCGCCATGGCGGGGCGGGGGGAGCGGGGCGGTAACGGGAGAGGAGGTGATGCGGGGCGGGCTGGGCCAGGCGAGACGGGCGGCCGGTTCCTCCGTTCCCTGCTCGGACCCCTCCGGCCGCGGGCTCTATTGTTTCCTGCCCCCGCCGCCTGCCGCTCCGGCGCCGCGCACCCCTTCGCGCGCCAACGCCGACCAATCGCCGCCCGCCGCCGGGCCCCGGTAGCCAATCGGCGAGAGGCAGGGGGCGGGGACAGGCGGCAGGCGAGCGCGCTCGGCGGTCACGTGGGAAGGAGGAGGGTGCTGCTGAAGCTCCCCTGGGAGCCGCCATTTTCCGGAGGGGAAGGGGAGGGCGGCCCGAGCCCCTCACTCGTTCTTAAAGCGGCAGCGCCCCGCGCTGAGGGGCGGCTCGGTGGCGG
>NW_015090879.1:434348-447065 GCF_001431845.1 Calidris pugnax
GCGGGGCGGGCTGGGCCAGGCGAGACGGGCGGCCGGTTCCTCCGTTCCCTGCTCGGACCCCTCCGGCCGCGGGCTCTATTGTTTCCTGCCCCCGCCGCCTGCCGCTCCGGCGCCGCGCACCCCTTCGCGCGCCAACGCCGACCAATCGCCGCCCGCCGCCGGGCCCCGGTAGCCAATCGGCGAGAGGCAGGGGGCGGGGACAGGCGGCAGGCGAGCGCGCTCGGCGGTCACGTGGGAAGGAGGAGGGTGCTGCTGAAGCTCCCCTGGGAGCCGCCATTTTCCGGAGGGGAAGGGGAGGGCGGCCCGAGCCCCTCACTCGTTCTTAAAGCGGCAGCGCCCGGCGCTGAGGGGCGGCTCGGTGGCGGCGGCGGCTCCGGGGCGAGGCTCCGGTTTGGGAGCGGTGAAGGGCTGTGGCTGCGGCCGCGGCCGCAGTTTCCTCCGATCACCACAGCCGCGGGCAGGCTGGGCCGGGACCGGACCGGTGCGTGTGTGGGGCCGAGGCCCGGCCCTCACGGCCCTCCTTCCTCATAGGAGTATCCTCAGATTGCTTTTGGGTCATTAATTAATTTTTTATAATCACTGATAACTTCCCTTTTTCCCTAATTCAGTGCGGCGTGGTACGTAGGTGGTGCTGATGGGCCTGCTGTGGGTAACCTGGTGCGATCAGCCGTGGATCTGACCCTCCGCAGTCAAGGCTTAACAGGTTTAAAATCAAAACGTGCGTTCATGTGGGGTTATTCCCTCAGAGGAGCAGTGGCTTCTCAAATTTCAGGCTTCTCTTTGCAACATCCCTAGATGCTTCCCTGAAAATAGAAATTGGAAATCCCATGTTTGTTTCTAAGCCTTGGAGTAGGAACCACTCCTGTTTAAAACTTGCCTTGGTGATGTTACAAAGCTATCTATAGATTTAGCATTTGCATTATTTATGGAAGTCTTGGGCTCAGCTGTGGATAATTTTTTTTTCTGCACAATAATATTAAGCGAGAGTGAGAATAGTTTTTATGTCAGGAAATCTGGGGGGACTCTAGTCTGAGGAAAATTAGTTAGCCTGAAGTTAATCAAGTTCTCCAATTTGTGGCTGTTAGATTTAGAGATGAAAGCTTGTATGAAACTGAGCAACGACTTAAGATCTGGTCTGAGAATTAGACTTTTAAATGGGGATTTGTTACAGTTCTTGCTTAAAAAGAAATAATTAAAAAAAAAAACAAAAAAAGACATTCTGCAAGAAAATAAATGTAGGAAAACTCCTGCACTTGTGTGACAGGTCATACTCGCCCCACGTCGGTTTCTAGGGTTGAAGCCTCAAGCCCTGTCCTAAGAGAAAATTAGGGTTTCTTTCCTAAAGAAAAATTGCGTGTAAGGCTGCAGATCTTTGTGTCACGTCTCGGGGTTTGGAGGCAACACAAATTTCAGCTTGCTGTGTAGTGTACCAATGGGCTCACTATTTTTCTTTATTACATTATTTTATTATTTGAGGATGAATCCAATGCTTGGTTCTGTACACAGCAATGAGTAAAAGAAATGTGGTTCTTCCCGGAAAAGGCCAAAGTCCACACTTTCTGTAAGACCTGTAATCCCTTGGCTTCGCTGGCGGAACGTAACTCATGTCAATTAACAAGGCAAGCGGTATAGGATTAATTGTGACTTCCCCTGTCTCCCGGTGACAGTTTTGAGAGCAAATGACTTAAATGGTGTGCATTTAATGTTGTATTTTAAATACCTGAGCCTGTCTACAACTGTTACCAAGCTGTTGTCAAGTGAAAATCCGAGCAGAGAGGTAATTCTCCCTTTTTTCCCTGCAGCGTCCCCCGGCAGGTCGGGGCGCTGGCGGAGGTGGCCCCGTTTCGCGGCACCAGGAAGTGAGGGAAGGTTTCTCCAGCCCAGAGCCATGGCAGCCGACGAGAGGGACTACAACCTGACGGAGGAGCAGAAGGCCATCAAAGCCAAATATCCACCCCTCACCAAGAAATATGAATGTGAGTATTTTCTAACGTTATCCCGACTCACGGTGTGTGTGATGGTGCAACCATGAGGGGGAGGAAGGGGAAGGAAAGAAGCAGGATATGTTTTTTAAGCAGATGTGGGGTTTCTTAACGTGCCAGTGTGTCTAGACTGCAGGATGCATCTGTAGTTGAATTAATAGAGATGAGATATGTACAGTTTTCTTCACCACAAATAAATGCCTTTCTTGTTATGGGTGCTAAAGAAATAATAATGGAAATAGATTCATAAGTCTCACCTTGAAATCTTTCCCCTTTCAAGCTATTTCTTAGCAAAGGCAGTACATTTTTCTACTTCTCTTAGACAGCAATTGATATTCAGGAGTGTGCTGGTCTTCTATGTGGTTTTTTTTCTCCTACACAAACTACTTAAAGATCATTATCTCTCCCTTTCCCCACCCCTGGAATGCCTTCTAAGAACATGTCAAGCAAGTGGGTGGCAGCCCAAGGGTTTGCTTCAGGTGCTCACAGGAGACCATTCAGTGTCTGACTCTTTTCTGTTTCCTGTCTGGAAGGACAGTGTCTATGACTGTGTTAGAATCTGTATTTTTAGATGCATTCAGAGCTTTATTTGATAGCAGTGCAGAAATATGGTGACATATTACAATAGTCACGCTGTTGCCATAACTGGAAGAGGTTTCATTCTTCTTTTATATCCACTGGAATTTGTTTGCTTTAGAGACGGTTGTTGAGAATCCATTAATAGTGTGTGAATGATCTAAACAGCATCAGAACAGTCTTTCAGTTAGTGATCGTGATGTGGCTTTTATTTTACATCCCAAGTTAGCTCTGTTTCTCCCAACTTGTTAAAATTTTGCATTTCTTTCATTCTTGTAAATGAATATAAATGATGTTCATGTAAAACTTGATGCATACTTGGGGTGTTAATCCTACCTTATTAGTGAATATTGCTTTCTATTTTGTATTACGTACTTTTTTTAAAGTTCTCCTTTTTGCATAATGAGTGGTTTTGGGTGTGGACAGGTATATTTGTTCACTGAGGTGGAAATATTTCTAAATCTCATCCTCTGCATGAATAATTTTCAGTCCTGCAGACTTCAGCAAAACCCCTTTACTCCTGGTTAAAGTTTCTTTTTATTGCAGGGAACGTGTAGAAGCCTGTTGCGTTACAGCAGCCGTACCTTGCACCGGTGCTGTATGTGTAGGGTGCTGACATAATTATATTAAACACTGTTTTTCTGCTTGGCAGAATTAATCCAAGATTCCACCTGTGCTACCTTTTTCTAATATGCTGGAAAATAGATTATCACCGTCTCTCATCTGAAAATGAATGCAAAAAGTTATTGTTATAACAACAGTATCTGATTATTATTTTTTTTAATCCTCATTTTTAAAATACTTTTGGTGATGTCATGCCTTTTCTTTTTCCTTCCCCCTCAGATCTGGATCACACAGCGGATGTGCAGTAAGTACAGGCAGATGGGATTTCTTAATATGGCAAATTGATTATTTCTTACACTGCTATAAATCTGGAAAACCTGTCGAAGACTGGTTTGCAGGTGTATACCTTGTGGAACCATGATATGTCACTCACTGGGGTTTTTGATGGTCAGTTTTGTTTCTGCTCTCGGGGAGAGCACAGAATCACATTTTCTAATTTAATATGGGGCTTTGGATTAAGCCTCTGTTGTTTAGAAATGTCTTTTGAAGTGTCCTTTGAATCTCTTCCTTTTAAACCAAATTTCTTCCGAGTAATTCAATTCTATAGACATCAATTAGCCATGTTAGGAAAGAGCTTTCTTGCTGTCTGGTAAAACATCTATTTACCATATTTTCCCAGGAAGCTCTTCTGACAAGGAAAATCTCTTGTAAAATCTGTCCAAATGTGTAGGTAATAGGTATAGAATAAAGCAAGTAATTTTGTTCATTCACTTCCTCTGCGTTCTCACGTTCTGATTTTTCACCTGAATATTACTTTGGGATATTTTTATTTTATTTTTGTTACGGTCTGGTAGATGATCCCATGTCTTTTTAGGCTCCACGCCTGGGGAGACACCTTGGAGGAAGCGTTTGAGCAGTGCGTCATGGCCATGTTTGGGTACATGACTGACACAGAGACGGTGGAACCTGTGGATACTGTCGAGGTAGAGGCAGAAGGTAAAGCTGCGTCGACTTTTTATACTGGAACTGTATAAACCCTGAGGGTTTTAAATCTTTAGATGTAGTTTTGTTGCAGTTAATTAAAATCTAATTAAGCGTCACTAATCTGAATCTTCTAATAGCGCAGAAGCTGTACATCTGACATACTCTTAAAAACCTTTGAGTGTTCTTACTGAGACAATCAACTGATGATCTTCTCTGCTTCCACCACGCAGGACATGACATGTTGTCTCTCCTCTTCCACTTCTTGGATGAGTGGCTGTATAAATTCAGCGCTAATGAGTTCTTTATACCCAGGGTAAGTGTTCTGTTTTGATCTCTTTCCATTTGTAGGTCGAGGCTGTTCTCTGATAATACCAGCTCTGAATGCAATGGTACTTCAGGGGAAAAAAAAAAAGGGACACAACAGATCACTTAAGCACAACACATGGAGAATTGAAAATCCCAGGGTAGAAAGACTTGAGAAACAAATTATTAAGCTTTGTTAACACAAACACCAATTATTAGCTGCTATTACACTGTAGGGGCAGCTCTGCTGCCTTCCTGTGCTAAGTTGCAGTGTATCTCTTTGAGGCTGCTCCGGTTCTCTGGTTTTAGATTCCATTTAAACAGTGGGATATAACCCTTGTAAATGGGATTTACTGAGAATTTCTGCCTGAGGACAGAAGACGTTACTGACAGATTTCTCCTCTCGCTTTCTCTGCAGGAGGTGAAAGTGCTTTACATCGACCGAATGCAATTCAAAATAAGATCAATTGGGTGAGCATAAACAATTGGTTGAGTAATTAATATCTTTACTGAAAATGCACATACTGCCTTCACAGTCAGCGCTCAGAAATACCATTGATGTGCTGGAGTTCACTGATGCTTTCTAAAAAGCAGATTGTGGGGCTTCTTTTTTTGTCCTTTGATGCTTTAAATGAAAGTCTCGCTTTCTATGCTCATCATTGAAACAAGTTATAACATTTGGTAAATTCCAAAATTACAACCACCTCTCTTCTTTTTGCTTTTAAAGGTGGGGAGAAGAGTTCTCTTTACCCAAACACCCTCAGGTACGCTGTGGTTCACCTGTACATCTCTTACCTTTTGGGGGTAGGATGAGGAGGGATGGTGTCTTAAATCTTGTGAGATCCAAGTATAAACCCGTCTCAATGGTTTCACAGGCACTAAACTTAAAATCTGGCTTTCTGCCTGTTTTTTGTGAATTCATTCCTGAAATGAATTCGTGTTGGGCTGTGTCTGATTCTTCCTCAGTGCTAGCAAAACTCAACAGTTGGCTTCCTTTTTTGCAATGCTGATGACACAGTAAACCGATCTATATTCAGAATGTATATGTGGCTTTTTGCTAAGTCAGGTTTTGCTGCTTTTTTTTTTTTTTCTCTTTCCCCTAAAGAATTGCTAGAAGCAAATCCTTATCTCTTTGGCTGTGTCTGTATTAGCACAGCAAATGCTGAGGTTCTGTCAGAGGTAAAGGGAGGAATTCATAGTATTCAAGAGGTAGTAAAATCAGGGAAGAGTTACTTAGTATTTGCCTGGCCAAGTCCTTGCCATTAATATGTCAACTTTCTTATTCATTGGAACAAATGCAGTTACAGGTTTTTGGGGGGGAAAGAAGAAAAATTATTAAACTGGATAACATCTGTAGAAGGTGCTAAATACAGTGTATTTAGAAAATTCATGGTTTTATGTCTTTTCTCCCTAGGGTACAGAGGTCAAAGCCATAACTTACTCAGCAATGCAGATCTGTGAAGACGAAAAGCCCGAAGTCTTCGTCATCATTGATATTTAAAGCCAGAAGAGTGTGGTCAAGGGGATACTTGTCATCAGCCGGCAAAAGTCCCTTGAAAACTGTAAACCCCTGTGGAAGTAACTAAGGAATTGGCCGATTCAAGTCATAAATTGGGAAGGGAGCAATTGTGGGGAATGTCAGCCTGTGTTTTGACTTGAGGGTGGTGAGACAGACACCTACATGCCAGGAAAAAAGATCTAGTTGGGTTTGGGAGGGCGTTGAGAAGAGGAGAGACAGAGTTGCAGGGATTGAAAGTCTCTCAGGAATGTTAGTAGCCAGTTTTTAAGGCTGATAAATTTCTTAGGTGCTATCTGAACTAATTAGAGAAACTAGTGGAGCTGCTGGCTAAAATCTTTTTGCAGAGTGGCAGGAGATAATGTTCATCTACTTGGTATCATGTGCAGATTTAAGCATTCTAATTCTGAGGTGATATCCCTCCTCCATGTCATATAAAAGGGCCAAAATATCTGCAGTGGACTGGATTTAACATATAAAAAATTCTGGCTGTTCAAAGGACACCTAAGAAAGTATACCAATGAAAAAAAAAAAACAAACCACCACACCTTCTAGGCTACTTTAAAAAAAAAATAAATCATGCCAGCAGGTGGTGCTGAATTGCTGTAAATAGATTTCCACGTGCAATCTAAAGCATGTGATCATGTACAGGGAATCCTCATAGCACCGGTTATCACTAAAAAGCAGGTGGCTTTGTGAGGGAGAGGGGGATTCACTGGATTTTCTCCACCTATGTCTTGCAAAAGCCGATTCTCTTCTTTTAAACGAGGTGATATGAATCGGCTTCCATTTCTTCCTTTGGAAAGGACAAATGCAGACAGTCCTTTAACAGCAAAGGGTTGTGGACTTCAGTTCACTAAATCAAAAAAAAAATCAAAAGTGTCTTTTGTTTTAAATCTCAGGGCAGGAAATGCTTGTTACCCGCTGTTGGTATTTACCTGTGAGAGGGCATGGCGTGAGGGACAGTGGGTGCTGGCCTGCCCTGCGATTTTTTTTAATGTAAATCCTACAAGTGCCTCACCTCTGGAGGTGGCACCTCATCTTTGCTTTGTTGTAAAGTCATCTTAAATAAATCGGGGTTTTATTTCCATGGTGTGGGATAAAATCCCTTTTATTTTTTGAGAAAGTGTCAACACCGAAATAAAACTCAGACTGAAAGACTTCGTGGATTTGTGTGTGAATAATTTTGGCCAGTGGATTTTTAATTACATGTGTGCTTTGCTGTGTGCTAAGGTGAGTTGACTTTTTTCGTAAGAATGACAATACACCTACTTGATGGTACAAAAAAAAGTATGATTTTCACACACTGGGCTTTCTTCCCTCCTCAGGAGCAGCCCCAGGGCTCCAGCAATTGTCCACTGCAGTGACAGGCCGGACACAGCGGCGCTGTGGAGGAAGGGCGAGGCCTGGGCTTGCCTGCTTGAGCAGCTCGACGCGAACGGCTCCGGGCTTTCCCTCAGCACGGCAAACGGCCGGATCCCACCGGAGGTGAGGGCCGCACCGGGCCGGTGAGGGACATGGCGGGTGGAGACAGGCAGAGCGCGGCTCCCGCCCCTCAGCGCGGCTTTGACACCTCATTGGCTGGCTGTGTGAGGCGACTGGGATTAGCCAATCAGGCGTCGAGTTGAGGCGGCTTTGTTCTCCACAGAGCCTGAGGAGGCGGCTGCGGCCGTTGGGCGCCGGCGCTGAGGGACAGCGGGAGGGCGGTGGCCTATTACCCAGGCCTTTAGAATGGGAGAACAGAATTTTATCTCGTTAAAATTTAACTTTGTGGAAGGGCTGAGATGCCCTGTGTATACCATCAGTTACAGAACATAGTAACACATTAAAGTGCTCTGCTTTCAGAAATGGTGACAGGAACTTGCTAGGAAAGCACTTGGAATTAACTAAGTAAGTGTTAGTAATTTTTTTTCCCAATATTTATTAAGTATTTAGTATAAAACCAGGCCTTAAGTTCACCTTGTTCCATTTCCACAGCTGGGGGAGTGACAGGTTTCAGCCAGCAGTGTGTTTACTGGAAGTCCTGTTCTCCCAGTACGTTACAGAAGCCCCACAGCTGGCCATAGTCTCTCACTGAGCTGGGGCCCTCTGAGACAATTAACTACCTGAAGGTGGTTAATTCAAAAACATGCTTAAACTGCAAACCCTTCTTTTCTTGCTGTTAGCTGAGCAAGCTTAGTAGGCCTTGCCCTGTTCTTGCTTTTCCCTAGGTATCTGTTAAGGGCAGCTATTGGAGACAGGGAGAACCTTGATGTGAATCAATATGGCTGTTCTCAAGTTCTCTACAGGGAATTTTTGCTTGCTTGGCAGTAACCTCGAGCTACAGATTCAGCTAACAGGAAAGAAAACATAGCATAAAATGAGACATGAGACCAAACAGTGGCTCTTTTATCAAGAGTACCTACTGGGAATGTCATTCTCTGCTCTCACTCAGAATGTTTCTTCTAAATGTTCAGAGATGTATTTATTATTTCTTTTTATCACTTTAGTACTGAGCACCTTCAGTTTCTTTAGCAAGTGGAGGTCCTCTGACCCAAATGACTGGGGGAAAAAATTACTACTGAAAAAGTTGAAAAGACTCTAGAATTACAAGGGTGGCTTAAACTCTGAGGGAAATTGTCCTTATAAACAATGTTTTTATGCTGACTGTTAAGCAATTTTTAAGCATCCTAAACTTACACAAGCAGGGAAGCCTTCCTAAAGTAGCTCCATGATCTAAGTCCCAAATGTCCCACTGAAATTAAACAGACTTGTCCTCTTTATTATTTTAGCATAAGAGACAGGAACTTAAGCAAATCTTGCACCAGTCCTAAAAAAAAAAAATGGAAAAAACCTGACAACTGTACTTCCAGTGATTGCACTTTATTTCCTTGGAACCACGTTAGTGTATCTTTCTTTAAAATTCACAGTACAAACCCACTGCATATCTGAAAAGGCAAACTCGTACTATCCAAGTGCACTAGAGATACTCTGTTCATTATTCTACTTTGTATGGCTGTGTGTATTATTTAAAACTAATCATGCTTTTCTCAAATATAAGAAGCAGGTAAGCTCACTCAGAAAACAAAGCTCTTCTAAATAGGTTCTTCACCAGAAAGAATTCCACTTGTTTTCTCCTTTCTTAGGAAGTTTCTGAAGTGTATATACATGTAAATTACAGTGTCAACAAAAATGGGGTTTACATTTCTTAGCTGCTTGCTTTAGGAAGACTTTTTCAAAGCAAATTATCAATATTTGTTTTTTAAAAATTTATGTTGTATAGAATCTTTGTAGGACTGTAAATTGGATCACAGTTGCTTTATGAACAGGAACTCTGAGCAAATCCGATGAAATAGAAACCAATCTTTCTAAGTACTTTCTAGATGATACTTAGAAGCTGTTACACTGTTGCTTGTCTCTAAAACAACTTGTAGTCCTTATTTTGCTTCTCATAATAGAATCTTAGCATTATTTCATTTTAATGAAAGTAATAAACCAGCAATAGTTGGTAGGAGACAAGTAATTTAATCTTGAATACAACAGTAACAAGTATACACAAATATATCTACCTAAGATTTGGTTTCACCTTTTCCTCTGCCTCATCTGGAATATCATCCTTAACGTGTCGGACAACCAAGTTATAGGGTTCCTCCTCCATTGTCTCTTCCTCTGATTTCTGTTCCTCCTCCAAAGCCCATTTGGAACATTTGTTTCCCGTGGAGGAGACAGGAGAATGTTCTGCATCTAAATCATCAGGGATGCTGTCAAAATTAGCTTCTGCTAGACATTTATGGCACAGTCTGTAGCGTCTTGTTCCCTGCTGAACAACACATCCTGTGAGGTCGGTTACGTGGCGCTTGCATTTTCTGCAGATCAGTTTGCCAGCCTGATGTATCTAAAGAGATTTCAAATTTGAAAATGTCAGTGTTCATCCAAAAGCAGATTTAATTTTATAATATTTTTATTTTTTTAGAAGATGATAATTCACTCAATCATTCTAAAAAAAAAAACAAAATTAAAAATATAATTTGCCAATTTAAATAATTAATAATTGGTGTGCAGCTAGGAAGCTTTTTTGGGATTAGGACTGGAAACGAGCACCCAGCTGGTGCCAGTGACATCTCCTGGTGTTTTTGCCCAGGCTGAACCCTGCCGGAAATGCCGTACCGTTTGGAAGTGGTTCCGTAGATGCTCCAGCCGGGTGAACCTCTTCCCACACGCCTCGCAGGGGTACGGTCGCTCCCCCGTGTGACACCGAAGATGCCGCTTCAGGTCTGCGCGTCGCTTCACTGTGTGCGTGCAGAAGGGGCATTTGAATCGCATCCGAGGGAGGTCATCTGTCAGAGAGAAATACAGGTACAACGTCAAGTAGAGCAGCCTTTCTTTATGTAGTAATTTCATTATTTTTCAGCTTAAATAAGCAGCAGTTCATTTTTCTTCATTTTCATTCATTCCCAAAACACAGTATTTCTTATTGTGTGTGTTAAATGGCATTTCATAGTGGATTCTCTCTCACTCGGGGTATTTTTTTAGACATAAAGATGATCATAAACACATAGCTATAATATACAGTCATCACATCTGCCTATTCCGTCAGCTAACAGCTCATAGCTTTGAGGTTTATAATCTCTCTGTAATATACTAGGATGCCCAATGTCTTGAAATTATGCAATTATAGTAAAATATAGATCCTCTAGTTTCCAAAGTAATGCAGGCAAGAATACACCTGTCAGCTTTACTCCACCGAGGGCTGTGCTCTCAGGCCATGGAGACCTGAGATGCTCTATGAAGTGTGGCCAAACAATCCTGACATTTGGGCTAGTTTTGACCTCAAGGGAAATGCAGCATCCTGCCAGTGACAGGACCTTCTCTTGTGAAGGACTTGCGTTGGATTTAGGTTGAAAGCCTCAATTTTTTGCCAGGTATTGGGGATATTACAAGAGAAATTCAGCCTTTCAGGTCCCCAAGTCCATTACAGCTCTTTAGGCTTCATGAAACTCTGCTTGGGTCCAAATGATCTGGTGTGTGTTATTTTAACTTTACACAATGCCTGGGTCAAGCTCTGCAGTTCCAGTTCTCACACTCTGTTCTGGCTGCAAAGTCTCTCTCATCCTGTTGGGCACTACCCTCTAATAGATCAAAGAAATAACCTGCAACTCTCTTCATCGTTTGGATTTTAATGCAGCTACACAGATTCTCTCCAAAAGATCATCTTGATTCTTCCAAATAAAGATAAACTTTTTACCTTCATTCCAACTACTCATGACACCTAAAATTGTGGGCATGGAGGTGTACAGTTCCTCTGCTTTTAACTCCATGAACTCGGGAGTTCTTGAAAGCTCTTGTTCGAGCTGAGCGACGGACCATCTCTTGGGTATCACTTCTGCTTCGTGATTATATCCGTAACCATCCTGACCAGCGTCGTTCTCGGCGTCGAATCCAGCCTCCTCTCCAGCCCGAGGGATGTGCCCGGATTCGGACACGCTGCCGCCTCCGCCCGCCCGCTCAGCTTTGTTCGCTTTACTCTGCACGAAATCCCGGCTCTGCGACAACCCCAGGTGCTTTCGGCGCTTTCTGGTCGAGCCCTGTTTTCTGCCTCTTTTGGAGAGCTGTGTCTCTGCCCGCTGAAGAATGACTTGCGAGGACAGGTAACTGCTGTAACTGCTCCAGGAATTTTCATTCACCGTGTTAGTCTTTTCTTCCGGGACTGAATAGGAACGCCGCGGGTTGCTCTTTGCTTTCCTTCTTGACCGATAAAGAGATGGATTGGCAGGTTCACTGTTTGTACTCTTGGCGGAGAGGCTGAGGTAATGATCCTTTTCCTTCTCATTAATATCCAGTGAGGACTTAATGAATGTCTTACAGACATTAAGGATATCTGTCATCTGCAGATAGCTCGCAGCTGACATGACTTCGATCACATTTTGTCCGGTTAAAGACAATATGCCTGAATATACAAAGTCCAGGATAACCATGAATGTCTCTGGAGAGAAGACCTCAAAAGTGGCGATCGTCGGCTGGCTCGTCTCCTTCGCGCTCTGCGAGAGGAGCATTTTGAAGTAGCCGCTGCTGGCAAACAGCACATTGCGGTGGGCTTTAAAGACCTTTCCCTCCACCAGGATGTTGCAGTCGCAGAACAAATCCTGCTTCCGTTGTTCGTTGAGCTGCTCCAGGAGGTGAAACTGGTGGGAAGAAATCTCCATTCCAGTCAGGGAGAGTGGCAAGGCTTGCTCTAAAGTTAAAAAAAAAACAAAACAAAACAAAACCAAGTACAGTCATGACAATCTAAACCAATGCTGTGGAATCCTATTTTAAAGAGAAGAGGTTTATTTTTAAAAGCATGGACAGCCTGCATGTTATCACATTCCCAATATATCTCCAAGCTCCTACGCCCCTAATAACAAAAGAAACTTAACAGCTCTAAAAGAGGTGAAAAGATGCCTCAGTGGAATTACTGTATATCCTAAAAGAGTTGAGCTGACATCGGCCAGGACGCAAGCGGCCGGCAGACTGAGAAAAGGGACTCGGTACTTCTGCCGTGGGGAGACCCGGGGCTACCGGAGGGTCCTCGCCTTAAACCCGCTCCCCGCGGGCACAGCCCCGGCCCGGGCGCCCCAGGGCCGCAGACGAAGGCGGCGGCAGAGCCCCGGCGGCCGCAGCCCGCCCGGCCCGGGCTCCCCCGGCATTGGCGGAGGCCGCCGTCACTCACCCGTACGCCCGGCCGAATTGGTCGCTCGGTCACCGGGAGCCCGGGACGCCCGACGGCGCCGGACCCGCCCGCCAAACCGCGGAGGCGCCTCCCGGCTCCGCGGG
>NW_015090879.1:447075-503152 GCF_001431845.1 Calidris pugnax
GCGCCCCGGCCCCGGCCCCTCTCGCCGCGCAGCCCTTTGTTGCCGCGCCCGGGGCTGCAAATGGCGCCCGCGGAGGACGCTGTGCAGCCCCAGGAACCCCCGGCTCCCAGGGGCAGCTGCCGCCGGGCCGCCGCGCACGGCCCCCGCCGCTCCCGGGGACTGCGGAGCCCGGGGGACGTCCGCGCAGCAGCCCGCTCGCAGCCGCCTCCAGCCCCGACGCCCGGTCCGAGTTAGCGATGTACAGCACAACCCCCGCTCACCGGCTGGGTCCTGCGGGCGGCTGCCGCCGAGCCGAGAGGAGCGGAGCGGAGCGGGCGGTGGATGCGGGGTCCCCGGCCCCGCGTCGGGGCTGGCGCTGGCTGAAGGCGACGCGCGGGTCCCGCAGCCCCGAGCCCTGGAAGCCCGAACGTGAGAGAAACAAAAGGTATTTGCTGACGTGGGCGTTGGACAGAGACGCCCGAGGGCTGGGGACACAATTAAAGGGGCAACGCACCGATTGCAGGCGCAGCCCAGCGGCTTCCTCCGCCTCATCGCCCTGCGGACGGGGCTGCTCGCCTCTTCCCACACCCACATGCTGCCCGGGAGGCCCACTGCCGTACCGCAGACAATGCACCGCTATTGTTAACGGCAGGAGAGAGATCTCTGTATATGCAAGGAGTATTTCCCACCTGAATGGGAAATATTTGTAACTCTGTGGCACAGGATATATTACGTTACTTAATATAGCGGTATTCTTTTGTAATGGGGAAGTTTTGTATTCAAACAGTGTAGATAATCTTAAACCAAAGTACTGCAAGTGGGAGTGCCACACGACAGATTGTCCTTTTTTTCCCCCTTCTCTGTGGGAAAAGAAAATCAAATCAGGACGCCCATTAGAAGACAAGACACTTTCAGTCTTCTGCCTGTCAGAAGATGAGACACATTCAGTCTTGTTCCTCAAGATCATTGAATGATTTTGAGAAAGAAATTCTGTGGGTCATCTGGTACATCAGATCATGGTAAAAGAACAGTTCCCATTTGCACAGTAAAAATTGTCAAGTCAGAGTGTTGTGGAGAACTTAAAATTATACCCATCACTCAACAGCCATACAGACTGCTGGTACAGATTTATACCTGATGGGAAAAGTACACTGAAAGTCTGGAGGCAAGGACTGGATCATTATAAGATCCTTTTCTTCAAAATTCAACCTTTGGGCCAGAATTAGAGAAATTTTCTTCTATTTCATTCCCATACAAGTCGCCTTCCAACTAATAGTAACCTTCTAATTGACTTATGGCTTTCCTGAGATGTTCCAAAACAATCAAGACGTGATTGTTGGAATGTGTTGGAATGCCTGTACTAGAATATTGAACTATGAAAATTCTGCTGTGCTTGTTTGTGTAGAAACAATAAAAGCAATACAGAATTAACTATTTGGACCATTTTGGGATCATAATTTACATCAGTATACCTTGCAAATGGTTAGAAATCCCCAGTGCCAGCTTGACCAGATCACACTACTTCAGCAGCTCACTGAAGTAGTTCCTTATGAATTTGTAAACTCATTAAATAAACCCTCAACACATGTGCTTATTCCAGTCTGACTGCTGCTACTCTCTTTAGCCTCAAGGCTTTGATTAAAATATAATTTTTAAAGTCTCTATTTTTAGGATAAATTCAACTAAACCAGTTTAGTTTAGCTGTAATCCTCAATGCAAATCTCGACTCTGCTCACCCTCAGCAGTTAAGGTTTTAGATAAACATTCAACTATATGGCATTGCTGTTATGCTGACAGATGCTAATGATTGTCAGAGGGGGATCCTGGGATCTGGGCACTCATTGACTCAGCTGTAGCCAGATGGTAGGTCAGGCATTTTTTCAGCTAAATCAAGGTCCATTTAAATAATAAATGGGGCTGAAGATAGTGCTGTTAGCCCCTGTGTAGGCTATCTGAAGTTCAAAGCCAAGTATTTCTGCAGACTGGAGACCAAAATACAAGAGAGGTAGACATTGGCATGGCTAGGCAATGGGATAGCCTCTCACAGTGACCAGATGCTTCAGGGAAGAAATGTAGTATTCCATAATTTTATATCCAACAGATTTTATCATTGAAAAATTGAGAGGGATCCCAGTGTCCTGGAGGATGGAGTATTTCTTCTGAAGAACCAGGAGTAAAGGAATGATCATACATGTAGCAGTCAGCGTCAGTCCTGTGCTAGAGATCTGCGGGCTTACAGATATTTTCAAAGTTCACACTAAGTCAATATTTTTGGTTTTTTTATGCCCATTCTTAAGAACTGGAATAGAATACATACCAAAAGGTTGGAGAAGGAGGTTAATTCTGAGGTTTTTTGGGGTCTGCTTTTTGTTTAATTATTCATTTGGGGAAAGAAAAAACAACAACCAAAAGCTGAACCTTTAAGATAAGGACTAGTGTCATTTTTTGGGGATAGGAAGTACAGAAGTTTGGAAAACAAAATGGAAACAAATGGAAATGGAAAACAAAAAGAAAAATTTGGGTATGACATGACAGAGAAAAACTAAGCAAATATCACAAAACTCATGGTTTTATGTGGCAGGTAGAAATGTGCACATCCAGATGTCTGGATGTGCAGAAACAGACAGAAACAATCTGAATGGATCAATACTAGCAGAATTCAGTGCAGTTCTATACAGCTGTCTCAAGCATTTAAAGATAAAATACTTGTGTCCTAATCGTGACTTGGCAAAGTTCGAAAAGCAACATATTCAAATCAGTTATTGTTAAGTAAATTAAATTCTGTGGGAACAACCCTATATGGTCTTTGCTTTCCTCCTTGAAAAGCACAAAAATGTTACTTCTGCTAATGAGCGGTGTGTGATCCCAACAGGATGAAGAAGACAGGTATCAGAGGCAATGCAAGATGAAAAGAAAACAAATCAGATTTCATTTAGAGAAAAACAAGCAAAATACATGACTGGCTATGTAAAATGAACGACATCGAAAATATAAGGCACTTAACATTTATCTTGTCTTGCAATACAAAAATAAGGAACAACAACTGAAATTAAGGCAACAAATGTAAAAATGGTAACATTTTTAAAATACAAAACATAATTGATCTGTGGGAATTGCAGTCTTGAACTAAAACTCCAAGCTTAATAAGGTAATTTTAAAATGACTACAGATATCTAGTTATGCTACTGAGGATAATAATAACGCATAAAAACAGTGAAAACCCTTGTTTGCCAGGCAAATCAACAATTAATCTGCCTATATTTAAAGAGTAAATGTCTTCATAAGGAAAGATTGTTCCATTTTCTCATTATACCACTTCACATCTTTTTCTGAAGCATCTGGTCCTCAGTATTCTTAGTTTTACAGTATCTAATTAGATTGAGTATTGATCCCAAAATCCCTTTGCTTCCAAAAACATCCCCAAGTGAACAGAAACACTTCATAGTCTCACCTTTACAGCTGGCAGTTAAGATTTCAGGCCTAGAGTGACACTTTATTTCCCCTCCCCTTAATCCATCCCCAAACACACACACACACAGACTAATCCCAGCCACTCTGGATTCTGGGACAGCAGGCACTCATACCTACAATTTATTGTGCATACGGTTTAATGTAAAGGGAAATGGAAAAATCTATTAAATTTGATTTCAGCAAGCATTTTCTCTTGAAATTTGATCGAAGTCATTCCATATTCTTTTCTGTATTTCTTTGTTCTATAGTTGATTTAGTTAAGGTTGCTCAGGAATATTTCTTAGCCATTTAATAATACGCATTTTAGGAGTAAAAACCTCCAAGAAATGAACCAGCTGTTTTCACATCAAGTCCGTTTTGGGGACTGCTGACCAAAGTGTAACATAAAATCCAGGCAAGTGTAAGTCTTGTTTGGAAAACACGGTTTTATATGGGTCATGAGAAAGTTTTCTAAGTCCCCCTGCTTCCGTCCCCCTCCCCAGGTCGAGGCCAATAGACAATAATTTTTGTAGGAGTAATAAAATACCACTTATGTTAGAACACACAGGGAGGCTGCTTCCTGACAGCCCCGCACATCTGAGGGGAAGGACACTTCATGTTACGCTGTGAACTTAGTAGGAAGCGCTGGAGCTGCCACGTAAGAGACCCGTAGGCTGGCCATCTGCAGCCTGCAAGGAAAACGCTGCACTCTCTGCTAACGATGATACTAATAAGGCTATACAGTTTTTACACAAATAAAAATAAAATAGTGACTTTTTAGCTGTCCCTGGGAAAGAGATTATATAGTATATATATGGGATTTTTCTGTAATTAATCCCGGGTTTCAGCCAAACATGCTTACGAAGTCATAAAAAAGAAAAAAAAAAAGTTTTCTAAGCCTATAGCCATTGAGTTCAATGATCCCAGGATGAAGGCTGTATTAATACTCAGGTCTGTCCAAGAAAATGCAGAGTAAAAGCACCCCAGGAGCAGAGTTCTGCCCCTCCTGTTTGCAGCACTGGTTAAGATAAACTCACTAAGTAACAAAACAAAGTGGCTTGTTCTGTTATAGAAGTAAACTTTGCCATTAGTCATCTCATCTCTTGTAGTCTAATTGTAGGTAAAATTACACAGATAGGCTGTCTAGACCTTCCACTACATCTTGTTCTCGTTGGCGTATAGTACAGACTGAAAAAGGTTAAAGTTATGTTCTCTTGGTGACCAAATGACTTTGGGAATATATAAATTGATAATGACTCAATCATAAAACTCATTAGTTTAAATTGAGTACAGGTCAATACAAACAAGAGGAAGTCAATGGTTTCAGATGGAAAATCTCATCAGTTCCATTTCTAATGATATAATATATATACTGTACAAATCGTTCTGCCACTGCTACTGGCAAATAAAACGGGGAACAAAGAGAGAAAACAACAGCTTAAGGAACGTCGTAAGGATTTGTTTCCTTCACGTTGGTGTGGAGAAGCTGGCACTGCCATTGACAATGCTGCGGATTCAGGGCTGCCAGTCACGTCAGTCTGGCACTTTTGAGAGGTTTAAAAAGAAAAATAAAAAGAGAGTATTTTACTAGAGCTTATTAAAACATAGCCCAGCCTGAGCTCCCAATTTTCAGAATGAACAAAACATCTACTGGCATCAATTAATGATCCATATTTGTAATCATTTTATCTCTGATGTGTTGACTAGGACTAGCATTCATGGGTTTATTTTCTTGTAAAGAAATAGGTCTTGAATGAATGATCTACTAAAGATTCTCCTTATTCTAATAAATTTTACAACAAAGTGCTTTTCCAGACAAATGTGCTAGAACATCTGTATATACTTTTTCTTAATTAGCTGCCTTTTTTCCTTATTATAATATGAAGACTTCATGAAATTTCAGGGAAGATTATCTTCCTTTCTCAATACTTCAATACTGAAGAGAGGTTTTCTTTATTATTCTGGTGTTGGGGTATTTATACTTTGTTCATTGCCAGATGATATTACTTATAAAAGCCACATCTGTACAAGTGTAAAAGGTGGGCAATTTACAGCACTGTGTGACTTTTCTTTTTTTTTTTTTTAAAAAAAAAAAAAAAAAACACGTACAGAGTACTTCAAATAGCTTGCTAGTTCCTTACTCACTGGTAGTACTATATCTGTAATGTCAGCTAAAATATAAGACAACCATATCCTTCTCATGACTGCATTACATTGTTGGATCATTCTGTAATCAGCCACATTAATATCCATTTTTTTTTTTTTTTTTTTAAAAAAAAAAAAAAAACCAAAAAGCATTTAGACCTCACTCACTTGAAAGAGGTTTTGAGAAGTGACCCATTGTCTACTATAAAAAGTTATTGATGTCATACTTCAGTTTTCTTGTTCATCTATTTTTCCATTTAAGGATGGATTATTTCTAATGAAGCCACGTCTGGGTATTCTGATAACAAAACTCCGAATGGATTCAACGGCATGTCCATAAATACATGCAAGGCTGGACCTGTTCAGGAGAAACCAGTGTGTCTCTGTACGGTAACAACAGGCTGGTGGAGGCCTTATGGTCAAGCCAGTACATTCTCCCTCTTACATTGGAATTCACAGTTCTTGTACTGCAACTACCTAATATTTGGTTTTATTTCCTTTTCATCTGCTTCATCCTCACTGTCATCAACTTGCTGAATGACCAAGTCAGTCGACCCATCCTCCACAATCTCCACATCGGATCTGTTGTCTTCCCCGTAGTGCCACCTGGAATCCTTATCCCCATCCTGTGGGAATTCAAGGGGTGCTTCAGCCTCCAAGTCAATGCGAATACTGTCTATGCCAGCTTCAGCCAAACACTCGTTACAGAGTCTGTAACGTCTGGTTCCCTCTTGGACCACTTGTCCTGTGAGCTCAGTCACGTGGCGTTTACACTTTCTGCAGATAGGCTTACACGCCTGATGGATCTGGGGAAATGGAAATGAATAAATCCGATAATGCATCCACAAAGAAGTGTTTTTTTAAGGTGACAAAAAAGTAGGGCTGGAGTAGCACTATGGTAGCATTAACTCACTTAGAGACACAGTCACCAAACATTAAAAATTAAACAATCCCAGGTGCTGTAATTGCCCACTTAAGCTCTATTACAGGACTCGCAGAGAGCAGTACCTTTGCAAGCCATCAATTAACAAATAAACCCATCCCCTTTCATACAAATTACACTTCAAATACACTTCAGCAAAACCAGATTAATTTTCTATTACCTCTTCTTTACAGGAGTCAATATATCAACCAGAGACACTTGTACTGTGTTTAATTATACTGAGACATTTACACATTAAACAAATCACGCAGTGACTAAAAATACCCACTGTTCGGAAATGGCTGCTGAGGTGATCCAGCCTGCTGAACCTCTTCCCACAGGCCTCGCAGGGGTAAGGGCGCTCTCCCGTGTGACAGCGAAGGTGACGCTTCAGGTCTGCTTTTCTCTTCACCACGTGAGTGCAGAACGGGCACTTGAACCTCATCCTGGGCAGATCATCTGTTAGAACATAACGTGATTAACAAAAATTAAGTCATAACATGTCTAGTCATGTAATGCTCTAGGAAATGGCATTCTATAAGCAGAAGAGCAAATCACTTTTATCAAAAAGAATATCATCATAGGTCTTTTCAAGCACAAAGATCTTACACTGGAGTGCAAAGGAGTGGACCGTTAGCTACATTAAAATGAGATGAAAAATATCCCAGAAGATCACGCCTTAAATTTGCAAGATGAAGCTGCAGAGACACTAAAGTTTGTGTATTTTGAAAGGCTATTCACAATTTTTTAAAAAAATAAGAGTTAAACTTTCCAAACTTACATTTCTGGACAATACAGATGTCTTTTTGGCAGCTGGACACCCGCTCAGTAAAGCACATTTCTCAGGGACAGCACAGAGGGTTCCCAGGTGACCCCCAGCATTAAACCCCACTCTTACCTTCAGCCCAGCTCCCCATGACGCCCAGGATGGAGGGCATGGTCGCGTACTGCTCCTCTGCCTTTGAAGACTTGGATTTACTAGAAGAACGGGGTGATTCATGCTCCTGCTGTGACACAGCCAAGCTCCTGGGCATCACGTCGGCCCCTTGCCCGTACTGGTACCCCACATGAGGGGATTCAACTTCTGTCTCAATTGGAACTTGCTCCTCTGCCGGAGCGATGTGGCCGGTGGGCTCGCCAGCCCTCTCCTCCAGTTTGCTGGATTTGTAGTGAGGAATGTCAGAAGGTTGCTGGAGTCCCAGGTGCCGGGATTTCTTTACGGACTCTTGCCTTTGCTCGTGTTTGGACAGCTGCTGCTGGGCATTTCTTTGAGAAGTGGGATAGTAGCTGAAATTGCTCCAGGCGTTTCCACCCATCATACATGTCCCTTGATCCGGAGTTAAGTGTGCGTGCGGGGGGCTGCTCTCTGCCCTCCAGCCCGCGCTGTACACGCAGGACCGCTCCACGCCGTTGGAACTGACGTCTTTGTCCGACAGACTGAAGTACCGGTCCTTCTCCTTCTCACTGATGTCCAGCGAGGACTTAATGAAGGTTTTACACACGCTGATAACGTCGGTCATCTGCAGATAGCTGGCGGCCGACATGACTTCGATGACGTTCTGACCCGTGAGGGACAGTTTGCCTGAATACACAAAATCTAGAATAACTGTAAACGTGTCAGGAGAAAATGCCTGGAAAGTGGCTGTGGTCGGCTGGCTCGTCTCCTTCGAGCTCTGCGAAAGGAGCATTTTGAAGTAGCCGCTGCTGGCGAACAGCACATTGCGGTGGGCTTTAAAGACCTTTCCCTCCACCAGGATGTTGCAGTCGCAGAATAAGTCCTGCCTGCGCTGCTCATTTAGTTGCTGCAAGAGGTGAAACTGGTGAGAAGAAATCTCCATTCCAGAAAAGATGAGATAAAGCGTCGCTCTGAAAAAAAAAAATACTTTCCCTCCACCAGGATGTTGCAGTCGCAGAATAAGTCCTGCCTGCGCTGCTCATTTAGTTGCTGCAAGAGGTGAAACTGGTGAGAAGAAATCTCCATTCCAGAAAAGATGAGATAAAGCGTCGCTCTGAAAAAAAAAAATAAAGAAAATTATTAGACTCTTGACTTCAGCATCACGCAACTCAGCCGGAGATGTCAGACCCAATTTTAGGGGTATCTCTAGAAATAATCTTATTTATTTAAATCTATATTTAAATTACAGTACGCACGACCGTGCATTCTTTTTTCCAAGATGAAAAAAAGTGGTGAAAAAGCCAAATAAAGCAGTGGGCGTTATTTGGCAGAGAGGTGTGTGCTGCAGCGAGGAGCATCTCCTCCCTGAGGACGCAGGGACCCCAGACACCCCCCTCCCTTCACCCCTTCTCCAACGCCACCCGGTGCCCTCCGGCCGCCGCGCCCCTGCCTGGAGCCGCCGTTACCGCATCTCCCCGCCGAAGGGATCACAAACGGGACTCGGCGGCGGCGGCAGAGCCCCGGCGGCCGCAGCCCGCCCGGCCCGGGCTCCCCCGGCATTGGCGGAGGCCGCCGTCACTCACCCGTACGCCCGGCCGAATTGGTCGCTCGGTCACCGGGAGCCCGGGACGCCCGACGGCGCCGGACCCGCCCGCCAAACCGCGGAGGCGCCTCCCGGCTCCGCGGGTAGCCGTCCCAGCTCCCGCCATCGCCTCGTCCGCCCCCCTCCGCCGGGCCGGGCGCGGAGCCGCCCGCCTTCACCGAGCCCCGTCTCCCGCCCCACCGGAGCTCCCGGCCACGCTGCCGCCGCCCGGTGCCGAGCGCCCGGCGTTGGCCCGAGCCGCTCCCGCCCCGCCGCCCGCAGCCTCCCCGCGCTGGCCGCGCCCCGGCCCCGGCCCCTCTCGCCGCGCAGCCCTTTGTTGCCGCGCCCGGGGCTGCAAATGGCGCCCGCGGAGGACGCTGTGCAGCCCCAGGAACCCCCGGCTCCCAGGGGCAGCTGCCGCCGGGCCGCCGCGCACGGTCCCCGCCGCTCCCGGGGACTGCGGAGCCCGGGGAACGTCCCTCGCTGTCCCTGGCAGCACGGCCGGCTGCGGGGCCGTTTCCGCCCCCAAAATCCCAACGCCCGGTCTGGCCTGCCGGCGTGCGGGAGCCCTGCCACTCACCGGCTGGGTCCTGCGGGCGGCTGCCGCCGAGCCGAGAGGAGCGGAGCGGAGCGGGCGGTGGATGCGGGGTCCCCGGCCCCGCGTCGGGGCTGGCGCTGGCTGAAGGCGACGCGCGGGTCCCGCAGCCCCGAGCCCTGGAAGCCCGAACGTGAGAGAAACAAAAGGTATTTGCTGACGTGGGCGTTGGACAGAGACGCCCGAGGGCTGGGGACACAATTAAAGGGGCAACGCACCGATTGCAGGCGCAGCCCAGCGGCTTCCTCCGCCTCATCGCCCTGCGGACGGGGCTGCTCGCCTCTTCCCACACCCACATGCTGCCCGGGAGGGGATGCGACGCCCCAGATGCTTCCTTCTCACACCTCTATCTGGAGCGGGGGCCTTGGTGACCCAAATCCTTCTTTAACGCGCCTGCAGCTTCCTCAAAAGGAGATGTAACATTTTTATTTTTTTTTCCTGTTCATATCTCTTCTGAAAAAAACAGGCCTGCAATCCCAGTACCTGAACCTCTCACCTTCTCTCCCTCCAAGTTTGGTATCTTTCTCCTTCCTCTTCTTGCCACCAGGATCTTTTCTGTGTTCTTGATACCCCAGTAATTTCTCATAAATATTTGTTTTCCTGTGGGAGCCACTCTGCCTCAGCCATATCCTTTGTGTCCTTTGCAGCCTCCCCTTCCATGAACTGAAGACATTCCATCTTGAAACAATTTACGCTCCTTTCCCCACTATAGCAAAATGGGAAAGACATCTCAAGACGTTTCCTCTGATAGTTAGAAACATTCCCCCAGTATATCATATACATTTATTCATATTCAGTTTATACACATTTTTATTGTAACAATATTTTTCACCAGCTTAATTCCCCCTTTTTGATAAACAGCCATAGTTCTGTAGATTCTGTCTCCTCTCAAATGCAGGCCACACTTTTAAATCCTTCATGAGAGCCATTGTGCTTGTGTAAGCTGCTCAGGTACAGAGCAGAGTCTCGAATTAATCATTCTTGAACATGGAAGTGATTGGAATTTCCACAGGATTTCACATGGAGCTTTTCAGTCCACTGGGCCGCAGTGTTAATTATCAACTGAAAACATAGCAGCGTGATGTACCTCCAGCTCTTCCAGCTGTGTCCCATCGCCGATCCATAGTCATCCTCTGATCAGTGTCACCTGCAAATCTCGTGTCATTTATCTTGTTTTACATCAAAGTTTAAAGAGTGTAGCAGCAGAACTGATTTCAAAGTCAGCCCAGAGGACCACGAGCACCTTTGTCCTCATCGTTCCTCTTTCAGGGTGAGGCAACACAACCCTGGCACCTGGCTTCTCCCAGCTCTTCTCATTAATTAATAGCTCACAGCGGCGTGTTGAGGCTGTGTGCACCCCTGGCCACTCATTTCAGAGGGGATACAGGGATCTGCAGTGGTACAGAGAGGGGAAAGAGAAGTGATAAAAATCTGGCAGAGGGTTCATCCCTCTGAAGCTTGGCTTTGTTTGTCAATTCAGCTATATCTTTTTATATAATGTTCTGTGTATTTTTTCAGGTCCGTGCCCAAATTATTTCCTCTGCTGAAAACGTCCTTTTTTCAATAACTGTTTGTAGGTATTTGTTCTGTTTGACCTCAGCTGACCTCTCAGGTAACGTGTACTTCCGCTTGCGTATCGGAGAACGTCCCGCTCGGTAGCAGGTTGTATCAGCATTAATAGGACCACAAGTGCTCTCCGTCTGCTAGGAACAGCTAATAGAATTTAAAAAGTAGGGAAAAAAATGCAGTGGTATCTAGAATAGCTTAATTAGAATTTTTAAAGATGTTGGAAGTGCTTTTCTCAGAATACTTCAGAAACCTCACCCACAAGTCTGCGCCACGCAGCCAGGAACAGGCGTGGAACAGACTTTGGTTTTCTCCTACATAGGGACTGATTTCATCTTGTTTTGCACAATAATACATCACAAACGATCCACTGATTCTAGAATTGTGTTCAGTTGTCTAATCTAGTCCTTTGTTTTGTGTTTCTAAATTTCAGACTTACCGTTTCTAGCCAAAAAAGTTCTACTTGAAGTCGAGATGTTGTTTGGAGGGTTTATCCAATGGGAATAAACTTGGTGACTCTGTAGAGGAGGTGCTTCTCACAGCAACAGGAGCATTGCAAAGCATGACTGATAGTCTGCTGTTTAGAGAACAATTTACAAATTACTGTAAAAAATGGCATTGTTAGTGCTGATACAAAAATTATTAGCATCAATGTTGCATCGTCTTATTTGGATTTTGGTAACCAAATATAATTAACAGTAACATCAGGTAAAAGATTTCAGTTTTCCTTAAAACAAACGTTTCTGAAAAATTACAGGCTTCAGTTATGGTATATTTTCTGACTTTAAATATATAGTGATATTTCTTGCCAAAGAAAACAGAGTATACTAGAAAAACCAAAGTGCCATAGTTCAAAGCCTGGCATGCGTTGATTCACAGGGCTAATTTGTTGGGAGCTGCAATGGATTTTTCCTAAATGTGTGAGTAAAGTAACATGCACTTACCAAGGGTTTTATTTTAAATTTTGAAAATATAAATAAAATTCTTTCCTGTTTCTACCATTGAAGAAATATCTGCAGTTTTTTTCTGCTGGATCAGAAACGTACCGTACTTGGGGAACTAATTGGTTTTGCTTTTTTTTTTTTGTACCGTATCTAAAAATGTGTTTAATGAGAAACTGTGAACAGCAGGAATTTTAATCCATCCTCTCGCAAAAAAAATGTTGCTTTTAAAATAGTGTTAGACCTCTTAAAGAAAAGTAATTTTCAGAGAACATTTTGTTTGTTTAAAAGCTTTTGAGAAACTTTATGTGACATAAATATATGGGGTTTTTTCAGTAGTTCGTAGGTGAGTTACTAATTATTCCGTGGCAGGAAACTTTTCAGCGTTACAGGACCTAATGCCTTGAGGAATACAAAGAATGCAAGATAAGGCTGTATCCCAGCCATAATGGACGAGCTTTCTGAGTCAGGCAGGCATGGTCTGGAGAAAGGGAAACTGTAAGCAAGGCCCCAGAAATGAATGAAGAATGAGATTACTATTTCGTCTAACGCACTGCCAGCTCGTTTGGCTTCAGCATCATTTGACTGTCATCAGTTTTCCGTGTGACGAAGCCACTGGACTCACCTGCACTTTCTGGAGTTCATTTGTCTTCATGAAGATCCTGAGCCACATCCTTGTTCTCTTCTGGTAGAAACACAAACGCTTGTGCAGCCTCCAGGTCACCAGGAAATCACTCCATTTTTTCAAAAGAAGGAAATCATAATACACTGTCTTAAAATGTTGAGTACAGGGAGGAATCTTCCATCTGCTTCCAAACACTGTTAGGTATGTGCCCAGCAGTAACTGGCAGGCCATCTCTGAGCAGAGTTTGCAGCCTGGGCAGAGCCTGAGATTTGATGGTGGTGATGGAGGTGGCAGCATCCACATTAGGAACCCAAATTCCTAACTCTGTACCAATAGTATTGTATTAAATACCTGTTAAGCATATTTTATCTTTGACCAGGCTTCCCTTAACACCTAAATTCGTGGCATATTTGCATACAACTCATCTATGTTGATGATTTAGACCTTGATCTAAGCATTGATTGTCCCCGAATCATTAGCAAGCTCTTTGGTGGCCTCTCACCTCCCTTGATGGCCCTGCACCCCTGCTTTCCTGCTCCCACAGGGAGCCCTTTTCACCAAGGACAGTAACAGCCCCATGGCCCTGGGAGCCAAGGAGACGAGTGCTTCACTCCCTCACATCTTTCATGTAAAAAATGAAAAAATGTGTACTTAACTGTGAGCTTAGTATTTATTTAATGTTTTCTTTTCTTCAACTATAAAAGAACCAGACTACGTACAACAACATAGTACATACACAATCTAACATACAATCAAGACAAATTCCGTAAAGCACCGCTGTAGAAAAAACGTTACAAAAAGCACTTAAAGATTTGATCCCCACCCCTTACAAAAGGGTAAATTGCCTGTATGGTGGTGATGGATGTTCGTTCTCAACTTTGGTTTAATTTTCCACCCCGACACACACTCACAGACCTCCACACCAGGACAGGTTCACTGGTAGATGCGGCAACTTGTGGTGGGTCATCAGGGGCAACTTCTCTATTACAGATCTGCAGAAAACACGAGTTATTAAATCTGGACAGGTCTGCTGGATTTGCACTGCTACCCGAATTTACTCTGAATTGTCTGTGAGCGCTCCCGAGCTAGCTTCTGTAAAACACTGTCAAGACCCACAATTCATAACTTTACACATGATTTTTCCCACGTAGAACTGTTGATCCCAAACAATTCCCCTCCAACCCAAAAGGAAGCAGCAGCTAACCGTTAAAATAAGCCTTGCCACTGAAGAACTTAAAGAATTTCTAAGTGCTGGTTTCTAATTCTGCAAAATTGTCAAAGTATGTTTAAATTTTACCCTTGTCAGTAATCTTGTGGTCAATAGGACTGATAATGCATGTCTGAGCCTTCATAGGACATAGCCATTGGTGCTAAAAGCATGTAAGAAAATCATATATTTTGACAGTTAAAATATTTTGCATCTCAGCTGGCAGTCCGAAATTTAAAGCCCAGTATTTTGCCTGTGGGTATTTGGGGGTGGCATTTAAAGTTGCTGTGTACAGCCCGCTGGTTTGAGGGGAGGAGAGGGGCAGTGTCTGGTTTGATTCTTGGTTGATTGGTCTTTGTTTCTTTCCTTTGTAATTTCCTAGTATCAGACACTTGCCTCTAACCGTTTAATAAACACCAAAAAGTTGTTATATTCACTGGGTTTGTGACATCCTAATGAAACCATTTTTCATCAATTAAGGATATTCTAAATCCACAGGTAAATACAGGTTTAAATATTGTAGTCTGTAAAAGCAGATTTAAAAGAAGTCTGTTTGTGAAATATCCAATGTAATTCAAAATTACCTAAAAAGAATATCTGGGAGTCTATTCCCCCCACCCACATTTTATTGTAGGCATTTGACAGCATTTTCTTTGAGCCAAGATCGGTGAGTGCTTCCCAGTTGCACAGATTTTTCACACCCAGCATAAAAAGTGCAAAGCTATGAAAAGAGTTTAAAAAGCTAAGATGATTATAAAACTACAAAAACTGTTAAGGAAACAAAGCCAGTGTTAACAATATAAAAGATTTTCTAAAAAAAACCACCAGCTGGCTGGGCTTTAAGTCGACAACATCCTCTTAATCCTTTCCTACCAAGACTCTTGCCTGCAAAGTGTCTGTTGCTGGAAATGGATATATTCATTTCTAATTCTCAGAAATTGAAATATTATCCTTAATCTAGACACCCTCAGGTTTACTCAGTCAATTTTTGAACAGTAAAAAAAAAAAAAAATCAAAGCAACCCTCTCAGAGAGTTTTATTTTCTAGACAATCAAAAAGCTCCAGAATGTTCCAAGATTCACAAATATAGTTAAGTCACTTCTACAAATAAGGTTCGGTTTATAAGAATTTCTCATTTAAACTAGACTAAAGGACTTCAGTTATGAAACCGTCTTACAAAACATCAGTAAATTAAATAACCACATTTGGAAGATTTACAAGGTCTTGCACCAAGAGGTTAAATGCACTACAAATACCAGTGCAGCGTGTATTCCTTCAGCGAAATACACTGCAATTATGTGCAAAAGTACGTTAAAATGTATACTAAACAGAGTCAAATACGTAGCGCTAAGACTTTAAGATACGTAGTCTGCACGGCCTTTAAAAAACTTTGAGAAAGAGATTATATTAGAAATACCTTTCCTAAAAACATTTTTTTTTTTATTCTTCGTTAAGCACCATATGAATATTTTAAAACAGCTACATCATTTTCTCAAAGCTTGTAGAGGCTGGATCTACAATGGAAGATTTCAGGAAAAACATCCAAAAACTAAGTGGAAAGCACAGCAAACAGATTTACATGGACGTGTGGTCACAAGAATGTGGATAAACTACATCCTCTTCTAAATACAAAGGTTGAAGGACTCCACTGAAAACAAAGCAGCACAATATGACAGATCAACAGGAAAAAACACCGATACTGGTGGTCACTTTCCATCTGGAATGGGAACGGCGAACCCCCCACCCGCACCCCCCCGTCATTACACAAACCTTAACACAGCTCCATTCTCTAGGCACAAGACACACAAGAACAATCTCTAAGACCGAAGAAAAGCAGGTTGAAGGATAATCGCTGAAGGTCTCTGCAGTGTCTCCTGCAGCTCTTATTCCATACAGACTTTCACAAGAGGCTCATTTTCCCTGCTCTGAATCACAGTTTCAGAGTCACCCCAAACCTCACCCCTGTCAGAAGCTGAATCTTCTGACATTTTCATTGTGGCTCACTACCCAGAGCCGTGCTCGGCTGACACTCCACGTCTAGTGGCCTCTGCCAATATTTACAATGAGGTGGAATGACCAGAGGTTGGGATGCCTGGTCACTAAATATCGTTTTGGATCCCTATTTACATTCTTATCCCACTTCTATTAGCGAGTTACTCTCCCAAAAGACACAGATATTGTGACTCTTTTCCAGGTTTTTCATACGCAGAAACCCTTCCTTTATCAGATAGGCAGATACAAAAGAATACCCTCTGATGTTGGACGGACTCAGCAAAAACAGAGCAGTAGCCTAAAAGACTAGCCCCACTAGGCTGGACGTGGCGTTTTCAAATGTCTGGCAAGATTTACCAGCCCATGTTTAGCTCTGATTTTCAAGTGCTCAGGACCCAAAACCACTGCAGGAATTTCAAAGGAGCTCAGCTCCAAATCTAGCACCTAGGTGAGATGTTTCCTTAACGACCTTAATTTAGATAACTAAAACAGAGGCTATAGAGCCCTGGATTTTTTAAAGATCTTGTCCCAGTGAGATTTTTCTGTGATGATGTGTGTCACTATGACGTCTCATTAAGTGGGAGGAACTGCTCATTCTTTCTCAGCCGTGTCTGTGTGTCTGTCTACAGGTTTTGATCCAGCACCGACTCCAGCTGAAAGACTTGTATACAATTTGCCTTTTCATGAAACACTTAAGAACAACATAGTAAAGAAGCATTAACAGTCTTATTTCACAGTATATTTCAGTTTTGTCTCTTCATTAGGAAACAGTAGGTCACCCATAAGCAAACAGGCTTTCTGTTGGCATTGGGTTTTCTTTTAAAGGTTGATCTTTCTTTCCCAGGTTGATTTTTGATATCAACTTGGTACTGGAAAAGTAAAAAAAATCTTACCTCCTTTGAAAGCCAGCCTTTATCTATCCCAGCAAAGAAACATGAGGTACTTGGATAAATTCATGTAACATAAACCATAAGAAGGATCACCAAAGACAAAAAAAGGAAATATATTAAAAGAGAAAGGAAAGGATTTGCATACAAAGAGGCTAGTAAAAAAATCTACCCGATTACTTCAGAAAGGGTATTCAGAGCTCTTTGATATGCACAGCTGAGATATTTCTATTTAACTTCTCCTCGGCTACATCAGCTGTGAATCTGGCTATATAATCTACCAGAATCACAATTCCCAAGTAACCTGACTGACGGCTTTTAACTTCTGCTGTAAAAAGCTGAAGAGAACAGGGCAGTTCACGTAGTCTAAACTGAGAGAGCAGGACACCAGACACCACAACGTGTGCTTGATATTTCTTAAGCCAAGACTGCTAATGTCTAAATGACATTAAAGACACATCTGAAGATCTGTAGCCCGAGCTCTTGAGGGAGGGAGATGCAGTAAAAACAATAGAAAAGCACCTTGTTCTCTAAATACCTGCAATTAAGGACACGTGAAATACATTTATTCTTACTGTCTAGGCTTTCAGCAGCAGCATATTTTTGTTATCCTGGTTTGTCTGCCCTGGTTTCCAGATCAAATCCAGTCTAAGCAATATATAATTTAGATAATACTGTCTGGATACAGGAGGATCACACCTTAGTTTAGAAAAGTCCAAGGTAATGGGTGAAAACTACATTTCTTTCAATGTAATCTTCAGGGACAAGATGATGCTCCTTTTCAGATCAGGGATTAAGGTCCATGACAGCATTATTTGAAGAAACCTGTTATTAAAACAACACAGAAATGTTCCACCTGAAAAATCACGACTAGGAGGCAGAGACACCGCTGGCAATTGCTCAAGTACAACCTCTGTGAACCCCAGACAGAAGATTCTTCACAGATTTCTGGTGCACAGCACTGAAAACTTAAAAGTATTAAAAATTCCAATTCTCCCCACTCTTCTATTAAAAAAATGGAATAATAAAAACCAGCACAGTCTCATTAATTGGGCAAACATGCAGTCCTGTTGCAGACCAACCACCACCAGGGAGACGCTTCAAATGCTTCCACTTTCCTCCTGCTGCTACATGAGTGTTTCTCGGTCCGACAGACTCCTGTGGATTTCCTGCTTGTCATCACCATCAGCATCATCATCATCCGCTGGGTCGTTCTCCTCCCCAGACTCCACGTATATGGGCCAGTCGTTATCGGCGTCGCCCTTCTCCTGCCCTTCCGAGGAAGGCTCCACCAGGCTGAGGTTGATGGGCATGGAGTCCTCGTGGGTGGTGGTCACACACGTGCAGCTGTCGCACAAGCCAAAGCGGCGCAATCCTTGGGAGAGGCTGCTTGTGAACGTTCTCCTGCAGCCTTTACAGATGATCGGCTTGTTCGATCGATGCACCTGGAGTTAACAATAAAAGATTCTGGTTAAAAAAAGGCAATCTGCCTTCTTGCTTTCGCTCTTTCTGGGTGCTGCTTTGTGTGTCTTCCTAGAACAGGAAAACATCTTCACTTAAGCTAAAGGGCAAGTGATCCCATCACATTTCCAGCGATAAAGAACCAATAGATTGGTGGCTTAAACTTATTAGAAAAGTTTATCTCACGTTGGTAACATACTAATGAACCAATAGATTGGTGGCTTAAACCTATTAGAAAAGTTTATCTCACGTTGGTAACAATCATTGTGTCCAACATATTTTAGGAAATACGACTGGGAAACTTTTAAAAGCCAAAGACTTTTTAAAAATTTCCCGAATAGATGTAATTTGCAGACTTACACTCAGAGCGTGGCTCCGAGAAAAATTTCCCGACTAGATGTAACCTTGCAGACTTACACTCAGAGCGTGGCTCCGAAGGTGCTCCTGGCGCGTGAAGCGCTTCCCGCAGGTCTCGCAGGGGTAGGGCCTCTCGCCCGTGTGGGACCGAATGTGACGCTTCAAAATTCCCTTCTGCTTCGCCGTGTAGGGACAGAACGGGCACTTGTGGAGCTTGATGGGCACCACTAACACATCACCTTTCGGGGGAAAAAAAAACCCACAGTGCGTTAGATCAGTTCCCCCGTCTCAGCCACGTCGGCTTCTGAGCCTCCTCGCTGCAAATCTGAGCCAAGATAATGGCACTTTCCCCCTCTTTTTGTATTTGGCTTACCTGGGACTTCTGCAGGGCGTGCAATTTCAGAAGACATTCGTGCAGCTGCAGAGGATCAAGTCCCTTGAAGATCAGCTTGCCTGTACTTACATAGCTGATACTCTAAGGGAGTTGGCTCACAACAGAAAAACAAATTAATTTTATTTTAAGAAGCCATTTAATTAAGTGCCAAAAATTTGCTTTTAGTGCAGCGGGGTCTCCACACTCTCTCAACCACAGAAAGCCTCCTACTTCCTTTGGGTTTTTTTTGGATACCATTAGCACTGAAGAAATGAAAATCTTTAAGACAAATTACAGGTAGAAGCAGTGCAATGTTCCCCATATGCTTTTACAAAGTGCGTAAATTCAGATGTGGAGAACCCATCTAAAATATGAACACTTGTTTCCACTGCCATTCACTTTAGCATTCGCTTTCTACTGGAAATAACACGATGAAGGACTCCAATACATTTACAGATGATATTTCACTTTTCCTCCAATCAGACTATACGCACACAAATAATATGTTAATTTATGAAGTCAGATGGCAAAAGAGAGAATTCAGTGTCAAGATCACATTTTACATAAACATGGGTATTGCCAAATTTTTCCATATCAGCCCAGATATGAATTTCCTTTCCAGCATAAAGGCTGAGATGTACTAAAAGATCAATTTTCCCTGTTTCAGGGGAAAAAGAGCCTCGAGCTCTTTAAGTTACACCGAAATAGGTGGGGCCATAGAGCTTTGTCCAACCCCACCTCAAAAAAGGAGTGCCTGGTGTTAATGAGTGGCCATCAACTGAAATTGATCTCACCTGATTTTGGACCTTCACAAGGTATTGCTAATCCCTGCTGGGTGTTCAGAGCTCTGTTTTAAAGTTCTTCGACTGTTTTGCTTCCAGGCTCTCTGCAAGCTCCTGTTTACCCTTCCATCAGCTGTGAAGGGGATGGGGGTGACTGGGGCAGATGGGGACACTGGAAAGTAAGCGGTGTTTGTCTCATCTGTCAGCCTGACTGTGAGAGCCCCGTTCTGCTGTCAGGACTTTGTATTTCTCATTCCTGCTGTCTTGTGAAAATGCCAAGAGAGCAGCAGCACTAAAAGCTGAGAAGAAATATTCCGTTCTACTAAATGCTTATGACATTCAGTTTTAGCAGAGAAAAGTAACTGAATGCAAGGTTTGTTTGGTTTTTTTTTCCCCCCGCCCTACTTAAAACACATCTACCATTAACATTTCCAATATGCTGTCATAACACCTGATGTTCTTATCAAATTCTAGAAGCACTTCTCTTTTAATGATTCATTAACAGTCTGAAGATTTTAAGAGGGGAAAAAAGTAAGCCATGTTTGTGTGTTAGATGCTCTTGCCTTGCATGAGTTGGTGACAGCACTCTGCTCTGGTAACTTGGGACTTTTGGTGACTGTAAGACTAGATTTGTGATTTTATCGGATTCCTTATTTTAAAGCAGTGAGAGATATTATTGGGTTTATTGGCTTTAAGATCACACAGCATCACACTTCCAGCCTGAGCTGGAAGTGACATGACCGTAAGCTTGCTATCTAGAGTGGAGTATTCAGGGCAAGGTTTCCTCTCCGCTGGCCACGCCGTTATTGCATTTGTCACATCCTGAACAGCTATCACAGTGTCTGTCAGAGCCATCTCCTGTCCTCGTCAGGCAGTTTGGACAAGGCAAGTTGTGTACCAACATTACTGTAAGCAGATAAAATGCCCAAATCCTTATTGTCCACGTCAGGAGAAACGTGCATGGACACCACCTTCTTCTTCTGCAGGTCCCTGATGTTGCTGCTGGAGACATTCCTGCCAGCACCAGTGAGACATCCCAACAGACACTGGGCTGGGGAAAGCAGCGGAACCTCGGGTGAAAAGCCAGTCTGCTGCTAGAGGTAAAAGCTGAGTCTCATCTTTATGCAACACCAGAGTTTAAAGCTTTCAGTGCTCTTAAAGGATTTCTAGGTATCACTCAATATTGAATAAAACTGATTTTTGCCCTTCTGAAGTTCAAAGTAACAGCAAACAGACTATCACCCCGCAACCAATGAGCCGGCAGGAGCTCCCGTGGAATAAGCTGCTTCTGCTCTCTCAGGTGCTAGAGCAGATCCCTCTTGTGGCAGCTCAACTTACCTTTCTGATTGCTTTTTCTAACACTACCATTAGGAGAGAAAGATTCTTTTCAAAAATTTGCCCGCCATTCAACAAGGTCCCAAATGAGATCGTTTATTAAAGCAGTGTCACCAACACCAAGCTCCAGGATCTGTTTCAAAGAGACTGTAAAAGCTGTGAGAAATACTTACCTCTCGAATGCTGCACTGAATAAACGAGTACAGCTTTCTTTTCAAGTCCAGAACAATAGTTTATTTTGCTACGGCATAATATTCAGCAATATATTCCTGAACAAGAACGAGAGTAACAAAGGAGCACAACTGAGCGGTTTCCTCCTCAATCCCACTGCCTACACCCCCCCGAGTCCTCTCACCTGTGTCCTCACCATACCAGTCGCTGTGAATGTCCATCATGGAACTCATGGCTACCCCTGCATCCTCTGGCCTACCCTCAAAGCCCCGGACGAAGTGATGAACCACCTCATCCTTTCTCTGAGCCGAGCTGTTGCGCAACAGGGCCTCTAGGAACTGTTTCATGTGATAGTTATTGCAGGCCAGGTCCATCGCCTGCCCGCCGTGCAGACCCTCCTCCATCTGCTCCAGGGACAGGGGAGTCGGGTACTGCGGCAGCCGGTCGCCCACCTCCACCTCCACTTCATCCGAGTCAAACTCCACTTTGGGTTCCACCCCTTTGGGCAGCGAGGAATTAACGTCGTCTGGAGAATCGCTGCTCCCGGGGTCTCTGACCACCAGCTCCAGGGGATGGCAGCTGCTGCACTCGCCGCAGGGAGGGTCTCTCTGGCAATCCGAAATCCTTTCCTTCTCCTGCAGGGAGGAGAGGGAGGCAGAGCACTGGCTCTTGGAGCTGTACGAGGTGCCCTCTCTGGCCGAGCCGGCGCTCCCGCTATCGGCCTGATAGAACGCAGCTTCTCTCTCTATTTTCCTGCAGATATCTAACGACGACCTTATGTACGTTTTGCAGAAGTTGACCACGTCGGTCATCTGCAAATAGCTGGCTGCGGACATCACCTCGATAACATTTTCCCCGCAGAGATCCAGCTTCCCGGAATAAAGGAAATCGAGGATGATGGAGAAGGCCTCGGAGGTGACGATGTCCAGCGAGGCTGTGCTGTGGCGGCCGCTGTCCTGGATGTAGTGAATCAGCAGGGCTCGGAAATACCCGCTGTTGGCGAACAAGATGTTCTTGTGGGCTTTGAAGATCCTCCCTTCCACGATGATGCTGCAGTCGCAGAAGAAGTCCCTCTTGCGCTGCTCGTTCAGCTCTCCCAGCAGCTTGGTGTAGTACGACTGCATCTCCATCGTCTGCCCGGGCAAGGGGAGGCACCGTCAGCGAGGGGAGGACCCGCCGCCGCCTCCCGGGAACCCCCCGCCGCCTCCCGCCAGCCTCTCCCCGCCCGCCGGCAGCCGGAGGGGCCGAGCACCGGCCGCGTTCCCTCCCACCGGCCCGTCCTCCCTCCCTTCCCTTCTCCCGCCGCTCGCCCCTCACCTCCGCCGCCGGCCGCCCTCCCCCGGAGGAGGCGGGACCAGGAAGTGACGTTACGGGGAGGGGGGGAAGGTGAGGGGTCGGTAAATATTGGTGACGTCAGGCCGCCAAGATGGCGGAGGGGTGAGTTCGGTAGCGCTGGAGAGGGGGGCGGCAGGGAAGGGGGACGGGTCCGGGGGGTGCGGGAGGAGAGCGGCTGGCACCGGGAGGGGGGCGAGGGCAGCGGTCCCGGTCCCTTCCCCGCCGCCTGGGCCCGGTCCCTTCCCCGCCGCCTGGGCCCGGTCCCGGTCGCTTGGACCCGTCCCCGTCGTTTGGGCCCGGTCCCTTCCCCTGGGCCCGTCATCTGTCCCCGTCCCCGCCGTCTGGTCCCGGTCCCTTCCCCGTCCCCTGGGCCCGTCCCCGTCATCTGGACCCGGTCCCGCTTGACGCGCGTTGTCGCCCCGCAGGGAGGACGGGGGCTGGTGGCGGAGCTGGCTGCAGCAGAGCTACCAGGCCGTCAAGGAGAAGGTAGGCGGAGGAGGAGGCGGTGGGACGGGTCTGCGGGGCGGCCCCGGGGGGCGGCGGGCCTGAGGGAGCCGTAGCGGCTTTGTCAACAAGGGCTGCGATCCCTCCCGAGCCGGGCCTCGGTGGCGGCCCCGCAGGTGTAGCACAGCCCCGTGAGCCGGGAAGGGCCCGTCGGGAGGCAGAGGGGGAGCCGGGGTGTTTCCGTGGTAACTCTGGCTCCGGGGAGCAGCGCGGGGCTCCGGGGATGTGAAAATCACCAGCTGAGCCGGGAGGGCATGTGCTGGCAGCGTCCCTTTCCGATGTGTAATTTCCTGGCTGTGACAGCGCTGCTTAAGTTAATTATACACAAAATTCAGAACAAGGCTTTTCCTAACCTGTCTGTTCCCATTCTTAAAAAAAAAAACCAAAACAACCCACCACTGTAGCATAGCAGTTTCCCGTTGTTATTCTGCTTATTATGGTCTTACTTATGGCAGGAGTTGGGGTAAGGGCTCAGCTGGGTTAAAGGCTCTCGCACTTTAATCTTTGCAATGTGCCACGTGTTGCCAGAGCGACCGTGGCTTTACCAGAGAGCAAAAAGATTACCCAGTCTGTCTGTCATCTTCTTACAGTCCACAGAAGCTTTGGAATTCATGAAACGGGACCTGGCTGAGTTCACCCAAGTTGTGCAGCATGACACAGCCTGCACTATCGCCGCTACGGCCAGCGTGGTCAAGGACAAGCTGGCAGTGAGTACAGGAGTGAGAGAGCTGGGGTTCTTACTGCAGAAACCAAAGCAGGGGGTAAATAGGATGTCTCTGGGACACAAACCCCTGTGCACAACCAGGAGCTTCAGGTGTCAGACTTTTTCCTGGTGCGGGTTTCATGCTGAGCACTGTGTGGGCACTCCTCATTGTAGTGGTGAGGAACCTCTGGAGATGAGCGGAGACAAGTGCCTTGTGCTTTCCCTCTCCCAGTGTGCCGTGTAGGTGGGATACTGGCAGTGTCACTGTAGTATGACATCAGATCTCTGCACAGTCCAACCCCCAAACCAGCCAGTCCCCAAACCTGGCTGTGTCCTTCCCCACAAAGCCTAGGCTTGGTTCCCCACAAACCTGTGACAAGGCCTACTTGCCTCACCGTCACCTGAGGCTAGTGCCTGCCACCACACCCTTCTCCTAGCCCAGCCCTGGCCACACAGTTGCCTCATTAGCACTTTTTTGAAGGCAGAGAAATCCTTCTTTAAAAAAACCTATCCAGCAAAGACTGAGACTTGTCCTGCTGCTGTGGGCACTGTGACTGACACTGCGCTGCTTTTTCTCTTCAAGAGGACAGAAGGTTCCTCAGGTGCAACTGAAAAGGTGAGGAAAGGGCTCTCTGACTTCCTGGGTGTCATCTCAGACACATTTGCTCCCTCTCCGGATAAGACCATTGACTGTGATGTCATCACACTGATGGCAACACCCACAGGTACCACAGAGCCCTATGACAGTGCCAAGGTGAGTGCTGTGTTCCTGGAGCTTCTCTCTGGGATGTGGAATCCCGAGCCCTGTCCTTTGGGGGCTCTGCTGCTGCTGCCTCTGCTGATGGCTCTGCTCTCTCTGTCTCTTCCAGGCTCGTCTCTACAGCCTCCAGTCAGACCCAGCCACCTACTGCAATGAACCTGATGGTACGGGGGGGTTCGGTGGTGCTGCTGAGCAAAGCTGTCCCCCTGTGTGGGGTCTGTGGGGTGTCCTGAATTGCCCAGAGCCTTTGGCCAGCGGGGCTGCTGTCCATGGGGTCACTGTTTATGGAGAGCAGATCTGTCTGTTGCACTGGGGACAAGCTTAGACCAAGAGTTTGCTGGGCTTAAACTGCTGCTACAGCTGGCACCATGTGGCCTTGTGCTGGGAGAGGACCTACAACATGGGGTGGGCTCAGAGAGCAATGTCTCCCTCCTCCTTTGCCCCTTGCTCACCCCAGCTGCTCTGGTCTATAGCATCTTTCCAATGAGACTTCCCAATACTGTTCCTGCCTTGCTTGTGCCAAAGACTGTTGCCTCTCTGCTTGTTCTGTGCAGGCCCTGCTGAGCTCCTCGAGGCCTGGCTCTCTCAGTTTAACCTCGAGGAGAAGAAAGGGGAGATCGCGGAGCTCCTGGCGACCAGCCCTTCCATCCGTGCTCTCTACACCAAAATGGTAAGGCCCTGCCTGGCTCCTGCAGTGGGCAAGTTCTGGCTTGGGGTGTGGTGCAGGGAAGCTCTGAGCTGCTTGGGCCCTGGAGTGTGTGTTAGAAAGGATTGTGGTTGCGTGGTGAACGGGAAGATGGATATTTTGTAGCAGAGTATATTCTTCTTCCCTGCTTGTTTGTCACTGGAAGGGAAGTTCCTCTGTCGCTGGCTGATGTGTGTCTGAGCATCTGCTGGTGCGTACCTGGGGCTTGGTGCCAGATCTGTGCAGCTGAAAACACGGGTGCCTCGCGCAGGTTGTGAGGGTAGCAGTGAGGCTCAGGAGGAGAGAGGAGCCAGGCACCAACCGCAGCCCTCCCCCTGCAGTGACTCATCGTGTTTTCGTGTCACTCCCAGGTGCCTGTGGCTGTTTCCCACTCTGAATTCTGGCAGCGCTACTTCTATAAAGTGCATCGCCTGGAGCAGGTAGGTCAGGAGGGGAGGGGGGTGTCCCCCCAGCGGGTGGGTGCTCCAGCCAAGGAGCTCTCTAATGCAAGCCAGAGAGGCAGAAGATATTTTTCCTGGAAAAGCAGGGATCTGGGCTGCCTGGTCTGTGACCTTGTTGTCACTGACACTGAAGTGCCTTGGGGAGGAGGGGACTGGGGACGTGAGCAGCAGCTGATGCTGAACTCCCCGCAGGATGAAGCCAGGAGGGAGGCTCTGAAGCAGCGAGCGGAGCTGAGCATTCACCAAGAGGAGCCAGGCTGGGAAGAAGATGAAGGTGGGTCAGATAGTGGGGGATCTGTGGGAGGGCTCGTGCAGGTCTCAGTTAGAGGGGGTGGTGGCTCCTCCTTGCTCCCACAAATCCAGCTCCCAGCCCAGCTGCAGCCAACCCCGCTGCACTGTCAGCTGCTGCTGCACTTGCTGAAACATCTCTCGCTTCTCTTCTGCCTTCCTACAGAGGAGTTCTTGGGGATGTCACCCCTGCCTTGTGCAAACGTGAAATTGCCAGAAGCAGCAGAGAAAGAATCTGCCCCTGCAGCCCTGGAGGGAGACCACCCCACTGCTCCCAAGGGACCCTCAGAGGAAAGCTGGGCCGTCCTCCCTCCGGCGCCAGCCCCAGTAGAGGGGAGCCCCTCTGAGAGCAGTGAGAGCATCTCCCTTGTGACTCAGATTGCAAACCCTGCCTCTGTGCCTGCTGCGCAGCTACAGACTGGAGCGCAACCAGCCAGGGCTGGAGACCTCTCCCAGAAGCTGCTGGAGGCCACCTCGGAAGAGCAGAGCTCCCTGCCAAAGCCCCCAGAACCTGTTCATCCTTCTGCACCTCCATCCTCAGAGCATCCGGCTGTTACAGAGCTCAAAGAGTTGGAGAGCAAAGCCCAGGGCAGGACAGAGACTCTGAAAGAGGAAGGACCAACAGATCTACGTGTCTTTGAGCTGAACTCGGATAGTGGGAAATCCACCCCCTCCAACAATGGCAAGAAAGGTGCGTCTGTGGGGCCAGCACAGGGCCTGGAGACCTTCAGCTGGGGGGTGGTGGCTTTTGGGGAAAGGGTTCTGTTTTTGTGATGATGGAAGAGGAGAAAAGGGCTTTTGCCAAAATGACCCAGGAAGGTTAGATCCAAAGATTGGCTGAACTGAAATTGAATCTTGATGCTGTTGGGCAGGGTCAAGTGGGTCACATCAGATGGTGGCAGTCTGCTCTTGGAGGGCCTGAGCCCCATTCCTGGTGCTCCCTCAGAAGAGTGGAGGGTGAGACTCTTCCAGGAGGGAAGGACGTTTTGCAGCTCTGGCTGACCATACTTACAAATATTTAATTGCAGGGGATTCTGCCTTCAGCAGAGCCTGCTGCAGGTCTCCCAGAGCAGTGGGTACGGTGGTTATAAAGCCACTGGAAGTGACCCAAGGTCCAGCAAGGTGGCCGTGTACCATGAACTGGGTTTGTGTTGAGCAGGAGGAAGTTAGAGAGCAAATCAGAAGTCTGTGGGCTGAACAGGGTGTACCCTTGGTCCCTGGGCTGCTGGTTGCTGGGGCAAGGCTGTGGTCTGTGTAGGAAACATGGTGTTTCCTTCCCTCTGCGTGTCACCCCAGGAGTGTCCCTGCTGCTCCTCTGCCCCGGGAGGTTGTTCTTTCTGTTGGGGACTGTGACAGTCACCATATCTAAGTCACTCCTGTCACTCCTTATTTGTTGTGTTTTCTGTGTGACTGAAGTGTGACACGTCCTAGTTCTCCCAGGCCAGAGGAGAGCACGTTCCAGTGTTCACCTCTCCCACTCGTTCTGAGGCAACCCTCGCTGCAAGTTCAGTCCATCCTATCTCAGAGCGACAGCCTGCTCTTGGCAGTGGGGGAGGATTTTCCTCCTGGGGCAGGCTGTGCTAGATTCGAGCCTCATTAATGGCAGGGCTTTGTGGGCTTGCTCGGGCTGTGTCTGGAGAGCACAAGCAGCTCTGATGCCTTCGTGACATCTGTGGTTACAGGCTCCAGCACGGACATCAGTGAGGACTGGGAAAAGGACTTTGATTTGGACATGACTGAAGAGGAGGTGCAGCTGGCGCTCTCGAAGGTGGAGGTGTCTGGGGAGGTGAGTGGAGGGGAGGTGCTCTCTCAAATAGGCACGAAGATGGCTCCCAAAAACCATCAGCGACTCCCCGGGGTGATGCTGCCTGAGCTGTGCCGTTCCTGGGTGCTTCCCCCAAGGGAGACTGCAGCTCCTCGGAGCAGGAGGGTGAATCCTCCAGCTTGAGCTCTGCTTCCAGCCCCTGTGCAGCACGTTGCAGTGAGACGTGGCTACTGCTGGCCTGGAAGGGCCGAGAGCCGCTGGCAAGAGGCTCCTCAAAGGCCTGACTCGCTCTTTGAGGCCACGGGTGTAGCTTGGGATCTCATTGTGGGAGTCACGGGTGGTGGCTGGAGCAGAGAGCGGCTCTTTGGGTGTGCTTAAGGAGGGGATGAGTGTGCAGGTTCCCCGGGGATCCAGGGCAAGCAAATCCCTGCTGTGAGGGTGTGGGAGCGTGAGGGTATGTCAGGCTCTGCGCTGACTCAGGTGCCATGGGCAGGAGCATCTGTTGACAGATGTGTGTTGAGTTACAGAGTAAACTGAGGGCTGTTTCTCTTGTTTGCAGCTGGAAGATGAAGAGTGGGAAGACTGGGAATAAAGCGACAGCTTCCAGTGTGTCACAGGCTCATTTCCACCATCGAAAGTGAATTAAATCACGGACCGGCTGTTCCTTTGTGTGTAACTGTGCTGGGGATTGCAGCTCCAGGCTGGAGGAGTTTCATTCCTGCTATAAATCCTGTGGGCAACTTGAGTGACCCCTTCAGACCTGGAGGAGGAGGAGGAAGCAGGAGGTCACTCGTACACGTAGCTGCTAGGGAGCTCATCTTCTCAGTACGTCCTAGAGACCGGCCAAGCCCAAACTGACTGCCCCGAAAGCGAGGGGTGGAGGCAGATGTGATGTGGTGAGGGGGTCCCTGGGGCCAGCTGGGCACTCGGACACCTGGCAGGATCTCCTGGTGCCACCGGGCTGCCAGCTGGCTGATTGTTGGCTCCTGTGTGTGCGCGTTGTCTGTGGTACAGCACTTCAAAGGCTCTTGGACTCCAGCTGTGCCCCCTCGCTTGCCGCTCCGTGCTGCTGGCCAGGCTGTCCCTGGAGAAAGCCCCCGTGCAGGGAGCGGCTGGGGGCTGGAGATGCTGCAGTAGAGGCCCCTCCTGCTCCTCTCTCATTGCTGCAAAGAAAGGCAGTCGGCTTGTGGCTTTGGCCCAGAGCTGGGCCACATTGGAAGGAGCCAAACTCCCTGCCAAACCCTGAGCTTCTGCCTGGCTTTTTGTCTTGGAAGGTTTTTCTAATGGAATCTCTCATTTCCTCTAAGAGCCAAGACCTGCGGCTTCCCCCTTCGCAGCTGCCCTGCCTTCCCCTGCTGGGCTTTGTGTACTTAAACTTCCCAAGCAAAGTACTTGTGGCTTGCTCTTACTTGAGCCCCTCTGGGCCGGCAGTGACTCGGGCCCCCTGGGGGGCAGAACCCCTCCCTTTGTGGTGCCCAGCTCAGCCCTTGTGAAGCCCCAGTGACCACTTTAACCCCCACCGTGGCACCGAGGGTCGGCCCTTCCCTCGCCCAGCCTGGCAGGAGGCAGGAGCATCCAAGTGTGGGTGGAACCTGCTGGCTGAGGCTGTGTCTGTCCACTAATGTGTCCCTTCGTGTCCCACCCGTGGCCACCAGAGTCACAGGCCTGGCTGTGCTCACTCGGGTTCCTTCCCCTAAGCCCCCTGTGACCGCTTGCAATTGCTTCCTCCGGACCCAAATGCCTCTCTTTTTGGGGCGTTTCCCTTCTAATGGCACGAGAAGCTCCTTGGTGGATGTTGCTAATTACAGTTGTCCTCAAGGGATGGAGCCCTCGCTGCTGTCTCTGGCCTTTGGGGTGGTGGTTTTGTCCGTGCTACCCTTCCTTCTGCCCCTTCCAGGGCTGCTTGCTGGGACCTGTGGGTTTCCTTCTGGGTTTGGATAGCATTAACCTTGGGGAACTTGGAAGAGTTGGGGAAGGTTTTTTTGCCCCCAGCTTTGGGGAGATGCTCAAACGTGGCTGCCCACACAGGTGGCTTGGTGGCCGTGGTGACTTTAGGCGCTTACACAAGAGGGTGTCTGTCCTGCCAAGCCCTCCCACGTGGTGTGGTGGGCCCTGCAGAGCCTCTGGGGTGTGCTGCAGCCTCACCTTGCCCTGGCCTTGAATTTGGCTGTAGCAGGAAAACCTGGTGTGGGGAGGTGACAGTGGTGGGGGCGTCAGGGGCTGTGGTCCCTCGGGGTTTGGTGGTCTGAGTCGCGGCTGGGTCCCTGGGCCCACACCGAGCTCCGAGGGTGCAGTGCTCTCACCTGTGTCACTGCTTTTCTTTTCTTTTTTTTTTTTTTTTTTTTTTTTTTTAATTCTTCAGTCAAATTAACCTTTTGGTTGTCTGTGCAATATTCTCTGTTCTGAACTATCTGAACCCCATCTCCCTGAGTTTTTTTCTAGCTGGGGCGAGAAACCAGGAACAATTCTAACAGCTGGTAGTTTTGTAACGATGACTTTCTCCGAACCTTTTACAGACTTGCGGATAACAGCGATTAAAGGAATTCTACAGAGTCTCTGCCTGTGCTGGGTGTTCTCATTTCCTGCGCCTGCGGGATGGGGAGGGCAGCTTTACCTTTCCCTTTCCTCCCAGTTTGTTTAACTGGGGAATGTGGGCCTGGGCTGCTCGGAGCCCGTTTCTGCCCTGTTCCCCGGTGGCTTTGGTGAGCTGATAAAAATTCTATTCTATTCTATTAAAAAAAAATAAATGCCTGAGTACAATCCAGGGCTTGTCTCTGGCCAGCACCCCCGAGGCTGGCTAAGTGTCCTCCAAATTTATCATCACTTTAGAAACAAAATGCTCTATTGGGGGAGAGCAGGAGCGAGTCCTCCTCAGGGGTTGGTCAGCCACGGGTGGCTGCTCACCCCCTCGATGGAGGGTCTGAGGGTCATGTCTGGTTCCAGAAGCGTTTCCAGAAGGTTCTGGCACTCCTTGGAGATGCCCAGGTGCCCGGGGACGGAGACACCTTTCTGCTGCTGGTGCAGCATCTTGGCGATGTCGGTGTCATCGAAGGGCAGGCGGGCGCAGAGCAGGACGTAGAGGAAGACGCCCATGCTCCAGACGTCGCCCTTGCGGCTGTCGTGGGGCTGGCCCTGCAGCACCTCGGGGGCCGCGTAGGCTGTGCTGCCGCAGAAGGTCCAGCTCAGCTCTCGGCCCTCCCTGGGGAGCTCTTTGGCAAAGCCAAAATCCGTCAGCTTCAAGGTGGGACCCTGCAGGAGGGCGTTCTCACACTTGAGGTCGCGGTGGGCCACCCCGCAGCCGTGGCAGTACCGCATGGCCTCCACCAGCTGCAGGAACAAGGCCCTGGCCTGGGGCTCGGGCAGGGGCCCCTCGCGGAGCACGTAGTCAAAGATGTCCCCGTCCTCCGCCAGCTCCATCACCAGGCAGATCTTCCCCTCCGTCGACTCCAGCATCTCGTGGACACGGATGATGTTCCTGTGGTCCAAGCGCGTGACGATCTGGAGCTCCCGGGGCAGGAATCGGTGAATGAACTCTGCCGAGAGAGAGTGGGGGAGGTTTGGGCACAGGAATGTCCCCCGGCTGCTGCCTCCAGGGGACGTTTTGTTGGGACACGGCAGAGGGAAGGAAGGTCGTTCCCTGGTTCCTTATGGTCCTGGCACCGTTCCTTGAGAACTGCTCCTCACGGGGGACGTTGGGCTCCACCAGCGCTTTGCGACCCTTGCAGTGGGAGAGGTGGCCACCTAAACACGTCCCTAACCCTCGGGGTCACGGTCCCTGGGCTGCTCTGCTGGACCCTGGTGGGAAACCACTAGCCACTGTGGGGAACCAGTTTCCTGCTGGGAATTAAAAGCCCTCAAGGAGGGAGGTGTCTCAGCCCGGAGCCCTTTTGGTGTCACCTCTTACCTTCTGGCATTTCCCTCTTATCAATTATTTTAATTGCCACCTTCTTCCGGTGCTTTTTGGAAAAGGCCTCCTTCACTTTGGAGTAGGTGCCCTCCCCGATGGTCCTGCCCAGCCGGTAGCCATTGGCAAGCAAAAACCCCTCCATGTCCTCCTCATGCCGCCGGAGACACTTCCCTCCCTCAGGTCACCCCGCAGTGACCCTGCTACAGCATTTGAGCACCCAGGGGCACCTGTGACACCCCGGGGGGGACACAAAGGGACCTTTTATAGCCCGGGGGGGGCTATTGTGATGCAGCCGATGTGGTGTCAGTCGGTGACGGAGGCGCAGTGGGGTGGGGGACAGGCCAGGGCACCCTCTCGGTGAGTGGGGGCTCTTGGGGTGGGCGCTGCCGGTTACGGGGCTGCTTGGGGTCCCCCTGTGTCCCCCCTGTGTCCCCCCTGTGCTTTTGCCATTGCTGGGGGGGGTGGTGCTGGCCCGGCTCACCCCTCGGTTCCTCTCTGGGCAGACACATCCCAGGCTCGGACATGAGCTCCCAGCAGACACCACAGGCGCAGAGGTTCCGCATCGAGGCCGGTGACTGTCCCCGCTTGGCCGTCCCTCCCGAAACGCAGGAGCCGGCAGACGCCGAGCAGTCTCTGGGAAGGTAAGGGGGGGCCAGGACACCCCGTGGGGTGCAGGGTCCAGCCCTGGCACAGCCACTCCATGTCCCCGTCCCCGTTTGCTGCTCCAGCAAACCCCACCTGGTTTGCTCCCAAAAGTGTCTCCTGGTGGCTGGAAACTCCTCCTCATCCTGGGACAGGGCTGGTGCCACCGGGGCGGGCAGTGTCCTGGGATGTGCTGTGCTGTGCATATCAGATGATGCCGTGTCATACCCTGCCATACCATGCCATGCCATATCAGACGATGCTGTGCCATGCCAGCCCATGTTGTGCCGTGCCATGCTGTGCCATTCCATGCCATATCAGACAATGCCATGTCGTGCCATGCTGGCCCTCGCCATGCCATGCCGTGCCATATCCGACGATGCCATGCTGTGCCATGCCAGCCCCTGCGGTGCCGTGGGGTGCCGAGGGGCTGACGCCGCTCTCTCCCTGCAGGCAGCTGCGGCGATGCCCCGGCAGCCACTGCCTGACGCTGCCCAACGTCCCCATTGACGTGTTCATCGCCATGGGAGGCAGCCGCCGGCCTCGCACCAACTGATGGCCCCCGCGCCTGCCCCGCGCCCACCACAGCCACCCCGGGGCTGCAGAGCTGCGGACGACACAGATCGCTGATGGACTTTGTAATAAAAGGACATCTCAGATCAATTCCGTGCTCAAAACCCATATGGGGTGTGTCGGCCATGGGAGGTCGTGGGGTGAGAGGGGACACTGGGACAGGAGGGGACAGAGTGAAAGGGGATGGGACCTGAGGGATGGGGCACAAGGGGATGACACAAGGGACTGGGAGATGAGGGACAGTACACGAGGAGACAGGGTGTGAGGGGATGGGACACAAGCGAACGGGACACAAGCGAACGGGACACAAGGGACTGGGAGATGAGGAGCAGGACACGAGCAGATGACACAAGGGGACGGGTTGCGAGGGGATGGGACACAAGGGGATGGGACACGAGGGATGGGACCCAAGTGCCGTGACGGGAGGACCCAGGTTCCTCCCGCCGCCTCCCTCCCGCCCGCCCGCTAGGGGGCGCCCGAGCGCCGCGGCCCCGGCGGGAGAGAGCGGCCCCGCCCCGCCCCGCCCCCGCGGCCCCAATGGGCGGGGCGCCCTCCGCGCGCAGGAGGTTTGTCCCGTCCCGGCCGCCGTCCGCTCCCCTCGCCCTCCCTCTCCCCGGGGCCGCCATATTGTGGCCGCCGCAGCTCGGAGGAGCCGCCGCCTGAGGAGCCGCGATGGGTGAGGGCGGGCGCGGTTCCGGGGCGCCCCGGCGGCGGGCGAGGGCGAGGAGGGGGAGCCGGGAGGGGAGGATGATGTGCTCCGCCGCCCGGGCGGCGGGGACAGCCCGTCCTGAGCTCTCCCGTGCCCCTCACCGGGGCTCCGGCCGCCTCCCCTCAGCGGCGGCGGGGCGGGCTGGCGGGGCGGGGGGCTGCGGGCCCGGCCGCTGAGTCATCCCGTCACCGGCACGGCGGGGCCTTCCCCGGGCAGGGCCCTCGCTGGCTGCGGGCCGGTGGGGGAGCTGGGGCTGGGGGTGGCCCCTCGGGGGGACCCTGCGGCGGGGGCTCCGGTAGCCAGGGGTCGAGTAGCCCCGGGCGGGGTCTGGGCCGTTGAGGGGAGAGGGGTGTTCCTGGTGGCCTTTGTCGCCCGCAGGAGATCAGCGGCTCGGTCTCTGGGTGGGTGAGGGGAGCAGCGCCGGGTGTTTAATGCTTTAACGTTCTGTTTTGGGGGGTTTGGGGACCCCCTCTGCCGCAGGCTCCAGGGTAAAGAAGCCTTGAGAGGCAGCGGTGCTGGAAAGGGGCTGCTGCCATCGAAGCTTCATCGGAGTGTCCGTGGCGTCCTGTCAGACCCCCGGCTCCTTTACATTCCCAAGTTTGTTTAAGAGTTTGGAACTGAGCTCCAGTGGGATCCTACTCAACTGTTAACCTGGCAGGGCTTCGGCTGTTTTAGCTTTTATAAAAGAAAACTTCAGCAGCGGTGACAACACAAACTTAGGGAGGCTGTCCCCGAGCAGCGTGTCGCCGTGGACGGCGTCAGCAAATACATCTCCTGACACGGAGCAGGGACAGAGGGTACCAGGGGGGTTTGTTGGTACGTTCATAACCAGGGCCACTAAATACGCTTAGAGGTTCAGAGAGGTAGCAGGTAGCTCCTCTGTTAGCTACAGATAACTCATAACTGAGCACTGCCCTTCAAAAGGTACTTCAATAACAGCAGATGGGGGGTTTTTTTGTTGCTTTTGATGTAGCCTGTTATTGAAGCTTCTCTCTCAGGGAGGAGATGGCTTTTTCTTGAGGTTTCAAGTAGTAAGGCAGGGTTTGGATGGGGGAGGTGAATGGCAAAGCCAAGCCTGTAGCAGGGGTATATTTATTTTCTATAAACCAGAGTAGGGATCCTCTGGAAAGCAAGGATTAAGCTCTTACCAGTTTTCACCTGCAATATTGTTTCTTAACCAGACTTCCCTTCAGAACTCTTAAAAATGATCTTTGGGGTGAGATGCTACTTGATCAAAACAATCTTGTCAAACTCTCCTGCCGTCTTCAAACCCCTCCTGGGATGTGTCTGTGTGTGCGACAGCTGCAGCACCTTCCAGTCCAGAACGGCTTTTAAAACTTAATTTATGGCTTGAGATGTAAAATCTTGACTGGCAACTTTGAGTCAAAAAATGTCCTCGGGCCTGTTGGTGAGTGTCTGAAAACTGCCTGCGCTCCCTGGCGCTGGGGACGGCCATGCAAAGGAGCTTCCCATCCTTCCCTGCCACTGCCTCCCCGTTTCTCCTTGGGGGTTTGAAGCAGGCATGTTTCTCACAGCAAGAATTTCATGCTTCCCTCATTTGAATTATCCTAGTGCAACTTTTTCTTGACTTTTTAAGTAGTAAGACTGCTTTTTCGTTGCTTTTGGTTAATAGGACTAAGTGGTGGCAGCATAAAGTTGCTACCCCTTCTGTGGTGCGGGTTGAGGATGCTGTGGTGCTTGGAAGCCGCTGCGATATTGGTCTTGCCTGGGTTGTTTAGAAATGCTCATCAGTTTGCTCTTCGTTTGCTATGCAAATGACATGTCTAAATGCCTTTATAGTGCTATTTAGCCTGCGGAGCAGTATGTAATGCTCATTTCTTAATAAAACTCTTGTGGCTGATGAATTTAACTAGTTATTTGGCTGTTTTGCTCTGTTTGCTTGTGTTGGGGAGAGCAAACATGAACTTTGTAAAGGGGAGCTCGATCATTAAAATAGGGTGATAGTGAAAGTACCAATTCCTTCAGCTTTTCAGCTTTAAGCCATCCTGCTCGTGAGCTCCAGAGTTGCTTTGTAAATCAGACAGTACTGTTTGTTTCTGGAGCAAAGCCCATGTTGGGAAGGATGAGCTTGTTGGAATTTTAGAGCCCTCTAATTGTCTCTGGCTATTTCTAGTTGTTTTTAACCTCCTCTAACTCGTGGGTACAGTTTGAGTTGACTTAGTCAAAGAGTTAATCCATGTTTTAAGAACTGTTACAAAGGGCTCTCTGACCTCAGTGCCAGACTGCTGAACTTGATCAGGCTGCTCTTAAGGAAATCTGAATGTCTCAGAATTGGTAAATCGGGTTGAAGAGGACTTAAAGCCCCCCCCAGACCTCAAATTTTTTTTTTGGAGGGGGGTGAAAAGATCGAGAGGAGATAGAGTTGAAATTAATGTGTATTGAGAACTGGGCTGATGAATACGTCGGCTCTTTTTTACAGCAGGGCATGGGGGGCCTAAAAGGAATCCTGATCTTCTCCTGACCCCACCGAAGGACAAGTATGTGGAGGACTGTTCGTTTTCCCCAAAGAGAATTTTTGCTTTTCCCTTCCCCCTCCCCGGCCGGCCCCACCAGCCGAGCTGTTGCACATTCCAGTAGTGATATCACATCCCTGGCTCTCGGGAGCTAAAACAGAAGGGAACGAGCCAATGGTGGCTGCGGCACCAGGCGGGCAGTAGCTGCCTGGGTAAGCGTTTTACCAGCACAGCGTGTCCCGTGTGCGCAGCGCCCGGGGACGGGCACAGGCTGGGGCCCAGACAGCTCAGAGCGGGAACTTGGCTCTTCTCTGTAGTAAACACTCCAGCAACCTGTGTGAGAACAGAACAGCAGCAGAGCAGACATAAAAAACAGAGCTGCCCAAGTGACAGGGTGACAGAACTTGGCCGCTTCTCCAGGGTTTAACAGCAGCTGGGGTGATTCCAGGGCTGTAGAGGAAAAGCCTCGAGTTGGTGCTTACTTGACAGGACTTGACTTCTTATGTAGCTGTTCTCCTGTAAGGACAACTGCTTAGCTTCCTTTTCCCCCTGTGGTCTTCTGAGCAAATGAAGGGATTTTATTAATTTTTTTATTCACTGTAAAACTATCAAAGTGGCGTGTTCAATATAAGGATCTGTTCTCGGCTGATTTCTGGTAGCAGCTCAGAGCTGTCGTTTTATACAGTGTGTACAAGTAATTAAACTGCTTTTACATATTTATTATAACCAACTTCATTTAATTTGTATTGAAGAAGTACATATTATTTAGGCTTCTCTTTCTGTGGTTTCAACTGAAATCATAAAGTTGTTCTGGACACGCTTTTTCCAGAAGAGAACCCTCTAGAGACGTTAATAGCTCTGTATCTGTAGCTTCTGTCAGGAAGAACCTTTATGCTTTGCTGTAAAGCAAGTGCTTAAACTCAAGAATTGACTACAGACGGGTCTATAGAGTGCTGTAAAATGCATTACATATTGGAGTTTCAGAAGGATTTTGGTTTCTGTTCTCAAAGGAAAGGAATCCCGTCACACATGGGAGAGAGAAGGAACAGAACTCACGTAAGCACTGCTAATTATAAAGCGGCACTTTTACATTTACCAGGAAACCAGCCATTAATGCCGAAATATTTGGCCAGACGAAGAGAGAGTTTAGATTTTTGAAACATTTCAGAAATGTCTAACAATGTTTTGTTGTCTCTTGCATGGAATGTGTTTTTGTTCACTTCAAGCAGGGGCTTTGGTGATAGTTTGACGAAGCGAGAGGCAGCGAGAGGATGAGCCTAGAAGTGGTCATGGATTTTGTTTTCAGTTCTGAGCAGGTGATAGCGATAAGGAATTATCTTGAAACCTGACGTGTTGTACCTAAATGCTGGATCAAGTTTCACTGTCGGTGTGCTCTTGTGAGCTGTATCGAGTAGCCAACGGCAGAAATGACAAGAGTTTGAGTTACGAGTGTTCAGGCCTTTCTGGAGAAAGGCGGGAAGAGTCGGCAGTGAGGTGTAGTTGGCCCAACGTCCCCTGCCCACGGCTGCCTCCTGTGTGGGGCTGCAGGAGATGATTGGCGTGTTCTTACAGGCCCCTCCTCCCCAGATCCAAAAATATCACAAATGCTTTGATTTTTTTTTTTTTAAAGAAATGTCTCAGTAACTGTAATTGGAGATAGCTTGACTGTCACATGTCATTTTTAACATTGTCAGGGGAGATGGCTCCAGTCTGAAACCTCTGATTTAGCACTGCTGGCTTGTTCTTCTAAAGGTAAGGTTCATTTTCCTTGTGTGATCCGAACTCCTCTGATGTCTGCTACTACTAAATCAGTTTACTTCAACACTCTGTGGTTCCTGGAGGGTGTAGTGTTGACACCACAGGCGTTTTGTTGAACAGGGATCCTGCAGAGAAAGGTACCTACCAAGCTTTCTGTCCTGAGGACTGTTCCAGGAGAGTCCTGTGTTTCCTCCTTGGTGGTAGAACCTCCCTGGCACCCCGGAGCAAGGTGGTGACTGATGTGGATTTGATGTGGTTTATCTCCATCTCCCTGTGACTTGGTCAGCCTAAGACAGGAGGAGAGTGAGGGCAGCAAAGAGCAGTCGCCATTCTTCTCTGCTGGGGGATTTTCTGTGATGCTGTAGGGGTATCTCCTGAGCTCGAGTCTGTGCAAACTCAGAGGCAGGAGGAGAAGGGGTTTTCCTCTGGGTTTTCAGGTCAGTGTATGAAATGGAGAAACTTCCTGCTGGGTAGGAGAAATCCAAGGAATATAGTCAGTAAGGCTTGTCACATGAAACTTGTCAAATTTAGAAGGGTGTTAATTGTAACTGACCAAGTTCACGTTATTGCAGGGAGAGCTTAGGTTGGAAGGGGCCTTTGGAGGTCATCTGGCCCAGTGCTTGCTCAGAGCTGGGAAGCTTTGAAATCTACCCAGTGGACACTAATTGGCAGATCAGCACTGAGGGAGTTCATCAAGTGTATTTATTTACACTTGCATAATTCTTCTACCCTTCTCTGCTCCAAACACGCAGCCCTCAGCCCTCCTGGCTGGCCAGGCTTTGCCTTAGGTATGTCTTATACCCAGCAACTGTAAGAGATACCTTATGAGGATTACCTTTGTGAAAGGGTTTTTTTGGCTTAAAAAAGCCTTGTCAGATCTGTGAGCGTAACCGTTTCTCTGCTCTGTCGCTTCAGTCTGACTCAGCAGCACAAGTCCTGATTTAGCCCAGTGAGTCCCTGCTGTGACTCAGCTTTGGCAGCTTTAATCGGCAGCTGAAAAAAGTGTTTGAAGCAAATGCTTTTTTGTAATGCAGAGAAATGGGAAGAGCAACATCTGGAAAGAAGCAAGGTTGGGTTTCTGATCCAGTAACATTAAGAAGCCATTATAATCTTGGCGTGGCAGTGGTGACCCTGGGATTAGTTTTCTGGCTGAACTGCTGTAGTTTATGTTGGCTTTTACACAGATGCTTATGGGATCTGAATCCTCTCCTGAGCCTTCAAACTTTCAGGCTGTTTTTTCCTTTCTTTTAAGCAGTAAATACCTTCTCGTCATTCAATAGGTAAGGATGAATGTGGCAACCTGTACTAATAATTCTTTGGTTTATGTGACAACTGGAGGATTTTTTTATTTCCTCAGCAAAGCCAAAAGTTGCCAACTTGCTACAGCAGGAGCCAAACTTCTTCCATCTCCCGAGGGGGTTTCCTTTGCACAAAGAATTGAGAAGGTGGTGTTTGGTTAAGCTTCATCCCCAAGTTTGCTCCTGTAGCTCTTGTAAGAGGATTCTCGGCTCACAGAACACCTGAAGTCATTCCCAGTGTGAATTATTAGCTTAATAAAGCCTTGCTTTGGGTTTAATGGACCATTTTTTATTAATAGTTTGATTCCAAAGGTGTGAGCATCCAGAAATTGTTGGCATGGGGACTCTTTAGTGTTTATGCTGAAGATGTGTTATATGATCACAATCTCACAGTGGCTTTAAAATCCCACTTCGGCAATTTTTCTCTCTGGGGAGACTAAGGAAGAATAATGGAGAAGTCGGTTAGTTTCATGTGGGCTTCTTGTGTGAGTTTTGGACTAGCAAGGGTTCCGGTTTTTAGTGAGGCTTCCATCTGCCCGGTCTCTGAGGTGCCTGCACAAAGCTGTATGTGGCTGTGCTTTATTAAAGCAAGTCATCAAACATGTACAAATGGATTTCAAAATTCGTCCTGCAGAGCCAGGGTTACCTGCTGTTATGTGTTCAGGATGTAGAAATAAATCTTTATATATGCAGGCTGATAATCCTTAGATCTACTTAATGTGTCATGTTAGCACTGAATTTAATATCTGATTTGGCATCTTGGAGCTGATAGTTGGCGGAGCTGATTGGAGGTGCAGAGCTTGGATGCTCAATAAGAGAACTATTGAAATGCAAATACTGTCACTTCTTTTTTTCTGTGGAGCTGCTGTGAATAAAGTTCACTAAGGCAGGGAGGTACTTGGCTAGAAAAGGCACTGACTTTGGGAACTGTGTGAGGTCAGGGAATTCCTGGAGCAGAAGTAATATTTTGTCCAAACTCGGTCACAACTCTGTTTTAAATGGGGTCAGTCTTGCGAGTCGAAGTTTACGGTTTTCTTGAGTGAACTCTGAGGTTTTGGTGGAAACAGCAGATTCTCAAGTGTTCTTCATATTTGGAACCAGTATTAAAACTTGTAGACGTGTGGAACTGTTTGGTCTGTGGAGGTGTTGGGAAGAGGAGGGTTGAAAGCTCGGCACACTCAATTTTCTAACACAGTGCAAGCTTTTACAGTTTTTAATTCTGTCCCAGGGAAGGTGAGTTGGACTGAAGAGGGTAAGGGGGCGACTGAGCCCCTCCGTACCCAGTGGCCAGGAATGGCTGAGGAAACGGGTACTTCCAAGGGACTTCCCATGGCCAGTTCTAATTGACGGGTGAAAAAGGAGAAGGTGGGGACTGTACTGTTGTGGGGTAATCCAAGGGATGCTGGACTTGGAGGAAACCAGGTTCCTAGAAAACCAGGCTGTCTCTTGCGGCAGGAGGCTGGGATGGCAGGAATGAAGTATAAAGAAGGGCTTGAACCATAAGTAGCTGGACTGGCTTTTGCTGTTTTTGGAAAAGCTCCGTTGCTGTTTCCACTGGGGGAGGAGGTGCCTCATTCTAATTCTGTCCTAATTCATGTTGTTTTCCTTTCTTTTCTAACAACATACTCATGCTGTGCTGATATTCTAGTAGAACAGGGCAAGCTCCAGCCCTTGCCTGAGTCCTGTTCCCACACGGGCCTGCACCTGGGCGGGCACGGTTGCACTTGGCTTGTTGCCCGAGCAGCTTTTAGGGCAGAAAATAAGGATTTTATGTCTGTTGTGAAGGGACGATCCTGGGATTGTGGTGTGTGGCCATTCTGTCCAAATGTCTGCTACTGGGATGTGTGGATGATGATCCTGTCCTCTTTCTTCAGCAGGTTGTTAGATGGGTTGACAGCACCGTGCCCCAGGCACTGGTACCAGCACGGGTGCCTGTAGCCTTTCCCCATCCCGTGAGTGGTACCTGGACCTGTCGTGCCAGGGGATGGCTTCTGGGGAGAGATAAGTGGTGAGCAAGGCTACAGGCGCTGCCAGGACAGTTTATCTGCTGTGGAGTCTGTTTGGTGTGGTCTCGGGGCGGGGGGGGGAAGGGGGGTACCTGGAGCAGCTTCAGGCTGTGCAAATTGGGGTCTGGTAGGAAAAAGCCTTATTGCCCATCTTCTGCAGGATGCTGGGGGTAAACTGGGAGCCCTGCAGTTCTGGCTGGAGCAACATCGGAACAATTTTGTAATTCTAGGGTGTGAGCTGATACTATCTTCATTTAAGGAAGGGCTTAGCTGGTTCTTGGAGAAGAAAAACCTTTCCTAGGAGGGGTGCAGTGCAAGGTGCAGCTCTAGTAGGACAGCATTTTGTGGAGGCTAAGGTGGCAGCTTGGGTGCAGTAGCTAAAACTCCTGAGAAGTTTGACTTGCTGTGTTTAAGTTTTTCCATTGTCACTTTTACAGTTGAGCTTTTCTGTAAAAGTGAAACTTCTCAGAGCAGCAATCCTAAGATGCAAAGTGAAAATCTGTGGCTCGAGTATCTCCTGTTCATCACTCACGGATGAGCAGGTGATGGCTTTCCCAAAGCTGACAGTCTGCTCTGATTTTGTGGGTGTTCACACCGATAGAATTTGAGTTAACAGTTAACGATGAAGCCTGACTGGCTGATACACTGGATGAGCTGGATGTTTTGTACCAAAAAAACCCCCTATGAGTGAGTAATTGGGGATGTGCCTGGTGTGGCACTGGCTGGTTTCTTTGGGGTCACTGCAGTCTGTGCCACCTCCAGCATCTCCTGAGCTCCCCGTGAAGTCAGAATCCTGCATTTGTCATGTTCAGCCCTTGCCATGGAAATGGGGTGTAATGTAAGAAATTAGCATTCTGATGTCATTAAAGTATTGACACAGCTGATGCCAGTGGAAATAGTCTGAAGAGGTAAATGTGTGTGAGTGAAAATGGAGAATTAAGTGCCACAGAGGCTGTTGCACAGTGCTGTGTTGTTACACAGACAACGTGAAAAATGGCTCCTCAGGGGCTGGTTGTATCTTTGGGGTGTTCTTCATGCTCCAGAGTGTGGTCTGGGCCCTCGCAGCGTGGCTGAGTGTCTCTGGCTCTTTCTGGACCCCCGGAGCAGGGTCCGGGGTGTGCCCGGCTGCGTGGGGTTGTGCAAGGCTGGAGGCAGCTGAACTGTCATGTGTCACTTGGCTATTTATGTGAGTAACTGCCTGGTAACCCTGCCTGTAGTGTCAAGTCATTTCATCACTTTTTCCTCCTCCTTTTCTTAAGAACTGCCTTTTAATTGGAGAGTTTGCCTTCCAAAGGGAGGTAATAAATTTGTCTTTGTTTCACAACTGCAGAGGGCATGGGGACAGGCTGTTTGCCAGAGACGGGTATCTCTTACGGTGTAAATGACCAGAGGAACTTGGGCTTTGGTGGCTTTTTTCTTTATCTATTGCTTTCCAGAAGAAAGTCCTCTTGGTGTTTTGGGTAGGAAAGAGAACACCCTTTTAGAGAGCAGATGCTGTGACATGGAGTCTGACTTTTTCACAATGCTTGGTGTCTTTTTAGCTATTTTTGGGAAATCGTAGAACTGAAAGTATTTTGTTTCCTCTCCTGTTAAAATCTGAATTCTTCTAGTTGTTTCCTCTTTCCATAGCTATGAAGTGTTGGATATTTGTACGTTGTATGTGTCTTTTCTTGGCTGTGTCTTTCTTAGTAGGAGGGCAGTAAGGTCTGAAACTTCTCCAGCTGCTCCTGGAAGGGCTCCAGGCTGGCTGGAGGCAGTTGATAAGTGGGACTGAAACTTTCTGTGAGCGATGTGGTGAGGAGCCCTTAAAGCTTGAAAGAGGAGGGATAAGGAGATAGCGCTGCAGACTTTCACAGGACTCTTCTTCCACCTGCCCTCAGCTCTTGGAAGAAAACAAAGATACTGGTGTCCAGCAGACTTCTGGAGAGGAGTAAACTGGTCTCGGGGTTAATTGGGATTCTGATGCTGTGTATGATGATTGCTTCCTTCCTGTCCTGAGAAAGGCAGGGATGTTGAACAAATAATCTGTATCATAAATGGGAGAAAGGGGGAGTTTGAAAAGATGCAAAAAGGAGTGGACGTGGTCAAAGCTGAGGATTACAGCTGGGTGCAGCTGAGGAATTGATACCCTTCTGTCCTCAGGTTACTGCTTGGCCCTGATTGCCTTTAACTGTGCCAAATAGTGGAGTGTCACTTCCCTGACCAGGAGGCAAATACACAAGTAATCCAGTTTGAATCAGTGCATTAGTCAGATATGAAGCAGCAAAATAAGTAGGTCAGGGACTGAACGCTTGCAGTAACCTGGTGGGACAAACGTGGCCTATGCTTTTTCAAGGTTTATTTATTGTCGTTACAAAATCAAGGCCTGGATTAGCTGTGAGTTCTGCTGGATTTTTGCCATGTGTGCACAGTGAACATCCCAATCTGAGGGCAAAAAATTGTCAAGGTATGATTTATGGATGGATGGATTTCAGTATGTCATCCATGATGGGTGACACAAGGGAAATAATTCCTGCTGAAAAGCAAAGCAGAATTTAGTTCTGCACCTCCTGAGGACAGCGAAGCTGCTTGAGTAGAAGCCTTTCACCTGGGTAGGGTGCTCGATACCATCAAGATGGGTCCAAGCTCCTTTCAGAACAGTAAATCTACTGTTATGCTTCCTAGAAACTTGGTAAAGCTCTCAGCATATCCCATGAACTAAGGTTGGGATCACATTCAAACTTAAAGCTTCTACTTCAGTGTTTGAGACCAGCTCTCAAATAGGCTTGCAAATAAGTCTGTTTGATCTGGCTGTTCCATGTGTTCTGACTTCCTTGTCAGAAAGGACATGTGGGAAGGAGAGTGACAAATCTAAGGCAGGTATCTTTTTCTCTTTGCAGAAACCATGGCGAGTCCTGCGAAGGATAACTATCGAATGAAGAGTTACAAGAACAAAGCCCTAAATCCCGAGGAAATGCGTCGGAGGAGAGAAGAGGAAGGAATTCAGCTGCGCAAACAGAAACGAGAGCAACAGGTAACTGTCACCTTGACTAGCTTGTGTACAGCTTTAACACAGCCAGGACTGTGCTGCTGCCAAACTGGAATCTTCAAGGATCTGTGCATTAAGGTTTGTTAGCAGTCCTCTTATTTTTTTCCTGTTCTAACTGAGATCTTGCTTTTCTCTTTTTTTTTTTTTACCTGGTACAGAGCAGAGCTTGCATCAAGAGCTCTCCAAGCACTTTTTTTCTTGGGGTACTAGAGGTTTTTTTTTCACAGATCCTTGGTTTTAAGGGATTTTTTTGAGTTCTTTTATTAATTAGAAAATGGGACTATTTCCTCGAAGCAGGAAGAGTGAGTGAAAGTATGAGCTGTGTGTATTTCTTAACTCTGAGCTGGGTTTTTTTTGGCTTGCAGGTCTAGGAAAGTAAGAGGTGATTCCTGGTGATGTGTGTGGCTCAGACTAAATGTTTGCTTCATTACTGCATCATCTGCAACCTGCCTTCTCCCCAGTTTCCCCAGCTTGTTAGGTCAAATTCTGCACTTGCCTGTACCAGTGTCTCAGTTGGGCATTTGCATATCCGAGGGCAAGACTTAGCATGTTTTATTATTGGGATTTGGGAGCCAAACGAGTCTTCAGAGTGCAGGGCTGTTATTAATGACTGCTGTTCTATCCAGGTTGCGTTTGGTCTGGCTGATGGTATCGTGTTTGAGGAACGGGAATATCTAGTTACGAAGACTGTTCGTCATTGCTTTCTAATAACGACTCCTGTGTTCTTTTCCCTCTTAGCTCTTTAAAAGAAGAAATGTGGAGCTGATCAATGAAGATGCCTCCATGTTCGATAGTCTCCTTGTGGATTCCTATGTTAGTTCCACAACATGTGGGGTAAGATGCTTTTCATTCTTACTCCTTCAGATAGATCTCATGCCGTTGACTGGATAGAACTCGCAAACCCCAATGGGTTTTGTTTTCTCACTTCTGAGAACGTTGCGAATGTTACTACAGTGAACTGGAAAAGTCTGCCAGGAATTAAATAGCGTGCTGTAGTCTTAAATTGTGAATCTTTGGGTTACTAGCTAAACACAAAGTCAAGCTGTGATGCCTGTGATGTCCTAAAATAATGTTAGTGTGAAATGGAACTGTTGTTCTGTCTCCTTTATAGGAGGGCGTGATCACAAGAGAGATGGTAGAGATGCTTTTCTCCGATGACCCCGATCTCCAGCTAGCAACCACTCAGAAATTCAGGAAGCTACTCTCCAAAGGTAAAAAATAATTCACCTTATCCCTGTCATAGGATCTGACATAGCTTTTCTTCTGCAAGCATTTGTGTACGTGTATTGCTGTAGAGAAGCTTAGCAGCTTTGAGCTTGGGGAAATAATCAAATTTCTGAATTATAACTTTATCTAGTGTGTTGCTAATGATTAACAGTTGTCTGAATTGTACAGAAGTGATTATGGAGAGTTGTCCTGCCGAGTTCAGTACAGCTTGAGATACTCGGCTCAATAATAGCTCGTGCTTGTTGTTCCCCTGCATTACCTACATACTGTTTTGACTCTGCCTTGATGTTTCAGAGCCAAATCCTCCAATAGATGAAGTGATAAACACTCAGGGAGTGGTGGACAGATTTGTTGAATTCCTGAAAAGAAGTGAAAATTGCACACTACAGGTAAAGGAGATCGCGTTGTGAATTCTTCCTGGCATGAAGCTGTTTAACTGTCACAGCTTGGCAACGGGAACCCACAAGTGCTATCGGGGAACAGTGATGTCTTGAACCCAAAAGGTGCAGGTTGTGTGGTGTGTAAGAGAAGACAAAGGCAGCCTGTAACGCTTAGGCCAAAAGAAAAAAGAAATTATAAATTGCTCTAAGTCCAATTCTTGGAAGAATGCTGGCAAAAATAACATATTTGAGCTGCAGCAGAAGAGAATTTGGCCTTCCTGTGGCTGACAGTTCTGCTGGGATGTAGTGGAGCCACGGAATAAATGCATAGAAAGAAATTGAGGAAAAACCTCCTTTATTGGAGGCTATTAAGTACAGGCTAAGAGTCTGTTAGAAATGGGTTAGGTGGTGGTGATCCTGCCGTGGGGCAGAGGGATGGACTTAGGTGGCTTCTTGAGATTCCTTCCAGCTTGGTAATAACTAGAGTTACTTTGCAGGGGTTAAAGATACTTCCATACATGGAATTGGATCCGACTTGATGACTGCCTTCATCTTTCTTCCTGCCCTCTGGCCCAAGGCCATGTATCGAAGGGGCTTACTTTCAAGAAGAACTGAGTGGCAAAGGCATGGAACTTGCTGCTCAGCTTCTCTTGAGCTCATGGCATCTTTGTGGCATTAGCCAGATGAGAGGGTGGGCTGGAACTGGCTAGTCCTCCACAAATACTCCACGTGTATTTAGGGACTGTTTTCACTTTTCTTGCTGGAAAATTGTTGTCTAGGTGAAATTATGTGGTTTGATGATGATATCTTCACTTGCGAATCCTTTGAGAAACCGTAGCCTCTGAGAAGCCACATCTCCTAAATGCTATTTTTTATTGCCCAAGAAAACACAATCCTTTCCTTTGAGTATTGAGGTGTTCTGTGGTGATAGGCTTTATTTATCTCACAGCCTTCTTAGTAGAAGTTGAAGAGTTATAGCCAAAATTTAATGGCAAATATCTTGCTACATCGAGGTTGTTTTACTGACACTTCTGTTGTTTATTTGTTGGTTTCAGTTTGAAGCAGCATGGGCACTGACGAATATTGCATCAGGAACTTCCCAACAAACAAAAATAGTAATTGAGGCTGGGGCAGTTCCTATATTTATAGAGCTGTTAAACTCTGACTTTGAGGATGTTCAAGAACAGGTAAGGTTCACTTCTTTCTTTGGGGTTAGGGAGAAAACCACAGTAGACTGATGATTAAAATGCCATATTTAAAATGAGTGATCAGTGTCTAAAAACTGGCTTCAGACTGCAAATTGAAGTATTGTTTGCCTGGAATTACAGGGAAAATGCTTTCTTAGCACACTACCCTTTTCTTCTTCTGTTCAGAAACTGTGTGAATGCTAAAACTGTTGCTGTTTCCTTTCAGGCTGTCTGGGCATTGGGGAACATTGCTGGAGACAGCTCTGTGTGTAGAGATTATGTCCTTAACTGCGCTATTCTTCCTCCCTTATTAATGTGAGTAGCCATGAATACTTGCCAATACAGTTCTTGAAGTCCCATTGTACTGCAGCAGAGCAATATTTGAGCTGAGTGAACAGATTCCCTCGCGATGTGCGGTGACGTTCACTGGGAATCAAACCATTGGTACCAGATAAACTTGGCAGTTCCGACAAGTATCTGATATAGAGTGGGACTTGGTAGATAACATGCCTTCTCACAAACCTTGACGCTGCTCTGAGGCTGAATTGGGTGCTGTTGCTTGTCTCTCTGAAGGCCCAGGGCTTGCTGTTTCACTGCATGTCCCTCCAGGTGCCTGCTCTTTGTGCTTGTGCTGTGGATTTCAGGGGCTTGTCTGAGCGGGCTCCTCTAGGATGGAGGAAGGGGAGCAGATCTCTGACCCCTCCATCCCTCTGCAGCTCTGGAGTGTGGGGCAGAGCCGCCACGGTCAGAGGATCTGTCTGTCAGGAGGGTGCTCTCAAGGCCTGTTCACTGCTCTAGAAGGAATTAATCTTTATTTTATTCTGTCCTTGGCAAAGTGATGCTTTGTGACAAGTGACTTGAATTGTTTTAATGCTGCTTGTCAGCAGTGATTGCTGGCTGAGTCCTCAGCCCACAGACTCCCTGTCCTCAGAGACATGGCAGTTTGTGTCCCTTGGTCTCTAGTGAGGACCATTTGATCTCAGAGAGGGGTGTGAGCGTCAGCCCAGGCTGAATTTCAACTTGGAACTGCATTTGTTTAACTTACCCTTCCTTCCGCAACTTGTCTCATGCGGCACGTGCCTTCCTGACCCCTGTCACTTGATGTTGTTAGGAATAAAAGCTATTTATCCTAAGAATTAGTTGCATGTCACTTCTCTTATTATTGAGAGGCTCAAGTGACAAGCAGCATGGCTTGAGCTACAGCAAGTGGAATAGTGGTTTGGCTGCTTTGAAATCATACTCGTTTTCCTTCTTTTGATCCCCTTCCCGGCTTCCACATCAAGGATTGTAATTCATGGTAATTGTCTCTTCAGGCTCCTTACAAAGTCCACCAGGTTGACAATGACACGAAATGCTGTCTGGGCCTTGTCAAACTTGTGCAGAGGAAAGAGTCCACCACCCGAATTCGATAAGGTGAGAATAAGTGTCTTGTTGGCAGACAGCTAATGGGGAGACACCCAGTTAAGATGTTTGTCTGCATTGGTTTTGGCTGTTGGACTTCTGTAAGTCATTCTGTGAGGGAACAGGGTGAGGCTTTTCCTGCTGAGGTTGATTTTACTGTTCAGTAGGTGTTTGAGAGCCCTCTTAATTGTCTGCCTGGCTCCATTGGCAGCCCATCTGCTGGACCCCTCAAATATGGGGGCAAGCCCAGGCTTCCCTGCAAGGGAGCACACACCCCGTGGGCTCCTCTGAACCCTGTTATCAACTCTGGAAGTTGGAGACTTAACTCAAATTGTGACTAAAATCCTCTAAATGCTACAAAACAGGACTCCTGTAGCTACTTGGGAGCTGTGGTAGTTTTCCTCTTTCCCTTTCCTGCTGTGCCACTGGCACTAACAAAAGGTTCTATCAGCCTTTTGGGTGTCTCAGCCTTCTCAGTAGAACAGAAATGTTTTAAGATCAATGTGTTTCACTTCTTTAACTGAAAGCTTGTATGTCAAAGCTGGGGAAGGCTTTGAGGGGTCAAATCGGAACTGAGTGTGAATGTAAACCCACTTATAAACGATTGAAGTACCCAGAAGTCTAACTGTTGATGGTTGCTGCTCTGAATCCGGAGCTATTCAGGGTTGTTAAGAGTAAGAAATGGAGCAGTGCTCTTACATGAGACATCTGAGGAGCTTCCAAATGGTAGCACTTGTCCCAGGAGTCTACACCTGGTCCAAGAGGAAGGGGTGTAATTTTAGTTTAGCAATAAAGCTGTTGAGGTAACTTTAGATGCTGTGATTATGAGGTATGTGGACCAACAAGGAAGCTGCTGACTTTGGGGAAGGAAACTGGGGACACTTCAAGACTGATTACCTTACCAGTTAGCACAGCCACGCGGTGTTGGGATGCAAACGTGGTGGTCCAGGGTGGTCCCTGAGAGACTGTGACTAACCTGGGGTGGTGGCTGTTGTTGTAGGTATCTCCCTGCCTGCCCGTCTTGTCCCGATTATTATTCAACAGTGACTCTGACTTGCTGGCAGACGCGTGCTGGGCTCTTTCCTACTTATCAGATGGCCCCAATGAGAAAATTCAAGCAGTTATTGACTCGGGAGTGTGTCGGCGACTGGTGGAGCTGTTAATGTGAGTATCTTGTCTTGCTGCTTCGGGCCCAGTGGGACTGGGAGGTGTGTGACCGAGCACGAGTTCGTATCAGAACCCATCGGAGCCCTCCTTCCGCCCCTCGTGGGTGTGGGGTGAGGTGGTGGGCACCTGAGCTGACTTGAGAGTGGTTACAGAGGAGGGTCTGAAGGAGGCTGGGAGCTGCGGTTTGCTGGCTTTTCTTTGAGAGAAGCTGAGTATTTTCTAGTGCTGGAACAGTAGCTAATACCATATGCTTATGGGAGCCTAGTTACTTGGCAAATCAAAGATAGCAAGAACAGTGTCTAGAAAAAATCAGCTTGGCGTTGTTTCTTTAGTATCTATATTGGACAAAAATGTTTCCTGTTTGCAATTCGATTGGGCCTCTTCTCCTTAACATCTTCAGAATTGGTAGAAGTGCAAGATACTTGCTTCCAAAGATTATCATGAAATATTCGGGGTGTTCTCATCGGGTTAACAACATCCTTGTTCAGGAGGGTGATGTAAGAGATCTGTAATTAAGCTGAAGTTGATGGAGTTAGACACGTTTTCACCCTTAACATCCTGCATTGCAAATTTGTCTTTAGTCTCTTGCTTGTCCAGTGGCAAACTGGTCAAATTATTGTATGTTTCTATATGCCAGGGGATGGAATTCTAAGTAAATAGAATGAGAAGCAGATGAGATACTGGGGAGAGAATCTTCTGAGTATCCAGGTGCCTGTGATCTGATAGATTTGGGTTTGTCCTTGCACTGGTTTTCCTGCAGGCACAATGACTACAAAGTGGCCTCCCCAGCTTTGCGAGCGGTCGGCAACATTGTGACGGGGGACGACATCCAGACCCAGGTGAGGGGAAAGGAAGTGCCTGTACAGCAGTTAATTGTGGGGAAAAATGAAAGTATTTAGCTCTGTACCTGATACTCTGCTCTCACTTCCGCTTTCTTTCTCAACAGGTGATTCTGAACTGTTCAGCCTTGCCTTGTCTCCTTCATTTACTAAGTAGTCCCAAGGAGTCGATCAGGAAAGAAGCCTGTTGGACCATCTCTAACATCACAGCAGGAAACAGAGCACAAATACAGGTATGCTCTTCTCCAGGCTGTGATGGTCCTGGGTTCCAAGCTCAGCATTAAGGATTTGCAGCTATTTTTCTTACCTGACACTTGGATGTGAACAAAACCAGCCTCTTCTTATTCCACAGCAACTTGCAAATTTTCTGCTCCCAGCAATCTGCCGAAGGAGAGCTCAAAAGAGCTTGCTAATTGTCCCAACAAAGATGAGGCTGGAATGAGTCCCACAGGTTGGATCATTGGAATAAGGGGATGTACAGCCCCTACTTCGCCGTGCTCAGTTAGAGATACCCCTTTGAAAAGCTGGAGCTTGTTGAGTTTTAATTATCCTTTTAGTGACCCACATACAAAGGCAGATTCCCACAGAATTGATGCAATAAGAGGGATTTTCTGCTGTGCTGGTTATGGAATCGAATCTCTCGTGCTAATAAGATTTGGCTGAGGAATAAAATGGAGGAATCTCTGAAGGGTGTAGCTTGGAAAGATCTTTTTGCATTGGAAAATGGAGGCAGAGGTTTCCTTCAGGTGCTTTATGGCCCTTTAGAAACGGCGTTGCCAATTGAACCACCTCTCACTGCTCTCTCTCCCCAGGCAGTCATAGATGCAAACGTTTTCCCGGTACTGATAGAAATCCTGCAGAAAGCAGAGTTCCGCACGAGGAAAGAGGCAGCGTGGGCTATTACGAATGCAACGTCAGGAGGAACTCCCGAGCAGATCAGGTACTGCCTGCAGCCCCTCTGGGGGGAAACCTCTGCCTGTGTGTTGGCTTTGTCTTGATGGGAACTGTAAGATGAGTAGCAGGGGAGAGATTTGGAGAATGTCCGAGAGGGCACCTGAAGCACAGACAAAGCTATAGCTGGATCCTGTTACTCTGCTGTGAATTGTAGCTTCCCTCTGAATAAGGGCAAACTGTGCTGGAGCAGGTCCAGAGAAGGGCAAGAGAGCTGCTGGGAGGGACGTGTCTGGAGGATAAGTCTTGTGAGGAGCGGCTGAGGGAGCTGGGGGTGTTCAGCCTGGAGAAAAGGAGGCAGAGGGGAGACCTTCTTGCACTCTCCAACTCCCTGAAAGGAGGGTGTAGCCATTGGGGGTTGGTCTCTTCTCCCAAGAAACAGGTGATGTGACAAGAGGAAATGGCCTCAAGTTGTGCCAGGGGAGGTTCAGATTGGAAATTAGGAAAAATTTTGACACGGGAAGGGTTATTGAGCCTTGGAATGGGCTGCCCAGGGAAGGGGTTGAGGCACCATCCCTGGAGGTACTTAACCTAGATATTCTATGATTCTGTGAAACTGGTCCATGCTACTTCCCCCTTCCTCTTTAGAGAGCTCAGACCAGGCTAAATGTCCAAACTTGATGACAAGTTAAATTCCAGTGTGGACTTAATTTGAGTAGCACCTGGATTTCAAAGGGGAGTTAACAGGCTTCTTATAAGAGGGGGTGTGTGTACAAATAAGTGGATAAAAATTAACCTTGCAGAAAAGTAAAAATATATTTTAAGGTAACTTTTTGTATTTTATTTTGACTCATTTCCCTTGCTCTTTTCTGACTGAGCAGAGGTGATGCTTGCTAGAGCCCTCACATGGGTGTATGTTGTTGGTGCACTCTCTCTCTTCAGGTACTTGGTGAACTTGGGTTGTATCAAGCCTCTCTGTGACCTGCTGACCGTCATGGACTCCAAGATTGTCCAGGTGGCGTTGAACGGCCTGGAGAACATCCTGAGGCTCGGGGAGCAGGAAGCCAACCAGAGCGGGACGGGCATCAACCCCTACTGTAGCCTGATCGAGGAGGCCTATGGTGGGTGGTGGCTGGTGGCCTTGGTGGTGTTGACTCTAATTCCAGGGGATGTATAGAAAGGTGTCTGCTGGTTTGGTTGCGTTTCTGCTGTGTTAAGGGATTTAGTACATTCCAAACTAGGCAATATTTATTCAAATAATCTGTCTTTTCAGACTTTATCACCGGGTATAGGGTAAAATCTTTGGAAGTAAAAACCATCGTGTTTCTGATCTGAGCTTCCCAGGTCTGGAGGCGAAGCTGGTAACTGTAGCTTGTACCAGTTGGGAGGAGTAATCAGAAATAAGCTGAGCCAAGTAAAAAGTGACACTTCTGGGTCTGAGACTGCTCCAACTGTACCCAGTTGTACGCTGTAGATGTACATGGAAATGCAGAGAAACTTAGCTTTTCCCTGGAGTGACTTAATTTGGCGGTGGTTTTTTTTTGTCCTGCTCTTAATGCTTTGAGGAGCAGTTTCTATTTTGGTCTGAAACTCCCCGTGTGCTGCCAGTGTCTGATTTGCCCTCTCGCTGCTACACTGTGTGTCCTGATTCTCCCTGTAAGAGTAATTCTTGAAATTCTTGAGAGTATAGCGTGCTTGGATGCTTTCTGTTCAGCAGGGGATTTAATTAGGGCAGCTAAAGCTGCTGCTGCCCTTCTGCTGGAGGCTACTGGGACGGGCCCTGCTTCCTTCCCCTCCCTACCCCCTGCAAGGACCAAACTCCTCACAGCCAGCTGTTTTAATTTCACTGAAATCTGGTTTGGCCCCCAGCAGGGAGCTGGGAGCACATCTGATTTAGCTGTGTCAGCTAAAGCTGCTGTTGAAAAGACGTTAATGCTGCCTGATACAGATGAAATCCACAACCAGCTCTGGAATTGTTAGTTTTTGATGTCAGTGCTGCTTCCAAAATGCAAATCTGACATAGGTCTTGTGGTGATTAAGGGCAAAAGGTGGAGGATGAATGTGGAACGGTGTAAATATGAGGATTTCATCACATTCTGCTTTTTTTTCCTCCAAGGTTTGGATAAAATAGAGTTCCTACAGAGCCACGAGAACCAAGAGATCTACCAGAAAGCCTTTGACCTGATCGAGCACTATTTTGGAGTAGAGGATGACTCCGCTCTCGCTCCCCAGGTAGATGAGAACCAGCAGCAATTCATCTTCCAGCAACCCGAAGCCCCCATGGAAGGTTTCCAGCTATAATGTGCCTGGGGGGGTGTGTGTGGAAAGAAAAAACAACCAACCAACCCACCACAAACTTGCCGAAAAGCAACTGGGAGCAGCTTGATGGTCCCATCCCCTCCTCGCGAACGGAAGGCTGAACACCCACTCCGCCTTGTTAGGAAACGATTCTTCCTTCAAACAACTAGAAAACAGTGCTTTGTCCTCGCGGAGAGAAGGGGGAGGTCCTTACACTTTAATTTCCTTTTTTGCTGCTGCGTACATGTCTTTAAAGCAGGCATCTGGGTGGAGGAAGGACACTGAGGTAACAGATTGCACCTCTTGGGTTTGGTTTTTTTTTTGGGGTGTTTTTTTTTTTTCCTTTGTGGTGATCTCTCCCAACTGTCACTTCTTACCTCGGGTACCTAATTGAGATTTCAGCATTGGGTTGGGTAAGAACACAAATAGAAAGTAAGCGTTCTGACAACAATAATTCTGGAAACCTGGGTTGATCTATTTAATTTTATTTTTTTTTTTTTGCACATGTTACTCTTTATTAAAGACTCTAATTTGCCAAGAGCAAAGTTTAGCCCTGGCCTTTCTGCGACCCTCCTTCAGCGGACAGTCCTGTTGAACCTGGGCCACGTTCCCCTGAAATATACTGTAAATGGACAGAGAAACGGGAAGTTCTCCTGCTCCTGGGAAGATTTTTCTGGGGGGGGGAAAGGCTTCTTCCCTTTGCCTAGAATTTTTTGTTGTTGTTGTTCTTTGAAGAACTGCTAGTGGTATTTACAAAGAGAGAGAAAAAAAAAAACCAAACAAAAAAAAAGCAACAAGACCCCAAAGATGGTAACTCTGAAGAGGGCGGGCTGCTTGGGTGGTGTTTGGAAGAGGAAGCAGAGCTGCCCTTGCACAGGCTTCGTTTGCATCGCTACTGACTGAAGGCATGGAACTGTTGGGAAAAAAAAATGGTGAAAACCCATCTTCATCTTTACTTGAAATATATATATTTTTTTTTCGATGAGAACGTGTTTTGACTCCTGAGGGTTGTTTGTTTTCTGCCTTGGCTTGGGGTGGGTCAGTGTTTGGGGTGGAGGAAGAGGCCGTAGCTCCGCCTGGCAGCGGTGTTGTGTGCGGTGTTAACTTCAGTAGCAACAGGCCTGAGTTTTCAGGTTTACCTCCTGCTCACAGTTGGATCCATGTACATTTTACTTCCAAAAAAAAAAAAATCAAATCTCTGTATTTTTTATATTATATATAGCTAGATATTTGTCTAATTGGGCTTCAGAGAAAAAATATATATGAAATTTCTGTAATTTATGTAAATAAAGCACTGTGAGGCAGGCACACCTGGAAACGATGGCCCCAACTCACTCACTGGTTGTCCTGCTTCTTTTCCTCTGTTTACTCACGTACTGTATAAGCGACCATAGAGCTGTCTGAACTCGGAGCGGGGAGCAGAGTTCACGGAGCCAAGATTGGCTTGGGTGGAACTTGCTGGGCTGTGGAGAAAGAAACCCACTGCTGGGCTGGGTGTGGGGAACCCGGGGTGGACAAGGGTGAGAAAGCAAGGCCTGGTGTGGCTCTGACTCCATGAGTTCTTTCTTGTCAAACAAATAAATGACATCTGTGCAGCATGTCTGGGTGGATCTGTGCGGTATGGCTGGATCCCTGCATGATAGAATTACAGAATGGTTTGGATTGAAAGGGACCTTAAAGACCATCCAGTACCACCCCCTGCCCTGGGCAGGGACACCTCCCACCAGACCAGGTTCTTCCAAGCCCCCTCTCAACCTGGCCTTGAACCCCTCCAGGGATGGGGCAGCCACAGCTTCTCTGGGCAACCTGGGCCAGGCTCTCACCACCCTCACAGCAAAGAATTTTTTTTCCTGAGATCTCATCTAAATCTCCCCTCTTTCAGTTTAAAACTGTTACCCCTCGTCCTACGGTCCCCCTCCCTGATCAAGAGTCCCTCCCCATCTCTCCTGGAGCCCCTTTAGGGACTGGAAGGGGCTCTAAGGTCTCCCCGGAGCCTTCTCTTCTCCAGGATGAACCCCCCAACTCTCTCAGCCTGTCCTCCAGCAGAGGGGCTCCAGACCTCCCAGCATCTCCATGGCCTCCTCTGGCCACGCTCCACCAGGCCCCCAGAGCTGGAGGCAGCACTTGCAGAGGGCTCTCAGCGGAGTACGGCCCCTTCCTGTCCCCGGGGCAGGTAAAGGGGGCGGCTGGGCCGACATCCCCTCTTGGGGCGCGGGGAGGCTCCCCCTTCCCTCAGGGATGGCGGCGGGGCAGGCCCAGCTGAGGGGGGCGGCGCGGGGTACGCCGGGAGTTGTAGTTTTTCCCCGCTTTGCGCCCCCCGCGCAGGGCACGCCGGGAGCTGTAGTCCGTAGCGGCCTCCCGCTTCTCCCCGGTGTTTCCCGGCAGCCCCCGCGCTTCCCCGGCGCTGATTGGTCGGCGGCGCGGCCGGGCGCATGCGCAGCGCGCGGCTGTGGGGAGGCCCGGGCCGGAGCCGCTTCCCTCAGCGCGGCGGGCGGCACCGCACCGGCACCGGCACCGGCGGGGGGG
>NW_015090879.1:503465-514585 GCF_001431845.1 Calidris pugnax
GTCGGGGGGTGGCGGGGGGGGAGCTGCCGGTGCCGCGGGGCCGGTCGGGTGGCGGTGGAGCCTCGGGAAGGGCGCGGGATTGCGCTATTTAGAGCGGTAGAGGTAAAAAAAAGGAGCGCCCGAGGCTGTGGGGCGGTGTGGGGCGTGCGTCGGGGCTGGCAGCCCCGGGGGGAGCGGGCACGGCCGCCACAGCCCGCACGTGGGCGGGTGACACATGTGCCGGGCTGCTCCCGCCGCTCCTCCGCTCTTGCCTTTTTTTTTCCTTCCCGAGCCTTGTCCTGGGCTGGTCTCTGGGGAAAACATAGTGACAGAGGTGATGGAGGGATTGGGGCATCGCCCTGATGAGGAAAGGCTGAGAGAGCTGGGACTCTTCAGCCTGGAGAAGAGAAGGCTGAGGGGAGACCTTATCAATGCTGACAAGGGTCTAAAGGGTGGGTTGAGGGAGGATGGAGCCGGGCTCTTCTCAGTGGTTCCCAGTGACAGGACGAGGGGCAACGGGCACAAGCTGGAACATGGGAATTTCCACTCAAATATGAGGAAGAACTTTTTTCTGGTGAGGGTGGCAGAGCCCTGGGACAGGCTGCCCAGGGAGGGTCCCAAATCTGAAGGTCTTCAAGCCCCGCCTGGATGCAGCCCTGAGTGATGTGCTCTGGGCAGCCCTGCTTTGGCCGGGAACTGGGACTGGATGGTCTCTAGAAGGTCCCTTCCAACTCTGACAATTCCATGATTCCATGAAAAGCCGAGGTCTCCGTGTAACTGCTGCAAAAGGGCGAGAAGAGCCGTCCTGCGCTTCTTCTGCAACAATCCCTTGCCTCTAGACAAGGACCATGGGCTGCGTCCACTCCCTAATTAATTAGTGTCAGAACTAGAGCGGGAGAGTGCAGGTGGAAAGGGTGAGGATGTGTGGGAAGGGTGAGGACTTTCATACCCCACGGAGGGAGAGAGGATGAGGAGCGAGGAGCCGGGATTTGGGCTCGGTCTGTTCGGGTTGGCTCATGGAGGTGCTGCTTTAATGTTTTTTGACGCTGAGCACCAGCTCTGCCAAGGAGCTGTGGGTTCTCCTCAGCCGGGCACATGGTTTCACTGGGGGTTGGCCTTTCACTTGAGGTTCTGGTCTCTGGACCCCCGGCTCCAGGGAGGGGGTTTCTCTGTCAGAGTGCACAGACCGCTTCGAGTTTTGAAATCCAAAAGTAAAACGCGGCGGGGGCGAGGGGGGAGAGCAAGGGCAGGGCTGGGAGGGCCATGCCCAGAGGGTTGGGAAAGCTGCAGTGCTGTCTGTGAGCTGGGAGATGCTCCTTGCCCCAGGAGGGGCCGCTTCCAGCTCTCCTCACCTGGAAGAGCAGTTCTCCTGCCACAGAGATCTTTGCAGGGAGGCGCAAATTGAACACGAAACGATGCTTTCCTCAGCACAGAGCTGCTGGTGGCAGCCTCTGCCGAGAGCAAGTTCCTTCCCAGTTCAGGTTGATGATTTCTAAAATCCTCCAAACCGTTACTACGTAGAATTAAGCGTAGTCGCTGTATTTCTCTTTCTGTAGGGTTTGTGGAGACTGAGCCGGGAGAACAGTCGCCATGAAGAACCAAGGCGGGGAGACCAAAGCAGCCCCACGGTCTGGTGGCTCTTCCAAAATGAGCAGCGGTTTGGTGCTGGAGGAGGGCGACTCGCCAGAGGCCGCGGCACCCCTGGAAGGTGGGGGCAGGAAATGCTTGAGGGAGAGTTTTGAGCCTGGGAAGAGTCAGGCTGGTGCTGTCTGTGTGTGGGGGTGGGCTCTTGTATCCAGCTCTTCTGGCTTGTATAAAAGCAGCTGTGATTTTGGGGCAGAAAACCCTGGTTTCTCCCTGTTTCTATATGTGTACAGTTGTAGTTGCCGCTTCCTGACCAAAGCCTGGAGTTGGTTCTCACCTGAAAATGATGGGTCGTTTATCGTTTCTTAGACCTTGAGGGTCACATCCAGAAAATATCAGACAGCTCTTTCCCTGGGGCAGTGTTATGTTGAGTCACCTGCCCCGTTACTTGCACCTCATAAAATAACTTTGGAAGACAAAACCTAGGTCTAATTGAGTTGGTGTTTGATTAAAATAAATTCTGCCTTTTATTCTGATGCCTAGTAAATGTGGGATGTAAGGAATGCACAGCCAGTAGGGTTAGTTTAATGACCAACTGCTATGTCTCTTATTTGGGGAAACTTTGGAGGCAAAGGATGGATGTGGTGCCTGCTCTTTCCCTGAGTGTCTGCTGCTGGGGATGAGATACCTTTGATCTGAGAGGGCAGAGCTGCTCTTGGATGTGAGGAGAGACCCAGGTTTAACAATCCATTGTAATGTAAAAAAGCCTGGCTCTGGGGATATCAGCAGGCAGTTCCTGTGAGGGAAAGCTCAGGCACAACCTGCTTTCCTTAAAGGATGGGGGGGAGCTGGGGGGGGGGGGCAGTTTTTTGCTCTTGACAGATGTCAGAGGCTTGGTCATGCTCTCGTGATCAAAGGAGAGGCTGTTAGGAATTCACCTCCATTGTCGGGGCAGCTGCCTGGAGACCAGGCCAGAACAAAGCAGCTTGTGTTGCTGGAGGTTGAGGCGGCCCCGGTGCCGTGGGGTGCGCGGGATCCCGCCCCTCTGCCGTGTGCTGGCAGAGCCCAGGGAATAGAGGTGTCGGGGGGAACGTCTCATGCTTTTGTCTCCCACAGCTCCTCTTGCCCAGGAGGACACCAAGTCCTCCCGGCCTGCCGTGCGTGACGTCTCCGAAGAGCTCAGCAGACAGCTTGAGGACATCTTGAACACGTACTGCGTGGATGCCAGCCAGGAGGGGCCCGGAGAGGACGGGGGGCAGAGTGAGCCCACTGAGCCCGAAGAGGCCGAGAAGTGTCGCAGCGAGTCCCCCAGGAACGGTGACCAGGAGACGGGGGGCCCCGAGATGAACGGGGAGAAGGAAAGCACGAAGGGGACTGAAGAGTTTCGACCTGGCGAGGAGTGTGGGGAGCGGGATCAGAAGAAGACTCAGGAAAAGAAGAAAGCCAAGGGCCTGGGTAAGAGGTTCCCTGCTCTGGTTGTGCCGCTGGCCTGAGAACTTTGGTGCAGACATAGATTTCATACTGCACTAATTGCCCTCAGTGAAATAAGCACCTGGTCGGAGGTCCTGGGGTGGGTGATGTGCAGCAGTATTTGGAAACGATACGGCATCTTGTTTTGTGGTATGTGAAGAAACACACCGAGTGCCGCAAAGGCACTGACTGCTCCTGGGTGCAGGAATCCTCTGAATCCTGTGGATTTCCCTTCTCTCAGCCACTGCTGGTTTCCCGCTCTGAAAACCAGGTCTCTCCCCAGCTGCTTCCATCGTTCACCCACTGCATGTGGGGAAATCTGTGGGGCAGAGCCCCAAGAAGGCACCAGAGTTGGTGACTCTGGCCCAGGGCAGACACCGCTGCGAGACCTGCTCTGTCTCTCCTGTCCTTACCCTTATGAGCCAGAACTCTGTGTAAGGGATTTTATTTTATTTATTTATTTACTTTTTTATTTTTAATTCCGTGTCTCATTCCAGGCAAAGAAATCACTTTGCTGATGCAGACACTGAACACCCTGAGCACGCCCGAGGAGAAACTAGCAGCGCTGTGCAAGAAATACGCTGAGCTGGTGAGTGTCCCTTCCCTCCACCCGGGCTGGGGGAGGACACTGCAGCACGGGAGCTGCCTCAGGAGCCAGGAGCTGGCTCTAGGTTTACTATTTTTTTTTCTTGATATCAAGAGGGACAGACCAGGAACACACTTGTGGCTTTGCCGTGTGTGTCCTGGGATCTCTGCAGCGCTGGATATCCAGGTATCAAGGGACAGATGTTCCTTGGTCCAGCCAGGCGTTGCCATTTGCAGAAGTGTAAGAGCAGACAGGAGTATTTTTGGCAAATCTGTGTGTGAGAGGAGTTCAGAGCTGTTTTCTCTCTGCTCCTTGAACGCTCCAGGAGTATCCTGTGGCCAGGTCTGTTGTGCTGAGCCCGCGTGTCCCCATCTCTCTGCAGGCCCAGCTGGGACAGGAGACCGCATGGATACGTCTTCTCTCTGCACCACTCAGTCGCTGCGTTTCTCTTGATAATTTCTGAGCAAGAAATAAGTGTTTGGCAGAGTCCTTGTGTCACTACATGTGGCTACATTCAGCCACACAAAGCCTGGTGGCACATTTAACCAGAGCTAGGCCTGGATCTAGTTCTGTGTGTGGATCTGGTACAAAGGAGAGGGGTGGGACTGTCTGTCTGCGTCTGCAGGGGACGCGTTGAGGTTCTCCCTGCGCTCAGAGCTCTGCTCTGTTTGAGCTACGTGTGTGTGGAGGTGCTGATGAACGTGCAAGTGTTTCACATTCCAGCAGGACGTAATTCAGGAAGGAGAAAGGCCCTGTCTGGAGGACCTTGGGCTGTGTCTGTCCTGCTCTGCTCAAAAGTGGCATCTTTTGCATTATAAAGCTCTTGTCCTTCTCCTCAGAGCGCAGAGAGCACTTCTTTGACCCCCACGTCCCCTCGTAGGGGCACAGCATATTGTCGTGGTCTGTTTTGCTGCATCTGTGCCCTTTGCTCCCCTGTCCCAGCTGGAAGAGCACCGTAACTCCCAGAAACAGATGAAGATCTTGCAGAAGAAGCAGACGCAGCTGGTGCAGGAGAAGGACCACCTGCAGAGCGAGCACAGCAAAGCCATCCTGGCCCGCAGCAAGCTGGAGAGCCTGTGCCGCGAGCTCCAGAGACACAACCGCACCCTCAAGGCAAGTGCCTCCCGGGCGCCGTTTCAGGAGCTGCTTCTTCCCCAGCGCTTGGATCACTTGCCCTGAGCCATTTTGGCAAACTTACCCTTACCAGTGATTGCCCACAGTCTGCCATCCAGAGCACTGTTTTAATTTTGCTGTTAACCCGTCATTATCCACGGTGCCTGACGGTTATTTCAGGGTGTATTCACTGGAGAAAGCGAGGGGAAAGGCCCAGAGTCCCTTCCTGATTGATCTAAGGGGTAGTGGGAGGTTGGGTGGGTTCAAAGCATCGCGGTTTGGGCAGTTTGCTCACCTCCCTGCCCAGCCCAGAGCCTGACGTGTCCCTGCTGTCTCTGCTCTCCTCACGCAGGAAGAAGGTGTCCAGCGTACGCGGGAGGAAGAGGAGAAGCGGAGGGAGGTGACATCCCACTTCCAGGTGACGCTGAACGACATCCAGCTGCAGATGGAGCAGCACAACGAGAGGAACTCCAAGCTGCGCCAGGAGAACATGGAGCTGGCAGAGCGGCTCAAGAAGCTCATCGAGCAGTACGAGCTGCGGGAGGAGGTGGGTCGGGGCGGGAGACCCGGTGCAGGGCTGCTCTGGGACATCCCTTCTGCCCTGTGAAGGCTGTTTCTGCTGCTGGAGGGGAAAAGGCACCTCTGGGATCTTCCCTTTGGGTCACTTCCTGGGGAGCAAGGACTGGGCTGAGCCTGTCAGTGACTGATGGTGTTCCCTTGGCAGCACATCGACAAGGTGTTCAAACACAAGGACCTGCAGCAGCAGCTGGTGGACGCCAAGCTCCAGCAGGCGCAGGAAATGCTGAAGGAGGCAGAGGAGAAACACCAGCGGGAGAAGGACTTTGTAAGTCTTACAGTGATTCTCTGGTGGTTGCGAGCACTTTGATTTTTGCCTTGTCCCTCTGTGGAGGTTGGTTGCTGTTGGATCCCAACAGCAGAGCCCAAATCAGAGCAGCCCACCCCAGCCCTCCTGAGTGTCCAGCAGTGACCATTCCTTCAGGAGCAGGGCTAGAGCCCTCTTTGTGTTTCTCCCAGCCCTCTCCCGTCTCCAGGGCAAGCTCCAGCCCTGCAGGGGCATGTTGAGAGCTTTCCCTGGTGGCAGCCAGGTGACTGTTTTGCTCTTCCCTAGTTGCTGAAGGAAGCTGTGGAATCGCAGAGGATGTGTGAGCTGATGAAGCAGCAGGAGACCCATCTCAAGCAGCAGGTGAGTTACCCAGTCTGTGTACTCGGCCTGCTTATTTGGTTTCCTTCCTCACTCAGTGAGGAACAACCCGGAGTTCCTTAGTGTGGAAAAACACAGGGGCAGGGTCGCTGCTGGGTTTGGTATCGGTGAGCCCGTGTCAGCACGATGGGAGCTGAGGCTTCCTCCAGCAATTCCACCTTTTTGGGAGGTTTTTCCCAGTGCTTTTCCCGGTGCTGGTAGAGTCATGTGGTCATACCTTGCTGAATTGGACCCAGCAAGTGCCTCCTGCCAAGGGCAGGAGATGTTTGTGGAACACATCGGTCTCTGAGGATGTTTCCATGACAAGGAATTTTTCCACATTCCCTGGTACCCAAGTTTGGCAGGGCAGCTCCGTCCTGCCTGTTTGTTTGTCATAAAGTCCAGTCACGAGAGAACTCGCTCAGCTCTTGGCTGACCTCTCCCCTCCCCCGGGGAAGGCTGTCAGGAGGTGCCGTGGTGAGGAGCTGTAACCTTGTTTCTCCCCGCAGCTGGCTCTCTACACGGAGAAGTTTGAAGAATTCCAGAACACCCTTTCCAAAAGCAGTGAAGTGTTCACCACATTTAAACAGGAGATGGAGAAGGTAACACTTTGGCTGCCTGGCAGCGCTTGTGTGGGCTGGGGACCCTGCCTGTGGGTCTCTCCTCGATGCTTCCACGAGCTGGAAAAGCCTCAGCTCTGTATTTTTATTCAGTTTTGCTGGTATTAAAATCAGGCACGGGCTGGCTGCTCGTAGAAGATTTGATACTGTCCTTGTACAGTGACTTCTGTGTCCCCTCTGTGTCAGAACAAGCAGCACCACCCCTGTCTCCTGTTTTCTTGGTGCCTGGTCAGTGTTTCCCTCGAGTGACGCTGACGGCAGTGACACAAAGGGACATTTCCCAGGACACGGTGCCCGGTCAGTGTTTCCCTCGAGTGATGCTGACAGCAGTGACACAAAGGGACATTTCCCAGGACAGCAGGACCTTGCTCATCCTGGGACACATGAGATGCAGCGCCTCTGCCCGTGGCTTATTTGTTCGGGACATCCTGGGACACACGAGATGTAACTGACTGCAGCGCCTCTGCCCGTGGCTTATTTGTTCCCTTTATGTCCCTGTGATTCTGTAGATGACTAAGAAAATCAAGAAGCTGGAGAAAGAGACCACCATGTACCGCTCCCGCTGGGAGAGCAGCAACAAGGCTCTTCTGGAAATGGCTGAGGAGGTGAGGAGGCTCCGGCTGCGCTGTGAGGCTGGGGCTGTGCTGGGGGGTAGCGGGACAACTCCTGTCTTATCTCAGCCAGCCTGGGCACGGGGTGGTGGTTTTCCCTTCAGCTTCATTTCCTTCCCTGTACGTGGTGGTGGGAGCTCTCTGGTGTGGCAGAAGGTGGTTAATTAGTGCAGAGGTGCATGGAAGAAGTCAGTCTCAGTGGTGTTTGGCCTCTGTGGAGGCGGAGAAGGAAGCAGTGACAACACCAGGTCCTTTGAATGCCAAACGTTTGCTTGGCCACAAGTATTTTCCCCTTGAAGTTCCCTTTGAGGTTTCATCTCTTCCCCCTTTCTGTCCCCGGTGTGGTGGAGTCTGAACTGCCTCTCTATTTGCAGAAAACCCTTCGGGACAAAGAGCTAGAGGGGCTTCAGGTGAAAATCCAGCGCTTGGAGAAACTGTGCCGAGCCCTTCAAACGGAGCGCAACGACCTCAATAAGAAGGTGCAGGACCTGTGTGCCCACGCGCCCCGGGCAGACACGGACCTGTTGGAGCCTTTGAAGGACCCGTCTCGGGACGGCCCGGAGGCGGCGGCGGGAGATTCCCCGGCAGAGCAGCGCCCGGCTGAGGATTGTCTGCACTCGGGGAAGCCGACGCACAGCACGGATCCCGAGAGCCTGGGAGAACTGAGCATAGGAGCCCTGGGGCAGAGCGGGACTGAGGAAGGCCCCCGGGGCTGCGAGTGAGCCTGCCGGGGCCTGGGCAGAGGTAGGGCGAGGGAGGGTTCATGTGAATGTTTCCGTAGACTCGAGCTGGTGCCCCTCTCCTGGTCCTTGGACAGGCGCGAGAGGACAGCCCTCCTGCGGATTGGAGATTTCCTAGCTTAGGTTTTTGGAGGGTTTTTAAAGTTTTTATAAATATATATATGATATATATATGATATGTGCAGGGCAATGTACACTTTATATATGGATATACATGAAAACTAGGATGACCCACCTCCCTGCGTGTGCGTGAATAACTAATATATGGAGACTCAACCGATCGTCCCTTTCACTAGAAGACCTTGCCCGTTGGCAGGATGGATGCGCCTCCCCAAAATGCGAGCGCAGCTGAGGAGAGCGGGTGCGTGGCTCTGCCCCGGCGCGGGGACGGTGGGTGCGTCGCTGCCTCCGCCCTCACACGGACTCTGGCATCGGGTGAAATCCAACGGAGCCGAGACCCGAAGCGTTTCCCAGCGCTGGATTCTCCCTCCCTCCTCTGCTCCCAGACTCACTCGTGGCTCCTTGTGCCCCGGTGGCAGCTCTAGGGTGGGAGCTGAGAAAATGGGGGTGACAACCCCTCCTCTGTGGGGGCTTCGTGTGTTGAACGGGGACAAAAAGGAGCAGAGACACAGGGGGTGCCCGGTTCACCCACTCCCTCCCGCGGGGCCTTTGCTCTTCCCAGAACCTGCCGATGTCTCAATAGCCTTATGATTCACAGTTGCCTCTTTGCTATACGCACATGTGCACAAGTGTATTAAACAGTTAATCCAAAGCTCTAATTCCCAAGTGTTTTGCACAAGCGTGTGTGATCAGTCGTGCGAGGGGATGGGGAGGCTCTACCTCGGCCCCTCTGTCCCCACGTTGGGACCTCCCTGGCCCATCCCTGGGTGCCGAGCGGGTGGTCTCGGAGGCCTCCACGCAGTTTGGGCTCCAGGAGGGTAAAACCCGTGTCTGCCCCACGAGCTGCTGCTTGTGATGAATCGCCTCAAGGACTGTGCTGTGGGCTGGTCCCTCCCGACCCCCCCAGGCCCCTTGGACTGGCCACACTGGTGCTGTCGCAGCCCCCCCTTTCTCCTTTCCCTCTCTGCTCTCTCAGAAGAGCATCCCAAGGTCTGCTGTGTCTGGGGGTCCCTGCAGCCTCTGCCCATGGCGTGAAGCGCTCGCCCGAAGGACCCTGTTGTGCTGAGGGGGTGTTTATGGACAGACGTGGGGCCTGCGGGCACAGGGCTTGGGCCATTTCTTTTAGTTTCTCAAGACTCTTTTTGCTCTTCTTTTGGGAAATCTCTACTTGCTTGGAAACTCCTTGCTGCAGCTTCTCCTACGATAGACACTATTTTCAGCATTGCCTTCCTTTGGCTTGAAGCAGAAGCGAGCTGGCCCGAGCTGTTCCTCACAGCGATGTGTTCAGCACAACAGCTTTGGCTTCTTTTCCAGCAACGCAGCTGCTCCTGCCTCTTCGCCCTTGTACAGTGCCATGGTGAAGGCCCTGCCTCGCTGCTGGGGGAGCTGCCTCCGCGTCCTCCCCTTCCCTCCCCGGGGACTCCAAGGCTAACAAAGGTGTCTGTCTGCAGCAGAGACAGGGTCTAATGAGGCTCTGCAGAGCCACAGTCTTGAAAATCCACTGGGATATGTTCCCTGGTGCTGAGCGTGGCTTTGTTCTGTCCCCTCGCTGTCAGCGTTGCTTCCTCCCGTGCAGGGACGCGTTTGCCTCCGGCAGCAGCCCCCCAGGAGGTAAATGTCCCCCTGTGCTGGTGGGAGCACCCCGTTGGGCGAGGGCTGCAGCCGGGCTCTGCACTTCCCACTGCTCTCCCCACTCTGTCAGTAAAAGAAAAACCTCTCAGAAGTCACCAAACCCCCTTTTATTTTTCAATTTCTTTTCCCTGTTATGGTAGAGAGAACCCCTGCAGGGACTATTGTATCTTCACATCCAATAGAAATCCACCCAACCCCGCTGCCGCCGCCTCTCTTGTTCCTAATTAATTTGGCCGTGAGCTGATCAGCCCCTCCTGCCCCGTGGGGTCAGGCAAGGGGGTGTCGACTCCCCCCCCAGCCTCCAAAATGTCCGAGATCGGCTTAAAGTCCCGCCAGGCTGTCAATAAGCAGCCGCCTTCAGCTCCGCGTGGGCTGGGGGACGGGACCTGTCCTTAATCTCCCCCCGCGGGAGGGGGGAGGCTCGTCCCCGCAGAGATGGAGCCTGAGGTCACGCGAGTCCGGTGACGCCGGGGGGACGTGGGGTGAGTCCCGGGGGGGCGGGGGGGGCTGCAGGGGGTGCCAGGCGGGGACCCGGGGTCGGATCCTGCCCCTTCGCCACGCCCGCACGGAGCTGGGGGGCCGGGTCCCGCCATCCCGCCGCTCACAGCCCGTGTCCGGCCGTGCCACCGCCTCGGGGACAGGCCGGAGGAAGTTCCCTTTCCCTTTAAATGCAAATCCCAGCCCTGGGGCCAGGACGGGTGTCCGGAGGGCTCGGGGGTGTCCGGAGGGCTCGGGGACACGGCTGGGTTGGCCCCACCGGCCGGGGGCCTGGCACAGGTCAGTCCCCCCCGCCGGGGCTGGGGGCTGCGGACAAAGGGGCTCTCGCTGCCACGAAGGTCCCCGGGGGAGCTCGGCCGGTGCCCCCGGGGTGATGGTCCCCCCCGCGGTCCGTGTCCCTGAGGGCAGCGGGGGTCGCTGGGCCCCGGGACACGCGTGGCCAAAAATCCTCTTTTCTGCAGCGCTGGGGAAGACGCCGAGGCCCGGCCGGCAGCTCCCAGCCGCGCGTCAGGCCCCGGCTTTGCTCCGCGCCGCCATGCTCCAGCGCAGACACCGGGATAACGCCGCCGCCTGAGCCCCCGCCGCCCGGGAACGGGGGGTCCGAGCTCCAGACTCAACCCTCCCGCCACCTCCGCCTCCCCGGGGGGGGACCCCAATCCTCCCCGGGGACGAGAGGCCGCTGAGAGCTGTGTCCGTCCAGTGTCCCCACCGGGATGGAGGACCGGAGGAAGAAGCGGAGCCCCAAAGCCTGCCTGGCCCAGCCGGTGCCCCCCGGGGCCCCGCGGCCGCTGCCCCCCAGCAAGAGCACGTCCTTCGCGCTGCCGCTGCCCACCCTGCCCTCGCCCCGGCAGCGCGCCCGGCTCAGGCGGTCAGTGCTGGCGCGGGGGGGACCCTTGGTGAGGGGTCTGGGTGATGTCAACCCCTCTGTTCCCCACCCCATGGCAGGACAAGCAAGGAGCGGGTGCG
>NW_015090879.1:514620-515069 GCF_001431845.1 Calidris pugnax
GCAGGAGAAGCTGGCGCGGCTGCACTTCGGCCTCGACGGCTGCGTGGAGGAGCTCCCCGAGGAGCAGAAGAAAGCGGCGGCCGACCGGAACCTGGACCAGCTGCTGGGACACGTGAGTGTCACCTCCCTCGTCCCCTGCTTGGCCCCGCTGTCATGGCCAGCATCCCCCCTAGCCCTGGCCTCCATGATGGTGCCTCAACCTTGTCATTTGCCTCCTGCAGCTGGAGGAGCTCAGCAGCTCCATGTATCCTGGGCTGGGGGTGACGGTGGCGGCAGTGACGGTGGCAGCCACGGCGGTGACAGTAGTGATGGAAGGCGATGGCGGCGATTGTGGTGACGGAGATGGTGGTGGTAGAGGTGGTGATGATGGAGGTGGCAACACTGGTGGCAGTTGGCAGTGATGGAGGTGGTGGTGCTGGTGGCGGCTGGTGATGGCGGGGGCAGTGGAG
>NW_015090879.1:534606-536535 GCF_001431845.1 Calidris pugnax
GGCCGGGGCTGGCGGGCTGTGACGGCTCCCAGCCACGGGCGCAGGGAAGGAGTGCTCCTTCGAGCAGCTGGAGCACGTGCGGGAGATGCAGGAGAAGCTGGCGCGGCTGCACTTCGGCCTCGACGGCTGCGTGGAGGAGCTCCCCGAGGAGCAGAAGAAAGCGGCGGCCGACCGGAACCTGGACCAGCTGCTGGGACACGTGAGTGTCACCTCCCTCGTCCCCTGCTTGGCCCCGCTGTCATGGCCAGCATCCCCCCTAGCCCTGGCCTCCATGATGGTGCCTCAACCTTGTCATTTGCCTCCTGCAGCTGGAGGAGCTCAGCAGCTCCATGTATCCTGGGCTGGGGGTGACGGTGGCGGCAGTGACGGTGGCAGCCACGGCGGTGACAGTAGTGATGGAAGGCGATGGCGGCGATTGTGGTGACGGAGATGGTGGTGGTAGAGGTGGTGATGATGGAGGTGGCAACACTGGTGGCAGTTGGCAGTGATGGAGGTGGTGGTGCTGGTGGCGGCTGGTGATGGCGGTGGCAGTGGAGGTGGTGGTGATGGCAGGTGGTGCTGGGGGTGGCAGTGATGGAGGCGGCTGATGGTGGTGACAGAGGTGGTAGTGGTGGTAGAGGTGGTGGTGAGGGAGGTGGGAGGGGTGGTAGAGGGGGGGGTGATGGAGGTGGTGGTGATGGCAGGTGGTGCTGGGGGTGGCAGTGATGGAGGCGGCTGATGGTGGTGACAGAGGTGGTAGTGGTGGTAGAGGTGGTGGTGAGGGAGGTGGGAGGGGTGGTAGAGGGGGGGGTGATGGAGGTGGTGGTGATGGCAGGTGGTGCTGGGGGTGGCAGTGATGGAGGCGGCTGATGGTGGTGACAGAGGTGGTAGTGGTGGTAGAGGTGGTGGTGAGGGAGGTGGGAGGGGTGGTAGAGGGGGGGGTGATGGAGGTGGTGGTGATGGCAGGTGGTGCTGGGGGTGGCAGTGATGGAGGCGGCTGATGGTGGTGACAGAGGTGGTAGTGGTGGTAGAGGTGGTGGTGAGGGAGGTGGGAGGGGTGGTAGAGGGGGGGGTGATGGAGGTGGTGGTGATGGCAGGTGGTGCTGGGGGTGGCAGTGATGGAGGCGGCTGATGGTGGTGACAGAGGTGGTAGTGGTGGTAGAGGTGGTGGTGATGGAGGTGGTAGTGGTGGTAGAGGTGGTGGTGATGGAGGTGGTGGTGATGGTAGTGGTTGATGGTGATGGAGGGGGTGCTGCTGGTGGTGGCAGTGGAGGTGGCGGTGATGGAGGTGGCAGTGATTGTGGTGGCTGGTGGTGGAGGTGGCCATGACGGCAGTTGGTGGTGACAGAGGTGACACTGACGGTGGCAGGGGGACAGCACTTTCCCTTGACCCGCGCTCAGACAGAAGCTGCACCTGGCCGAGAGCCCCGACCCCGAGGACGCGGCAGCCGGACCCTGACCCCGCGCGCGGCCCGGCTGGGGAGAGGGAAAGGGGGGCCGCCACCAGGACCCCCCACCAGGACCCCCCACCCCCGGGAACCCCACAGCGGGGCCATCCTCCCCGCGGAAGGGCCGAGAGAGGCGACAGCGGTCACACAGAGCGGGGCCGCCGGGTCCTGTCGTCGTCCCCCGCCCTCAACCCACCGCCGCCATTTTGGTGGGACCCTCCGTGACGGGGGGGCGGGACGGGCCCTGGCGGCGCGGCCGGATGACGTCATCAGGCGGCGCCCCCTCCCGTTGTCCCGGCCATGGCGGCGGCGCTGGGGCCGCAGGCGGAGGCGGAGGGGTGGCGGCAGCTGCTCCGTGCTGTCACCCGCCTGCAGGTGGGGGCCTGTCCGGAACGGGGGGCTTGGGCGGGGTGGGGCCTATGGAAGGAGGTGGTGGGGTCTCGGGGGTCCCCCCGTGGGGAAACATGGGCGGGAGAGGTCTGTGGGGGAACATGGCGGGGGG
>NW_015090879.1:536710-548960 GCF_001431845.1 Calidris pugnax
ACAGGCCTGCGTGAGGGGTTACCTGCTGCGGAAGCGGTTCCGGAGCCTGCGGGCAGAGTACGAGGAGGTGGTGCGGGACATCGAGGGGGACCTGAGCCAGCTGCAGTGGAGGGGACACATCCTGCCACGGCCCGTGTTCCTCCCCGAGGTCTGTGCGTCGGGATGGAGGGGGCTCCTGAGCCTGGGGAGGGGGTGTGGTGGGTGCCGTGGCCTGGCCGACTGGGCAGGTGCTACTTTTGCAGTGTAGTCCCCGGAACCAAATTAAAAACAATAATTTCAGCACCCCAGCCTGTAAGATTCTCCCCGATTTGTGTCCATCAGACCCCAACTGGGGATTTCTTCCTCCGGGTGAAGCTCAGCCTCGAGTCAAACACTTGACCCGCAAAGGTGACCCCTGTGGGTCTTGTCCCCGGGTGTCCACCTCACCCGGTTGTCCTGAACAGCCAGACCCTCCTGCGGTGGCTGAGCACAGCTCTTTAATGTTTTTACTGTTTCTGGAAGGAAAGCCCTTTAAAAAGTTCACGGTGGTGGCAGGAGTGCTGCTATCGGCACATCTCTGGCTGGGACAGAGCCACCTTTCACATCTTTATATTTTCTTTTCAATATATTTTCAATCTCTTGCGTGTTGCCCCTTTAGAAGCCAACGCAGGGGACAGGTTCAGGTCCGCAGGAGGCTGTGCCACACCAGGAGGTTGTACCACGGGACGAGGCTGTGCCACACAAGGAGGCTGTACTGCAGGACGAGGCTGTACCACACAAGGAGGTTGTACTGCAGGACAAGGCTGTGCCACACAAGGAGGTTGTACTGCAGGACAAGGCTGTGCCACACAAGGAGGTTGTACTGCAGGACAAGGCTGTACCACACAAGGAGGTTGTACCGCGGGATGAGGCCAGCACAGAAAACCCACAGAAGGAGCTGGCCACCTCTGAACCAGAACGGGACTGGGGCCGCAGCGGTGAGAAACCTACAGCCCAGCTGCAGAGCAAGAAAGAACTGAGCTCCAGGGGTGAAGGCGATGGAGTGAGGCCCCCAAATCCCAGGGGTGATGCCGATAAATGCACTGAAAAGGGGTGCAGTGCCCCAGCAGAGAGCCAGGAGTGGCAAAATGACAGCAGTGTCCTGGAGGCAGAGTCCCTTGAAGCCTGTCTGGGTAAGAGGCGGGAGCCAGGGCGCTGCATGCGCTCTCTGAGTGACCTGGTGGTGAGGTCCTTGGAGAACAAAAACCTTGGGAATATCCTGGAGATGTTAGAACAACTCGGTGCAAGAGAGACAGGGGGTGCAGTCTGAATCTTTGTTCTGATAATAAGTTATTCTTCCGTTTCTTTGCAGGAATTCCACTTGAGGAAATCAAGCAGCTTCCTCGGACTCGGTCAGGTCTCCAGTCCTACAGAAACCACTTGATCATGGAGCTGACGTGGTTGCAACAAGCTATTGTCAGCCGTAAAAACGTAAGGGCCCGGCCCTGCCTCTTCCAAAACAGTGGCTCAGACCAGTGCCTGTGGGTGGCCAGAGCGGTGCCCGCTGTGGCGGGACTGGTGTCGAACAGGATTGGATGGGATGGTGGCAGTGCCCTTTTTTTTCCTTCTCTGGGTATGGGGGGTGGAAAAAAAGGAATGATGAAGGAAAACATGAGCTGTTTAGATCTGGTTACAAGCTTTGCTCCTGTCTGGCTGCAGAGATGTCGTTAGTTTGATAATTCCCCAGTCCCTACGACGCAGCACTGTGTTCCTCGTCCTCCACTGGCCTAACGAGCTGCTGTTTGCTTTGTTTGGAAGGTGAACTCTGGCAAAGAGCAATGTTTTTCCTGGCTAATCTGTGAGGGCGGGTGCTTTCCTACTTCTTGGTCTCTGGGATTTAACACTTGATTTTCTTTCTCCTGCAGTACTTGATGCTGAAACAGAGGTTGGGGACTCCAGATCTGTAGGAGGGCATTCCCAAGTACGTGGGGCATTTGTGGTGTTATGAAGAAGCAGTGGAGCTGCAGCACTGCGGTCGTGACATGACCTCATGGACAGCAGCAGCTGAGGAGAACTCCAGCTCCGTGGGGTGACGTTTTCCACTTCAGATGAATGTGGCGAGAAAGCCTTTTATTTTTTTAAAATGTGAATATTTGGTCAAACACATCTCTGTGTGTGGCAGAGCCACCTGGAGAGAGCACCAGGTGCTTCAGGGAGCAAGGAAGGACTTATTCAAGTTCAGGGGCGTTTATGGTCTCTCAGAAAGAGACTTTCCACATGGTGCTGTGGTTCCTGACTGTGACCCTAACTCTTCTGTGCAAACACTCTGTTTTCCTGCTGACTGAATGGTCACTCTTCCCATGTGGCAGATGGATCTTTCTGTTGCTTGGTGATGCTGACTTTTTTGTGAATAAAAAGCTTTCCTGAAGCTCTCCTGGGTATCTGTCTGTTCCTGTCTGGCTTGGTGCCTTCTCCTGGGCAGAGCCAAGGAATTCCATGGCTTTGACCCGTGGCAACCTGTTCAGTGCAGAGGGTGGGGTGTGGATGTTTGTCCAGGACAGAATACAGGTAGCAAGTGATGGCGAGGGGGTGACAGCTTCTGGATGGGATGGGAGCTGCTGCCATAAAGATACTGGCACTTAATGTACCTCTAGGCTGGTTAATCTGAGCCTGGTGGCCACAGTGGCTGGTGAGGGAGCTCGCAGCACTTGGTGTGTGAGGATTAAAGAGCTGTGTGGTTCCTGCTTCTCAAACAGAAAAGTGCTCTGCAGGTTGTTTGATGTGGCCTCAACGGGCCCACAACTTCCTCCTGCTGGGTCTGCATCCATGGAGACAGCCGGTCGCGCCAGACTGTGCAGGGACGGGACAGGAGAGCGGCTGGTGGGGAGGGTTAGGGCTCGGCAGGAGGCCAGTGGAGCTCTCCTCCGCTCCCCACCTTGGTCTCTTTGCCTCTGTGGTCAGCGGGGCTTGCTTGATCCTTGGGGATGAGCCTCAGTGGCTTAGCTCTGGCACCTCCAGCCAAGAACGTGGTGGTTTATCGCAACGGTGACCCCTTCTTCCCCGGGAGGAAGTTTGTAGTGAACCAGCGGCGGTTCCTGACCTTTGAGGCGTTTCTGAACGAGGTGACCAAGAGCATTTGTGCACCCTTGGCTGTGAGGAACCTCTACACGCCCAGGCACGGGCGCCGTGTGGCTGAGCTGGGGGACCTGCAGGATGGACACCAGTACGTGGCTGCTGGCTTTGAAAAATTCAGAAGGCTCAAGTGAGTAGATGGCCCTTGGGTCTCTGGGTTCAGTAAGCACCTCTAGATCATTCTGTGGGGAACATATTGGGGTGTGAATGGAAAAAAGAGGTGAGAGGGGTAGAAACGCAATGAAGAACGGACCGATTAGTTTCTTTTCCTACTGGAAACAACTGCAAATATTCCTGATAAGGTCACTTGACTCGCAGAAGAAAACACGTTGGGGGAGGCGCCGTGTGTTCTGTGGCAGGATGTTGCTGTTTGGTGCTGCTCTGCCTCCCGTGCACCCCGTTGTGTGGTGTGTGGGAGGCTCTGCTGCTGCCCGCTTCCTCGGCAGAGCCGGCAGTCACACCGTCTCCACTGACAAATACTTTTGCATGTTTATTTTTTTTTGTTTTCTAATGCTGCACGAAGTTGAGCTGCTTTGTTTCATCCTGAAATACAGAGGGTTAAAGGGCGTTTTGTGGCATCGCTTGACTCCTGAGGGGATCCGTGTGTGTGTGTGTCAGAGGAATCTGGCTGCTGGTGTGAGTTGTGTTTTGTTGAGGAGATATTCCAGGCTGCATTAACACCGGTCACCCCCTTGGATCGGTGATTAACACAAAGGAATAACATTTTCCTGGTGCCTTTAGAACGAGGACCTGAAGTGGGTTGTATTTGGCTGGGAATTTCTTAAATGTAGCAGACTTTAATGTAGCCTGAAGTTCTGGGAGACCACGAGATGAAGAGGATTGTTTTAAAAGTGACCCAAATAAGTGACCCAGGCATCTGGTGGAGATGCACCAAGGCAGAGAGCAGTTGCTCCTTTTCTCACTGCTCTTTAGTCATCCATGTGGCCCAGGTGGTACGTGGCAACATCGTTGTCTTCTTCTCACAGCTATTTAAATCACGGAAGGAAGGATCTCCGTGGGACGAGGAACAGCCAGGGTCTGCAGGTGAGTCCCTGAGATGAGTGGTGACAGGTGGGAGTGCAGAATGAGACCTGAGAGACGTTAGGGCTGGCACTGATGAAATTAAAGTTGAGATTTAAGGCTGCCCCATGGGGACCAGGCAAAAATGCCAGAAGAATCCATAGGACCCGTGAGACAGCGCAGGGGCTGCTGCTGTGTCCCTCTGTCCCCTTTAAGGGTACAGGGGACGGATGTGTGCTCAGATATTTGCTGGCAGCTCTGGAAGGCACTCAGCTATGTGAAGAGCCTCTCCAGCCTTGGTGTTGCTGACAACAAACCTCACCCAGCAGCGGCGAGCCCGAAAGCTGGGCAGGCAGCATCCCAGGGCAAGCAGGTCCTGCTGGAGAAAAGGGACCAGCCCCAGGAGGCTCGGTGGCAGGGCTGTCCCTGTTCTTGTGCACTGAACTCCCTCTCTAGTTCCTCACTGTAGCTCCCTGGAAGTCGCACGTCTCAACGCGATGGCAGAAGCGCAATCACCCACCCTGCAGGATACAGTAAGTGCCTTGGTGTTTTCTCCTTGGAGGGTCTCTGGGAATGTTTCTAGAGGCTGGAGGAGGGAATTTCTATGTGAGATCCCAGGAATGCTGCCCCACTTGGACAATTCCCAGCTTTTATTTGTGGTGGATAGCTTTTTGGTTTTTCCCCCACCTTCCACAGTGGCAGGAATACTGACTCACTGCATGCTCTGGGTTGTTCCTACTGCAGTGTTTTCCGGAACGGGGATCTGCTGAGCCCCCCTTTCCCGCTGCTGCTCTCCCGGAGCACCCCGCTGCAGTGGGACACGCTCCTGGCCACCCTCACAGAGAGAGCCGACCTGCACAGCGGGGCTGTGAGTAAGTGAGTATCCAGATAAGACACTGCTGGCTCCTCTTCCCTTCTGTCCAGACCACAAGCAGCTCTGATTAGCAGAGGACTGGGAGTTCAGACAACTGTTTCTAGTCTGCTTTTGCAATCTCATTTGCTTTTCAGGTTTCCCCATCTTTAAATCGGAGGTAACCCCAATGGTGATGCTTTGTGAGAAGGGCTGGTGTTGATGGTGGTCTGGTGAAAAAGCAATAAGCAAACAGTAAAACATAAAAAGTGGTTTATGTCTAGAGAGACGGGTTTTATAGAACAAATACAGCCTGTCTTCTCCTTGTACATCTATTTACTGACACCCAAAGAGAAAGCTGAGATCTACTGCATCTCACTGATCGCTGGGTGTAACATTTCGGCGTGTTGCCTTGGAGTAACACTAAGAATGATTGATCCCCTCTGACTTTTCTCAGCCCTGTTTACCACTTTGTGTGTTTGCTTCCCCGCTGAGGGGTTGTTCACAGTCTTGAGATGGGTCTAAAGCCTTGGCCGTCTCTTCCTCAAGGCTCTGCAGGCTGGACGGAACCCAGGTGTCTGGTGGGGAGGAGCTGGTGAATGGCGATTACTACGTGGCAGTGGGAAATGAGGAGTACAAAAAACTGCCTTACTTTGAGCTGCTGGTGCCCCAGGATTCTGTGCACGAGACACTGCGGTACGTAAGCTGCGGCTGAGTGGTTTAGAATCACCTCCATGGTGGTCTTCAGCTACCCCCGTCCTCTCTGTTGCCCTCCTGTTCAGTGCTTTCTGCCTCAAGGCCTTGAGTCTTGCTTCATGTGTGGGATGTTCAGGAAGAAAGAATGTGTTTTCAAAGCTTTCAGTGTAAGGGCTGGCCCCTGAAAGCCCGAGTTCAGGTTCAGAGAAAGCAAGAGGTTTGGGTGTTTCTCAGCTAAGTGTTTGTCAGGCACTGGGGAGCACAGGGCTGTGGTGGGCAGCGTGATAGAACAGCAACACGTGCCACTGTGGAGTGTCCTCTACCTGCCCTGAGGGAAAAAGCACCTCCAGGGACTCTCTTTTAAGTGGAGATCAAGGCCTCCTGCAACTTACTTCTGCCTGATGCTGAGAATCTGCTGCTTCTTTCTTACAGGAACTACCCAAACAGCAGGCACAAAACATACCACAGACGGGTAGGTGGCTCGGCTGGCACGGGACTGTTTGTGCTGCGATCGCAGTTGCTTTGGTGTAGGTGTCCCTCCACGAGCAGTGGATGTTACCCCCATCTCCATTCTCCAATTCCCACGGCTACACCATCCTTGCTTGGCACCATTCCCAAGGGAGAGGCCCTACAAACAGCCATGTGGCCAGATCACGCTTGAATTAAATCTTGCTGCCTGAAGAAAAACTCCTTAAGGTGTTTCTCACTTCCCCTTTTTGGCTGAAGGGCAGGGGGGGTTAATTCTGGAGCCAGGATACCTTTCTTGCTCACTCCATGGGTAAAATGGCCAGCAGAGACGAGATAGAGCAGCTGGGCTGCCCTGGATTGTCTGTTGAAATGTGCATCTGTGCTATTTGCTTTTAAATTTTCCTTTTCCTTGTTTGTTTTCAGTTTGGTGAGCTCTGTGCCACCTCCCAGGTGAGTGCTGGTGACTTTGCTCTTCTGAACCACCTCAACAGATAGTAGTGATTGCAGAAAGTGTTTTGTGCGTTCCCTAATACTTGTAGTATCACCTTAAAACCCCAGTCAGAGAATACAGCGTTACTACCAGTGTTAATTACAGTGTTAATACCAGCCAGGAGGTACCTGGAGGTGTTTAGGGGGATTGCCCTGCAAAACTTTTCTTGTTTTATAAACTGTTGTATCAAGAAGGCCTATCAGAAGTGTGTGATGAATACTTTCAGCTGGACAGGTTGCAGGCCACAGGACCTGCAGAGAAAGACAAGCTCCCAGCTGCTTTTCCACAACTGCAAAGGCAAGCCAGGAAATCTCGCCTCAAAGAGGAAGAGAACGTTTTCCACGTTAAACCTGTCCGTGCGGGACAAAACAGGAGGAGCAGCACCAGGAATGCACAGCACTGGCCTGATCAAGGTAAAGGACACTGCTATAAATAATTTGCTTTGCTTGGATGCTACAGGAGAAAACTGCAGATGCACTGAGAGAAAGTAATGATGCATCCAGTAACTTCTGTATTTCTGCTTCTTTCCTTTCCTCATCTGGGCACACACGAGGACCTTTCTGTAGCCTCAGCAAGACCAGGCCATGGCTCTCTGCAATACCCATTGAACAGCTTTTTAATTTTCTTCTCCTCACAGAAGAAATTGTCTACAAACCCAGAAATCCTAGGACTGAGATACGAGGTGCCCAGGAAGTAAAGGAGGACGAACACAAAAGGGTGGATGTACCCATAGATCAGGTATGAGAAATGATTTCTTGCCCTGTTTGGAGTCTCACTGCTGCAGGGGAGCGCGCGTGGTCCCACTAGAATCTAGTCCTTCAGAGACAGCCTGTGAGAACACACCATCCAGCAGTTTATAGCAACTCTTTGGGCGAGGTGCCCAGGAAGTAAAGAAGGACAAACACACAAGGGTGGATGTACCCATAGATCAGGTATGAGAAATGATTTCTTGCCCTGTTTGGAGTCTCACTGCTGCAGGGGAGCGCGCGTGGTCCCACTAGAATCTAGTCCTTCAGAGACAGCCTGTGAGAACACACCATCCAGCAGTTTATAGCAACTCTTTGGGGAAGCCCTTCTGTTTTCTCACTTGTTTTAAGTCCTGTTAGGTTTGGGAAGCCCTGTACTCTCTCTGCAATGTGTAAAGATGAAAGTAACCACCAGGGGGAACTTCAGAAGCAGAGGACGGTGTGTAACTGCAGAGCTCTGCATTTTCTAGTCATTTGGGGATTGTCATTTGGGTAATGAACCTTTCCCTTCTGGGATGTGAAAGTTACAGCTCCCCACTCAGTAAGGATAGCAAAGGCTTTCCTGGATTTTTTTTTTTTTTTTAATGTGTACTATTTCTATTCTTACTCCTGTCCCAGAGAGTTGCAGAAGAACTTACACCAAAAGCCAGAACAATACACAGCAAAAAGGTATTTACTCCACTTAATGGAATAAACTTCACTCAGTGAAGTGTTTAAGATCCTTCCTGTCTGTGTTCACATTTCCTACACTAAAATTCAGGACCCCCAAATATAACTTGTTAAGCAGAACTTACCTGTAGCCAGGTGAAGCTTAAAGGCTGGCACAGAATAAGCATGTAATTCATAAAATCACTGAAGACATTTATTAGATAGAAATAAGTTTTAAACCTTTTTTTTTTTTTAAAGGGAAAAATGTAGGTCTTTTTTAAAACAAAATTCTCTGTGTAAAATGTCTGCAAGATGCTTATTATTTGTGGTGTAGTAATGTTTTAAACTTTTCATAAGGACATTTAGAATTGATGTAATGGGATGATGTGCATTATATCGTAGGTGATTCATGCTTCTGCCTGGCTAGTCTCTTTGGATTAATTAGAACTTCAAAGGAAAACAACTCCTTTGAACTTAAATTGGAGAAAGCCCCAGTAAAGAATTAGCTAATGGTTCCTGACCCCTTGGCTCGATGGGGAGCCTGGTGCTGTGTTTGCTTTAGGGGCTGGGCCAGCATTTCTCAAGGGGGTGGGTACTCTGATGCCTCTGTTTTCCATTGTCCATTCCCCCCCCCCATCACACTTGTTCCACAGTTACTGTTATTTGGTTGTCACAGCTCTCCTCTGCAGTGGGAGAGACTCATTAGGCATTAAATCAACTACCTTTGAATTTAATGTAGAGCCCCAAGTTTGCATACCAAAGCTGTGGGGAGACTGGAAGCAGAATCCAGGAATTTAGTCTCAGAATCTTTCTGTAATAGCAGAATGCTGCGTTAAAAACTGTATTTCTTTCTCGCTGCAAAAAGGCGTGGACTGCAGACAAATCACAAAAGACTGTGGCAAGGAAAAGGGATGCCAGTGCCTCCGAGGAGGAACAGCACTCAACGATGTTTCCCTGGGCAGCAAAGAGCTCTTCAGAGTTCACAGAGAGAGTGTGACAGGAGAGGGACAGATAAGCTGCCCGATTTAGAAAAAGTCATAGTAATAAACAGCTCTTATATTAACCCTCTTTGTGCAAAGCTTTCTATATTCTCATCAATTACAAGGGTAACAGAGATTTTTCCTGTGATCTGTGTGGTATTGTGGACTGATAATTTCACTGAAAAAAAGACCTCCCTTCCCTACCCTAGGGCATTGCCCTGTTGGTATTTTACAGACGTGAGGCACCCCACCAGACTGCAGTGGAGAAAAGCCACGTGGTGACCTTGGTGTGAGTGGCTGTGTGTGTGACCTGGCAGGTTACTCCTGAGCGCTGTGAGGGAGCCACGTTCACCTGCTTGGCCATGAAAGGGAGAGTTTCTAGAGAGATTCCTCCTACAGAAAAAACTGTTGGTCCCAGAAGCTCCTGTTGAACAATTTATTATCCGTTTATTATCCCCCCAGTGCTGAACAAGACAATACGCTCATCCTTGCCTTGAAACACCCACAGACAAAATAATTCCTTAATGGAAGACATTAAATAGGATGTCCTTGCAACATGCCTTGTTCCACCCTGGTGCTCAGGGAACACAGTCCACACTTTCATGTTTTTTGACATTCTTATGTCAAAATACAGCTTCATAAGTGCAACTGAGCCAAAGCTGCCGAGCCAGAAGCTCCCCCTTCGGCCACGGGGGTTACCTTTGAGCAGGTTCCTTCCTCTGCTTCTCACCGTGTCTCCTTCATGACCCAGCTACGCAGAGCATGACGCCTAGGACGGTGAGCAGCATTCCTGCCACAGCCCCTACAGAAATGAATATTTTGTGAACTTGCATAATTCAACAATAGTCAGTCAAACCTTCTCATTGCTAACTGCACGATGCTCAGATGTCACAGTAAATAGGATAGCATAAATGTCTGGATGGATACAACTCAGACCAAGCCACTTCTGAAGGGGTTTGGGTGTTTGGACCGCCTGGGTAATTGAGCTAAGCATGTTTCTAACAAAGCATTGCAGATGCTGTATGTCTGGCTACCGAGAATCAGGCTTAAACAAACAGAAACACTTTAGTGTATTCCTACAGATATCGTGCCAGGTGCTGGTAGTTTTAAACTTTCAAGTTTTCTGCCATTTTCTGACTTTCTGAGCAGGGTATATTATTGTAGGATGTTAGGGAAGGAAAGAATGATGGGTGGTGACATCTGAGGGCTTACGGAGCATCCTCTTCTGTGGCAGGCATGTTATCTAGTGCCTCTCTTGTGGTTAACCATCTAGTTAGGCAATGGCTCAGGCCTGTAAACTCTGTTACCTTAGAGTAGCCAATCAAATTTACTAGCTTTCCCACTTAAAACTCTGTTTCACTTCCCTTTTAGGTTCTGTAGCAAGAACTACTTAGAGCCCTTGTGTACCTCAGCGCTATTAAGTCAGCAAATGGATGCAGAAGACAATGTGAGGAAATGTTTTAAGTGTAACTTACTTTTACCACCGATGTCCTCTCCCAGAATCCTCCCCGTCACCAGTGTGACTATCAAAGCCAGGGAGTTACAGAGCGGGACAGCCAGGGACAGATCTGAAATTGAACCATTTTAACACAAACAGTTTAAAATGGAAAATCTTGTACGAATCGTAAGGTGCTTTTGATTATTACAAGATAGCTGTTCGATATTTAGCTGGATCACTAGAGTAGTCAATAGCATTGATCCTCCCAAAATCCCAATCAACCCACTCCATAAAAGCAACAGGAACTAACCTGCAGATGCCAAGGTGAGGTAGAAGAGGAGAGATCCACCTTGATTGAGCAGAAACGGCACCATGTACTGTGGGAAGAACAGGGGCCTGTCAGTTGCTGCCCACAAACCCACCGTGTGCCCCCAGCGAGGGGGCAGCCAAGGAGCCCAGCCTCGTGCCATGTTTGGCAGCGGAAATGCAGCACAGGGGCGATGCCGCTGCCAGTCACAAGCTTCTCAGTGTTTTAGTTCCCCAATCTGCAGAAGGCACACTGTGCTTATGTCATGCAAAACATGAGGGTTAATGACCTGCCGCCTAGAAAAGTGGTCTCAGTTCTGCATGGGAAGAGCAGTGCTCGAGGCAAGTAAATGAAACATTACTGAGGATAAATAATTCTGATGATAGACGGAATATTTAGCAGTTTAAAGAGTAGTATCGAGTCTAGAAGTAAACAGGTAGGAATGAACCCAAAGGCGGTTTGACACCCAGCTACTTCCCTGGCCCAGGAGCCCGGACAGGGTTGTACCTTGTAGTTGAGGCCCAGGAAGCGGATCTCGGCCAGCAGCTGCTGCAGGCGGCCCTGGCGCCGCACCTCCTCCAGCCCCTCCGCGCCCGTCCGCAGGAACGGCCCGGTGCTGCCCCACAGCACGGCCACCAGCACCAGTGCCACTGCTTCTCCTGCGGCACAGCCTGGGCTCAGTCGCCTGATGGCCCCAGGGGAATGCCAGTCTGCCATCACCGCCCTCGGAGGGCCCGCTCAGCCCATCCTCATCTCCCCACAGAGGTGGGGGAAAGATGGCCCAACGCCATCCCCATCAGAGACCAACCTTCCCCAGCCCAGCTCACTGCTGCTCTTCATCGCGAAGGGCCCTGGCTCTAGGCTTGCTCCCGCATTCCCCTCGGGGATAAACCCTGCAGCAAGCCCGGCCTGGGGACACATCCCCCTCAAGGAAGGCCCCTCACAGGGCCCAGTCTGCGGCCACACTCCCTGGAGGAAAACACCTCAGCCAGCCGAGTCCGTGGCCACATTGCTCCCACAGAGAAACCTACGGCCACTTTCTCCCTTCAGGAGAGGCCCCACAGCAGAGCAAACCCACGGACACATTCCCCCTCCGCAGGGCCCAGGCCGCAGCCCTGCTCCCCCCTCAGGGAAGACCCCCGCGGGGCCCAGGATGTCGCCATGTCCCCCTCTCAGGGGCCCAGCCGGTAATTATTTCCCTTCCTGAGGGAAAAAAAAACCCAAACAACCCGTTATCCCGCTCAGGGCAGACCCTTTCCCCTCCCGCCAGACTCTCCTCACAGCCCCGGAAGCTCACCCATGGGCGCCATAGCGACGGTGACGCATTTCCGGTTCCCAGCAGCCTCTGACCCGGAAGCAATCGGTCCCGGCTCTCTTGCCTCAGCGTTGCCGCCATGGTGAGAGCGCACCCGGGACCGGGACCGGGGGAGGGCTGGGGGGTAGTAACCGGTGGTCTGGCCGTGCAGGGCCCCCGTGCCGGGGCTCCAGGGACACGGGGGAGGCCGGGGGGCGGCAAG
>NW_015090879.1:549128-570874 GCF_001431845.1 Calidris pugnax
CCCGACGCGTTAATTAATGGGACTCGATTATGGCGGGGGGGGGGAGTCGGTTTTCCCCACGGGCACTCACGGGATCCTTGGCTACGGTGAAAAGCAGGTCTCCCTCCCGGTTGTACTTGATCTGCGTGATGGAGCGCTCATGGCCCTGCAGCAGGATGGGCTTCTGCGAGGGGGGATACACCATTTAATGCCTCAGGCGAGACGCGGCCTCAGCCCCCGTGCCGGGGCTCCAGGGACACGGGGGAGGCCGGGGGGCGGCAAGATGCCGCCCCCCGCCCCCCCCGTGTCCCTGGAGCCCCGGCACGGGGGCTGAGGCCGCGTCTCGCCTGAGGCATTAAATGGTGTATCCCCCCTCGCAGAAGCCCATCCTGCTGCAGGGCCATGAGCGCTCCATCACGCAGATCAAGTACAACCGGGAGGGAGACCTGCTTTTCACCGTAGCCAAGGATCCCGTGAGTGCCCGTGGGGAAAACCGACTCCCCCCCCCCGCCATAATCGAGTCCCATTAATTAACGCGTCGGGGGCCGGGTTGGTTTTTTTTTTCTCCCAGATTGTCAATGTGTGGTATTCGGTGAACGGAGAGAGGCTCGGCACCTACAACGGCCACACGGGAGCCGTCTGGTGCGTGGATGCAGACTGTATCCTTTGAGCACAGAAACCAGTTTGTCTGTCCCCTGTGTTTTCCTTATCGTGATTAACTCCCTCCTGCTGCGCCGGTTCCTCTTGAAGAGGGTATTTTGTCTAACTCTTCTGCTGTTTTTCCCTTATTCCGTCTCTTTTTTTGGTGATTTTCTTCCTGGGCTGTTGTTTGGAATAGCATGTGCCCCGTCTGCTCTCGTTTGTGTGACATTGCTTTTGCTGTGCTGGCCCTGGGACCTCAAGGAAGGTGTCCAAGTGGCACAAGGTCTTCCATCTTCAGTGTGGGCAGCAGGTAGCAGAGACAAATCGTGCAAAAGTTGTGTTAATATAAGACCTCGAACCTTTTTGCTTTAATGTTTGGAGAGGAAAGTTGTGGGGTTTGTAATGGGAGCACTCGGACACCGTGTCTGTTCTGGAGTATTGCTGGTCCTGGAATGGAATTTGTCCAATCTCTGTGTAAAATGGCTTTTTAATCTTGTGTATAAACATTCTCTGGGAATTTAGAGATTAGCTTTTTGGGGCTGAGAAGGCGCTGATATTCCCTAACTGGTGACCTAGGGGACACACGACACGTGCTCACTGGCTCTGCGGATAACAGCTGCCGTCTCTGGGACTGTGAAACGGGTAAGAATCATAGAATGGTTTGGGTTAGAAGGGACCTTAAAGATCATCCGGTTCCAACCCCCTGCCCTGGGCAGGGGACCAGGTTGCTCCAAGCCCTCTCCAACCTGGCCTTGAACCTTACAGGGATGGTGCAGCCACAGCTTCTCTGGGCAACCTGGGCCAGGCTCTCACCACCCTCACACCAAAGAATTTCTTCCTAATATCAAATCTAAATTTCTGATTTAAAACCCTTACCCCTTGTCCTATCATTACACTTCCTGACAATACTACACTACAATTCCAGACAGTAAGGCTCTGCTCTTCCCACCTCCCTGCCTTTGAGGCAGCTCTGGTTTGACCTGACACCTCTTGGAGCGTGTGGTGGCAGCGTGGCGTGTGCTTGGTCGCCCCTCTGAGAGAGGCCTGAACCTGAACTCAGACTGCGGGAGGGGAGGGTTTGTGTTTATAAATATTCTAGTGAGTATTTACTGAATTTACTCACTTTAACTGCCCAAATAGTCAAAGCGTGCAGTTAGAGCTTGCAGGTCACCAAACCTGCTTGTCAGCTACGCCCGATGCTCTCATCCTCCCTCTGACCCGGCCGTTGGGCTGCTCGTTTTCATTAAACTTGCAATAAATCACCCGTGGAGTGACGGTTTCTGCTCCGTGTCCAGGAAAGCAGCTCGCCCTGGTGAAGACCAGCTCAGCGGTGAGGACGTGCGGCTTTGACTTCGGAGGAAACATCATCATGTTTTCCACCGACAAGCAGATGGGCTATCAGTGTTTCGTGAGCTTCTTTGACCTCCGGGACCCCAGCCAGATCGGTGAGGAATCCGGGCCAGTGCCTGCACCAGGGAATAAGGGGAAATGTTGATCGCTGGAGCCGGTGCCACTGTGTCTGTCTGTCTGTCTCCTTCCTTCCTGCAGAAAACAACGAGCCTTACATGAAAATCCCCTGCAGTGATTCTAAAATCACTAGTGCTGTGTGGGGCCCTCTGGGAGAGTTCATCATCGCCGGACACGAGAGCGGAGAGTTGAACCAGTTCAGTGCCAAGGTCAGTCTGATAAGGAAAGGCATCTCCCTCGGGCAGCAGCGCCCAGGGGAGGATATTGCAGCGTTCCTGTTGTAGTCGTGGGACAGAATGGGGGCTTTTTGGCTCAAACCAGCAGCTTCATGAAAGGATATTTTAAAATAAGCGAGGCTGATGTACCAATGTCTGCTCCACTGCTGACAACGGCATCTCCTGAATTGTTTTTAATGGAGAAGTCGTGTGTACGCTCCTTTCACTCGCCAGCACCTTGAAACTGCCTTCTTTCCCCTTCAGTCAGGGGAGCAGCTTTCAAACATCAAGGAGCACACCAAGCAAATCAACGATATCCAGACCTCCAGGGACATGACCATGTTCATCACTGCCTCCAAGGACAACACAGCCAAGGTGAGGCTTCCCAGGGGAAATGCCATGGACTGTTGGTATTTGCTCGCTCAGGGCTGTGGCTGTCGCAGAGGTTTCCTCCTCAGGAGTTTGAGTAAGTGTAAAGTCAAAGCTTGGTGGGGAAAATTCAGTGAGAAAGGGGAGGTGCCACCACACTAAATTAAGAGCCAGGCGTTGGAAACAATTTTGCCAAAATTGGGGCTGCAATTTGCTACCTCTGGAAGGTGATAGAGGTGAGATTTACCTTATTTTGGGATTGTGGGGAAAAGTTTTTGGGATTTGGGTGCCCAAGAGTGACTGTGGAGCTAACATTGGGCCAGGTGAGGACCAGCAGCCAGATTTGTGTGAGTTAACTGGGCTGCCAGCCTTCTTGTGGGATAACTCTCTCACTTTTTTCTCCTAGCTTTTTGATTGCACGACACTCGAGCATTTGAAGACGTTCCGGACAGAGCGACCGGTGAACTCTGCCGCGCTCTCCCCCATTTTTGATCACGTAAGAATGAGCTCGTTCATTGTAACGGTCTTGCTGCGACTCCTGCCTTGTCCCAGGTGGCTGGGAAGGTGGAGTGTCACCAGGCCAGCTAAAAAAACGTGACTGTGGGATGGGGCCTGGGGAACTTTTTTGCAGTTTGGTGCAGGGAACATGGCCTCGTGTCCTCTGATCTCCAAATGAGTGTGTCTGGGAGGTGGAAACTTCCCTGGGGCTGGAGTCAGGCCTGCTCCTGAGTTTTTGGGATCTGCTGGGTCAGCAGAAGGCTTCCCCAAGGCTCGGCTCTCTCCTCTCCTGGCTGAGCGGGGTGGAAGCAGCTCTTTGAAGTGTTGTGGCTTCTCTCCTTTGCAGGTGGTGCTTGGTGGTGGGCAAGAGGCCATGGATGTGACCACGACCTCCACCAGGATTGGCAAATTTGAGGCCAGGTTGGTCCTTTTCCTCTGGCAAGGTCGAGTCCTCACCTGGAGGATTCCTCACAGCCCAGGGGGTGATGTTCCCAGAGCATCTTTCTCCTGGTGGTGTTGGGGGAGTCATTAAACTGGCAGAGCTTTTTTGAGGAAACCCTGATTGAGCCCGGTTAGGGACACACAACTTCTTGTGATAATTTAAATCTTCCTTCTCCCAGGTTCTTCCACTTGGCTTTTGAAGAAGAGTTTGGCAGAGTGAAGGGTCACTTCGGTCCGATAAATAGCGTTGCTTTTCACCCCGACGGGAAGAGGTGAGGATCTCTGGGGGGGTCTCAGCCTCCCCCAGACAAGCCAAGCCCCCCTTTTGCTCAGGATACGGGCTCAGGGGAGCTCTGCAGCAGGAAAGGAGCCAGCACCTTCCCTAATCCTCCCGTTCCAGCCCTGCTGCCTCCCCCCGTGCTCGCTGGGGGTTCACTTCTACTCCCTGTCCCACATTTTGGCTGCGTCACTGATGCTTGTTTTTGGGTGTTTCTTTTGACTCCTTTAGTAGTTTCTGGAGGGGGTTGGGTATAAATCTAAGATGCTGTGAGCTCCTGACACCATTGGTGACTTTCTCTTGTCTTTCCTCCCGTGCAGTTACAGCAGTGGGGGTGAGGATGGCTACGTCCGCATCCACTACTTCGATCCCCAGTATTTTGAGTTCGAATTTGAAGCTTAAAGGAGGATTTCCTCTCCTCTTCCACCCCATCGTCTCCTGCGCAGAGCTCTTGTGAGGCCTGACATTAGTCTGCTCCAGGGGGGACAGCAGGAAACAGCAAAATTTGGGCAGGGGGGGTGTGAAGGTGGGCAACCAGAAACCCCTCCAAAGGGCAGGACGGGCTTTCACAGGAGGTGGTGAGGGCGAGGGAGGGATTTGGGTTGGCCACCTGCCCGCCCCAGGGGGCTACTTGCTTCCTGCCCTGCTGGGTATATTTATACATCAGGGCTGAAAAAAAAAAATCATCAGGAAATAAATAGACAACTTTTATAAACATGAGGAAAAACACCTCTGTGGGGTTTGTTTGTTTTTTTTTCAGTTTGGAACGAAATTAACCCAAACGATTTGGTTTCCTCAGCTCTGAGGGCAGTGCCTTGTCCCCTCTGCGGGCAAGAGAGGGGGGTTGTGACTCTCAGGGCTTCTGCCCACCCCGGGTTAACTCTGTCCTGGGGAGGATCTGCAGTTTGGGAGTGTGTCCAGCCCTGAAGTGTGAAGAGGCTGGAAGCGCCGCGGCCGGTCATTGTTTTCCCTGCTGACACGCACGCGCCCATTTCTGGCGCTTTTTTGTTTATTTGCTGGGCTGACCCTGAGCCAACTTTCCTCACGGAACAGTTATTTCCTGCCCGAGGACGCCTCGTGTTGCAAATCCTCCTCCTCCCAGGCCGTGGGCTGTCTGTCTGTCTGTCTGGAGGGGGTGGTTTCTATCCCTTTCCTTCCTCGAAACTGGGTTCAAGGGTAGATTTCCTGAGCTGGCTCCCAACTCGGAGCGACTGGGTGAGGCTTAAAATCCTCCTGGGGAGGAGAATGGGCAGGAGGCCCCTGCTTGCGAGGGAACCTCGCAAGCAGGGGCTCCTGCCCATTCTCCTCCCCAGAATAGAGTCTGTGTCCCCCCACTTCCCAGTGTCCCCCAAGCTCCATGGGACCTGTGTCCTGCACAGCACTTCCCACTGGAAGCTGCAGCGTCACCGGCAGGGACTGAGTTTTTCCACTCTCCCCCTTCATCTTTCATTCTCTGTCCTGGCAGCGGGGTCGGAGAGGGACTGGCTCAGCCTCTTCGCTGTGTTCTCTTTGATGGGGGCATCGTCACCCTCCACTAACCGCTGGATCTCTGCCCAGGCTTCATCCAGGTGCTGGGATGAGGTCGGAAAGGGACTGGCTCAGCCTCTTCCCTGTGTTCTCCTTGATGGGGGCATCGTCACCCTCCACTAACTGCTGGATCTCTGCCCAGGCTTCATCCAGGTGCTGGGATGAACGGATCCAGCGGAAGAATAAACCTAGGAGAGAAAGGGGGCTGTGCCGTAAGCCCTGCCTGGAGGTGGGGGGAAAGCAGAGCAGCTTTCCCTGTTTCCCTCACCCCATCCCAACTTGGGAGCTGGAGCTGGGCTTTGGGAGCCCTGGACCCAGCTTACCCTGCCAGAGCTGGATGCTCTGGGGCTCCACGGAGGGCCAGATGACCAGGGCGTTGTGTGAGTAGAGGGGGTTCAGGTACTTCTTCTTCTCGCTGGGCTCGTTCAGCCAGGCCCAGAGGGAGTGTGTGGTCTCCTTCACTTTACACAGGCACCTATGGGAGAGAGGAGGGGGGTTTCACTCCCTGCCAGGGGCCACATTTGCCCCAAGCTGTGACCTGGAGGGTTTGGCTCTGCCCCCAGTCCAGCAGCGTGAAGGCAGGGCCAAGAAGGCCAATGGCATCCTGGGGGGCATCAGGAAGCGTGTGGCCAGCAGGTTGAGAGAGGTCATCATCCCCCTCTGCTCTGCCCTGGGGAGGCCCCATCTGGAGCACTGGGACCAGTTCTGGGCTCCCCAGTTCCAGAAAGACAGGGAACTGCTGGAGGTGGGACAGCAGAGACTACAAAGATGATGAGGGACTGGAGCATCTCCCTTATGAGGAGAGGCTGAGGGACTTGGGTCTGTTCAGTCTGGAGACGCGTGAGGGGGATCTGATCAACACCTATAAATACTGAAAGGGTGGGTGTCAGGAGGATGGGGCTGGTCTTTTCTCAGTGGTGCCCAGGGACAGGACAAGAGGGAACGGGCACAAACTTGAAGATAAGAAGTTCCACCTAAACATGAGGAGGAACTTCTTTCCTGTGAGGGTGGCAGAGCCCTGGCAGAGGCTGCCCAGGGAGGTGGTGGAGTCTCCTTCTCTGGAGACATTCAGACCCCACCTGGACACGTTCCTGTGGGACCTGCTCTGGGTGGCCCTGCTCTGGCAGGGGGGTGGACTGGATGATCTCCAGAGGTCCCTTCCAACCCCATGTGATTCTGGGTGCCCCCCACCCTCGGCCCCCACTCGCCTCTCTTTCTCGTTGTTGCAGAGGAAGGTGCCGTAGGCGGAGGCGTAGGCGTTGTCGAAGAGGGTGAGGAGGAGGCGCTCGCTGAACTCCAGGGAGAAGGGGAACTGGCGGCTCAGCTGCCACACGCAGTCGAGGAAGAGGAGGAAAAGCGGCGCCTCCTGCTTCAGCCGGGCGTGGGAGTAGGCAGAGCGGGAGCAGCGGAGGTGGAAGGGGTGGCCGGCCTGCGGGACCCCCGGGGGGGAGGAACAGGGGTGAAAGGGAGCAGGGGGAGCCCAACTGGGCTCGGGTCCTCAGCCCCCTCGGGACCACGGCTCTCACCTGGATCCACTCCCGCTCCAGCAGCCCCTGGAAGCCCCCCAGCGTGCGGCAGGAGGGGTCCAGGATGACCTGAGCCAGCGCCGTCACCAGCAGCGTGGTGTCTGTCCCCTCCGCCCCGTGCACCAGCACGTTGGCCTCCTCCCTGCGGGCAAGTGGGGACAATACCAGCGAGCCCGGGGTGGCACCCGAGGTTTGTGCCACACGGAGAGTCTTGCAAGGGGAAAAATGGGGTTCCCCCCGTTACCTGTCCAAGCACTGTGCGGCCAGGCAGGCCGTGCTCAGCGCTGCCTTGACGTGGCTCAGCCAGCGGCTGCTCTCCAGCCGGCTCAGCCACCGGTCCATGTTGATGGAGGTGTCGTTACAGGCTTCCACCAGCTTAATGAAGCTCTCCTGCAGCGGGCGGCCTCTAGGAGGGGAGGAAAGTGGCATCAGGGGCTCGGTGAGGCTTTTTTTTGGGGGGGGGGGTGTTAGAGTCCCCATGCCATTGGCAGGACAGTTTGGTCACCCATGTCACGAGAGCGCCAGGCCTCGGCGCAGCTCCTCACCGTTCCAGGGGCCGGTGCAGCCTCTTCCACTGCGGGTAGGAGGACTTGGGCTCTGTGCCCCCCCCGGTCATCCGAGCCTGCTTGGCCGCCTGGGCTGACCGCGTGTCGATGACAAAGCCCCGTTCCCCTTCGTCCAGCACCGTCCCCAGCAGCATCTCGTCCTCGCGGCAGCGCTTTCGGTTGGGGCCCGTCAGCGGCTGGCTGCTGCGGAGCATCGCCTGCGGGGAGAGGGATGGCGGGCAGCGAGGGCCGGGGGGACCCCGTAGGATGGGGGGGACTTGGAGCTGCCTCCACCGGAGGTTTGGCGGTGGGATGGGGATGTGGGACTCACGGTGCCGTTCCGGGGGTGGTAATAGCTGAGGACGGGGAATCGCCCGCCCTGCCGGAAACGGGCCGCCTTCCGCAAGGCCTCGTCGCCCACGGCCGCCGGCACGATGACAGTGGGAGGGTACGTGGGGCAGGTGGTGAAATCCTGGTTCACGTCGCTCAGCCGCCACTGGCTCGTCTGGAGGAGACACAGAGTCGGGGGGGCTGCCTCGGGACCCCCAGTGGGCAGCCCAGCATGGGTCAGGGGGTCATTTCTCCCCCCCACCAAGCCCAGCAGGGTCTCTCCCTTCCAGGCTGACCTGTGAGGCGATCTGCTGGAAGTACTGCTCGAGGGGGAAGAGGTGCCATCCTTCCTCGAGCCTCAGGCTCTGGGGTCTGTAGAAGAACGGGTACATCATCATGACGGAGTCCACCGAGGAGAGGGCCTGGAGCGGGAGCAAAGGTGGAGCTGGTGATGGGCTGGGGAGCCCAGAACTGGTCCCAGTGCTCCAGATGGGGCCTCCCCAGGGCAGAGCAGAGGGGCATGGCCATGTCCCAAGGACAGGGCAGGTCAGAGCTGGCACCACCAGCTCCACAGGCACCCGGTGCCAAGGCTGTACTGGGAGCTGCGTGTTTACCCACGTTAATGACAGACCCAGAGCAAACACTGCAGGCAGCTGCTTTTCTCCTGCCCACCCTTTGCAGCCCGGCACGGCTCGGCCTCCCGGGGAGCTCACCTCGATGGAGCTGGCGATGTTGAGACACTCCTCCATGCCCGGGATCTCCAGCTGCAGCACCTTCAGGTCTTTGCACCGCAGCGTGATGGTGCCGGAGGAGCCAGCGACCCTGGGGGGAGAGGCAGGAGAGGTGGGGGGGTCAGGGCTGGCTGTAGGTCCGTGGACACAGACAGACACACAGACAGAGCTGCCTTCTCCCCCTGGGAGAGCCCTGAGGGGCGAAACAGGAGGGCTGTGCCAGTGTGGGTGCCAAAATGCTGGGTCTCCAGTGGCATGTCCGAAGCTGGTATCTCCACCATCTCCCTACCCTGGCCAGGGCCCGGTGGGCTGCTGGGGGGGTTAACAGAGCCAAGAGAGTCTTAAAAGCCAAACCTGGTGTCCCGTGGGGAGTCGTTAGTCCGGGGGGGCTGGTACCAGCCTAAATTCTGCACTCTGAGGCAGGGAGGAGAAGAGGAGGTCAATGGCCGGTGCCGTGAGCATCCCCGGCGTGGGGTGTGAGGAAGAGGAGGGAGGAGGCTCGGGTGGGCAGTACCGTGGGGTGGCCGTGCTCTGCCACGGGACACCGGGAGAGCAGTGGGGAATGTCCCCCAGCAAAAGCAGGGGTGACAGCGCTGGGAGGGAGCGTGGGGAGAGAGACCCACCTCTTCTCCACGGCGTCCACGTTGCGGATGAGCAGCCAGAGCTCCACGGTGCCGGGCTGGGCGTCCCCCCCGGGGCAGGAGGAGAGGAGCAAGTGGTGGCTGGTGATGCAGAGGGTGCCCTTCACCGCCGGCAGCCCCGGGCACGACAGCAGCACGTTCTCCACCGTCGCCGTCTTGATCAGCTCGGAGAACTCCATGGCGGGTGCCGGCTGCTGCCGAACCCCAGCACAGGGACCCGCTGCCGGCGGCTTCCTCGGGGCTGGAGGGAGAAAGGGGAAATCCTGCAGCAGCAGCAGGGCCCAGCCTGGAAACCCCCTCTTCCCTCTGCGTCACGTCCCGATGGCCTCAACCTCCCCCTTCTTCGTGTTTACATTGTCACCTATAGCATATGGGGCTTCCTCCCTGCAAAACACGGGGCAGAGTGACTTATTTCCTCCCCCGGCAATGCTGTTATCGCAGATGGGGAAACTGAGGCACGGGGCGGGGGGGTTGAGCTGGTTCTGGGCTCCCCGGGGGTGCTCAGACCCTGAGCCTGGTGCTGGCTGAGCTGCAAGGCGGGGGATTATTTTTGGTGGCTGGTGAAAATGGAACTGCTGCCTCTCAGGGAGCAGCTCCGTGTCCTTTCCTGCCCGTGCTGGGGCTGGACGGTGCTGCGTCAACCGCTGCCGGACCCCCGGCACCAGCCTTGACCCCGGCTCCCAGGGGCTCTGCCTGCACCCCTGGCCACCCCTGGGCCTTGGGGGATGGAGCAGGAGCTGCTGCCAAGCGCCCGGGGCGAGGAAGAGGAGGGTGGGCAGTGGCAGCATCGCCTGCCCCAGCCACCCCTGTGCTTACCTGTGGGGCTCGGCGGCAGGCGGGGACCTCCGGGTGGTAGGGAAGGGGTTTGGGGTGCAAGCAGGGATCTCGGGGTGCAAGCTGGGGTCGTTGGGGGACAAGGAAGGATCTGGGGATGCAAGTGGGAGACTGTGGGGTGCAAAGCAGGGACCTCAGGGCGAAAGCAGGGGATGCTGAGGTGCAAGTAAGGATCTTGGGGTGCAAGGAAGGATCTCGGGGTGCAAGCAGGGGGTCCTGGGGTGCAAGCAGGGATCTCGGGATGCAAGCAGGGGACTGTTTGGGGTGCAAGGAAGGATCTTGGGGTGCAAGCAGGGGATGTTGCACACAAGCAGGGGACCTCAGCGTGCGAGCAGGGACCTCGGGGTGCAAGCGATGCCCCCGCACAGCCCCGCACGCCGGCGGGGGGACTCGGCGCAGGGCTCGGCGCCCGGCGGATGTCGGGTTTAAGGTGGCCCGGCCCCGGGGCGGCTCCGCCGGTGCGGAGGGGGGGGACTGGGGAGGGAAGGGGGGACAGCGGCCGGATCCTGCCCCGGTTCCACCTTAAGGGCCCGTCCGGGATGCGGGACCCCAGCTGCCCCCCGGCTCCTCGACCCCTGTGTCGTGTGTCCCCCCCCCCCCATCCATCCCCGGTTTCTTTTTCCTTCCTTGGGCTTTTTTTGTCGTTCCCCCCCCTCCCTCCGGCCCCGGGCGGGTGCGGGAGGGCGGCGGCGGCCGGGGATAAATCATCCCGCTCCTCCCTGCCAGTGCGTCCCGGTGAAGGCTTCCTCCCCGGGAACAGGGAGTCTCCTCCCAGCTGGAGACAATAATGCTAAAAAAGAACAGGGGAAAAAAAAAACAAAACGAAACAAAAAAAACCCCAAAACAACAACAACCAAAAATGAAAAAAAAAAACAACAAACCCAACCCCAAACTGGCACCGAATAAAACCAAAAAAAAGCCCCTTCCTTAACACTCCTCTGGATAAGGAAAATTCCCGCCCATTAGATTTGTCCTCGGCGTCCCCAACCCTCCTTGTTCTGGGGGTGAATAAATAGCCGGGACCCGGGGGCAGGTGGGGAGTGGGTGGGTGTCTGTGGCCAGGGTGCTCCTCACCTTGTGGGTGCAGGGGCTCCCTTTGCACAGGGGGGCTTCCAGGGCTGAGAGGTCACCAAAGGATTTTTGGGGGTGCCACCATGCCCCTTGGCCAGCTGAAGTTCAAGGAGCTGGGTGAAGAGGAGCCCAGCTGGGAGGAGGAGAACCTGGACAGCGTGAAGGCGCTGACGGCCAAGCTCAAGCTGCAGACGAGGAGACCTTCCTACCTGGAGTGGGAAGCCCGGGTGAGGGGACAGCGCTGGGAGAGCCGGACCCGCGGGGGGGCGTGGGGGGCAGAGCAGAGCTCTGGGAACCCAGAGGATGAGCGGGATGGCAGCGTCTGCGGCTTTGCCTCCATGGAGGAGGCTCTGGAGTGGGTCAGGACGGAGCTGGTGAGTAGGTGCCAGTGGGATTTGGGGCAGGAGGGGGGGGCAAGGGCTGAGCCCCAAGGCAGGGGGGGGGGCAGGGGGCTCCTCTGTGCAGAGGGGGTGCTTGGAGCCCGACCCCACGCAGCAGCGACGGGATGTGCCGGGGCCAGGGTGCTCCCACTGCAGGGCTTCGCTCCTCTGCCCAGCACGGCTGGTGTATGTGGATTTTTGGAAGGGATGTGTGGCTCTGGGGTGCCACAGCTCTGCCCGTGTCCCCTGGCCATCCCAGGGCCACCTGCAGAGGCATTTGGCCACTGAGACAAGGGATGGGTGTCCTGCACGAGGGTCACGGCTCTGTCAGGGTCTGCACTTGTCACCCGCTCCTGCCTGCTCTGCTGGTGGCAGGGCTGCGGGGGGCTTTGTTGGTGTGTGACCACTGTGGTGGCTTTCATGTGGTGGCACAGGCAGCAACAGCCACGCGGCTGCAAACCCAGGGGCACCTGAGCTGACCCCGGCACTGACCCCCCAGGACCGGGGTGGGGGGCTCCGTGCTGATCCCAGGGCCATGTGTACATGTGGTCCCCAGGGGGGGTTGTGCCCTGGCCAAGCCCCAGCCCCGCAGCCCTGCCAGCTGAGCCCGTGCCCGGTCCCTGTCCGTCCCTGATGCCCGTCTCCCCGCGCAGCAGGAGATGCAGGCTGTGGACCAGCACCTGGCGCAGCAGCTGATGCGCCTGCGGGCGCAGCTGCACCGGCTGAAGGTGGAGCAGGCCTGTCACCAGCACAAGGAGATGCTGGATGACGCTACCTTCGGCCTGGAGGGCTGCGAGGAAGACTCCGACCTGCTCTGCAACATCCCACCCAAGGCTGCCTTCCTGCTCTCCATGCCCCTCAAGCACATCGGCGTCACCCGCATGAACATCAACTCCCGACGGTTCTCCCTCTGCTGAGCAGGACCCCACGGCCACCTGTGGGTGTGCCCGGACCTGGTAGGGCTCCAGAATTCCTCCCAAAAATGCCTCCAGGACTATGGAGCTGCTGTTGGGGCTGAGATCCCCTCGGGGTGGGCAGTGCTGAGCTGAGGTGCTGCCACCCCTGCCATGGTGGCGGGGGAAATGCCACCGTCCCCATCGGGCACAGGGTGTTTTTGGGCACCCAGTGCCCTGTCCCTAAGGATGGTGGGGTCAGCTACAGTGGAAAACATGGGGAGCAGCCCTTTGAGGAGGAATAAAAGGAGGTGAAGGTGAGAGATGGTGGTTTTTCCTTGTTTTTTTTTTGGGGGGGGTGGGTGGCCAGCACCTGCCTGTGCCTCCAGATGTGGGTCCTGACCCTTTGCTGTGGGGGACATGGAGGTGGCAGGAGGGATGGTGCTGCCTTTGCCCCTTCCCTGGCCGTTCCCGGGGGCTCTGGCTCATGGCGTGGGTGGCATCTCACGGCAGGATGGTGCTGTGCCGGGGAGATGGTGTCTCTGCTCTGAGGACTTTGTTGCCAGCCTCTCCAGCGGGCGGGTGCCCGGGCTGCGCCGTGTCAGGAAACGCTTGTCACCAAACCGGCTGCAAACGGAGGGGTTGTTTTTGAGGCTTGAAGCCGGGAGGTGTCAGGGGCTGGGCTCAGGCTTTGGCAGCCCCCGTGCCCCCATCCTGCCCCGTCCTGGGACCCCCTGCAGCACAGAGATGGGCGCAGCAGGGACCCCGGGCTGGTACCAGTGGAGGCTGGCAATGCTGTCCTCACCAGAGGAGTCTGGTTTTGTTTTCTTTTCCCCTCCTCCATTAACACCAAACCCTTCACAAACGAAATTGCCGCTTGGGGATGTGACTTTCACAGAAGGCTTTTGGCAAGCAGCGCTGGGGAAGAGGTGGGGTGACCCGGGGAAGCTGTGGGGTGACCCAGGGCTGATTTTGGGGGCTGCTTCTTCCCAGGGTAGCAGCAGGACAGGGGAAGAGCCCGATGTGCACCCCGAGGCTGCAGCACTCCCCAGGGCCTGGCAGAGCTCCCCACCACCCCTGGGGCTCCCATGGTGTTGGTGAGCACGATGGGACGGGGGCTGCGTGGCTGCCCCTGAGAAATGTCCCTGCCGGGGTGGATGCTGCCCCCAGTGCTAGTGCTGTGGTGCCCCCCCGGCCGCCGCAGCCCCCCCCAGCACAGCTGGGCTTCCTGCCTGTGCCTCCGCAGAGCAGCCGGCGGGTACCTGCGGCTTCGTGTTTGATCGCAAAAGCCAAGACAATGGTGTTGTGGTTGCTCTGCTCAGAGCCGTCTCCAAAAAAACCAAAACAGCACAGGGCTGGTGGCCCTGGCCAGGGGCACAACGCGTCCCCTCGGCTTCAGCCACTGTCACCACCGCTCTCCGGGTGCTGGGATCTGGGGTGAGCCGGTGGTGACAGCCAAAGCAGGGGCTGTGGGATGCAGGATGGGTCCCACAACCCGTGTAGGGTCCTCTGGTGTCAGGGGAGGCTGGTGCATGGCACCACCATCCTACCCACACTGAGCACCAGAGAGGGGACAGCACAGGGGACCGGGGTGGGCTCAGTTGGCCGGGAGTGCCCAGGCAGCGGGTGACAGACCCCTGGCCATCACTAGCCCCTCACAGCACGTCTCTCAGCCTGCGGGACCCCGCTTTCCCACCAGCCAAGGGGCTCAGCGTCTCCTTGTCCACCGGGTCCCTGGTGGCTGGTGGCCGGGGGCACCCGGAGCAGGGACCCTCGGTGCCGGGGATGGCAGGAAGCCATCAGGGTTTGTCACTAGTTCTTGCGGTCGTGCGCGAGCTGTGAACCAGCTTCTCTAGAGTTTGCTCATGAGGCAGGAAACCAGGGCGAGGCGGCGAAGCGAGAGCGAGCGGCGGGGAGCGCGCGCGCCCGTGCGCTGGGGGGCTCGTCTCTGCTCCCCAGAGGATCCCCACGCTCCTGCTGGGGATGGAGAGGATGTGAGAGGGGACGGTGACTTCTCCTGCCGTGGGGCCATGGGACTCTGAGAGCTGCTGGTCCTCACCTCGCTGCCAACAGGTAATGGGGACCTGGTGGGGAGAGGGTTCTCAACCTCTGGATGGAGCTGGGGACCACCTGGATGCTGTGGAGGGTTGGGGGGTCCTGTTGTCCTCTCCAAAGTTGCCCCTTGGAGAGATGGAAATGGGGGTTGAAGGCTTGTCACTGTGGGGGGGACGTGAGCGCTGGTGCCGGGGTGAGGGATGGAGGGAGCGGGGATGTGCTCCCCATTCCTCTGTGGCCTCCCAGCTGGGGGGAAAGGTGCTTCCCCGATGTCCTCTGCCTGCCTGGTGGCCCTGCCCAGGGTGGGAGCGCTGGCCACCTCGCAGGGCTCTCCCCCAGCCCCCATTTCCAGGGCAAAGCAGGAGTTTTGTCCCCAAGGCCAGTTTGGCGCCGGTCCATTGGGGTCCACTGCCCAGTTTGGGGGGGCTCAGGCACCGAGATACACCCAGTTTCGGGGCTGTCTCAGCACCAACAGCTCTCCCCTGCGATGGCAGCTTGGGGACTGTGGTCCTTCGTGCTGCCGGCGTGGGGCTGGGCTCTCCATCTGGGTCACAGCTGGCTTGGGGACATCCGGGGTGCCCCGGTGAGCCTTGAAGAGGAGCAGGGAGAGGGTCAGCCCAACCTTCAGCCCTCCTCACGCCCGCCCACGCCAGTGAACAAACCAACCGGACCCGGCCGAAGAAGCATGTGTGGAAGGACCAGCCCCAGGGCAGCTCCTCCAGGAAGAACCAGGAGGGTCCAGACACGCTCCCGAGCAGAGCCGGGGCTGGGGGGACTCATAGGTGGCTCTGGAAGGATGTGCCCCCCCCATGGGGATATGGCGAGGCACAGGGCGCCTACACATCCCTCTCTCCCTCCCTCCCAGGCAGCCTCGGTACGAGAAATTCGGTTGCACAGATGCAGTCGCAAAAAAACACCCCGACTTCAAACGCCCCTGTGTCACCGGTGTGGCCCTCGCACACCGCGCAGGTGAAACGGCTGCTGGGTGGAAATTATGCTGCGGCTTGAGTATATAAGGGAAAAAAAAAAACACAAAAAACCCCCAAAAAACCAACAACAACAAAAAAAAGGCACAATAGCAGCACGTCCCTCCCCACCCTGGCTTTGTGCAGGGAGGAAAAAACACCTCCTGGCACCGCTCGCCTTCGGTAAAGGCATTTTTAGGGCTTGTGGGGAGGCCTGGGGGAGTGGGGGCTTCTCTGCGGGGTCGGGGTTGTGCTCGGGGTGGGCATCGCTGGGGCATTGCCCGCTCCCCTTGCCTGCCTTGGGGCACCATGACGGAGCCCCTTCTTGGGTGCCAAAGAGCGTTCCCAAATAGGTGTCACCAGAAGCTGAAGGCACCAGGGTGGTTTTTAGCGTTTGAGTCCCCAAAGCAGCATTTTGTGGCATGGGGGGGTGGGTTTGGTCATCCCCGCTCTCCTCTCCAAACTTGCCAATCGGCCCCTTCCATCGGCCACCGTGGTGATGAGCACCCTGAGGTGGCACCGTGGGGATGGCCACCATGATGCTGCCGTGGATGCCACGACATCCCTGAGGGAGGGGGTTCCTGGTCTAACCAGCCCTGGCCGTGCAAACGGGGGGTTTTGGCTGGCAGCAGCTTCTGGTGGCCAGCGCTGGTGGCACTGGGGGCTGGCAGCCCTTGGGAGCCCCCAGCCTCGGGGACCCCCTGCGAGGCTCTTCCAGCTGCCCATGGGGGTACCCACTCAAACGAAGACCCCACTGCCATGATCTTCCCAGCGTTGTGGAGAGAGGTGGATTTTTGTGTTTGCTTGTGAAAATAGTGCCCTGCGATGGGCTCCCGAGTAGGAAACCAAGGAGAAAAAAGGGTCAGTGGCTCCCGGGGCACAGCCAGCCCCCTTGGGGACCCGGCTCACTGCAGGGCATGGTGGGGATGGGGACCCCCCGCAGCTGCACCGTCTCGCTGCCAGATAAGAGCTCCTGCTCGGCGTTTGGCAAAGCGGCCGCTGTTTTTGGGTGCTGGGGGCAGAGACACCTGGGCTGGCTCCTGGCGGCGCGGGGCTCCCAGCCCTGCCGTTGGCACCCGGCGTCTGCGGAAACCACACCGGGGCCCCCAGAGAGCCAGCCCCCCCCCCAAAAACCTGCTGGGCAGAACCTGGAAAGAGGGTTTGGGGGCCAGGTTTTGGTGGAGAGAAATCCCGGTGGCGTGGGCGCTGGGGGATTCTACGGAAGAGTATTTTCCAGGGCCGTGGGCCGCCGTTTCCTCGTGACGCATTGCTGGGGCTACCAGCTCTGTGCCACGCCGGGCTTCTGTGGGAAGGGGGGAGCTGGCCAGAGCCCATCCCACGCTGGTGGCATCGCTGCCAGGTTGCCCCGGTGCCCACACCGTGCTGCCGGGGACCCTGTGTCAGTGTCACCCTAGCCGGGGCTGATGCTTGAGGTTGAGGGGGTCATTGATGTTTTTGGAGGGGACCTGCCAAGGATGAGGAGACCCTGAGCAGGGATGGGGGTTTAAAGCCCATCCCTGACACAGGAGAAACAGGGGCACAGCGATGGGGTGAATGCTGGGGGGGGGCAGGCTAACGAGAGCCCCAGGGAGAAGGAAATCGGAGGCGATGCAGCGTGGGTGGGGGAACGCTCGCATCCGCCTCCCACCCCAGGAGCCACTTTTAGGGCCGGGGAAGTGCCTGGTCCAGCCAAACCTTGTAAAAAAAACCCCACGTTGCAGGGCCAGGACGTATTAATTACTAATGGGATACTCATGATTAGATTGTTATCTAGACAGAGAATGTAGGGATCAGCCCAAGGGCCGTAGGGTGGGACGGAGCTGGCGAAGGAGGACACACTGGGAAAGGGGAGCCTCAGGCTGGGAACTAATTGCCTTCAGTGTTTTTAATTAACGAAGCCAGAACAAAATTAAGAGGAAATACGGCTGGTGACCGAGAGTCAGGGGATGCCCTCAGTTCAGCAGAGGACCTGGGGAGTGGGTGGGATGGGCCATGAGATGTGGGCAGCCAGATGGACGGACACGGGGCTGGGGATGTGCTGGAGTGGGGGGAGAGGCAAGGCTGGGCTGGGGGGGCGAAGGCTTCCCCCGTCACCTCTTGTCCCCCTGCAGCCACCATGGGCTGCTGCTGCAGCTCGGACTACGACGACGACTGGATCGAGAACATCGACATTTGTGAGCACTGCAATTACCCCATCGAGCCCGACAGCAAGCGCCAGGTGAGGGGGGGGTTGAGCAGAACCCCCCGTCCCCCATCCTGGTGGCCAAACGCCTCCCGAGATATCCCTGGGATGGGCAAATCCCAGGAGGACAAAGGCTCACAGGGCTCCTTGTCCCCTCGCAGAGGCTGATCCGCAATGGCTCCGAGGTGCAAGACCCACTGGTGTCCTACGAGGGCACGTCCCCGCCGTGCTCCCCCCTGCAAGGTAAGGTCCAGCCGCGGCAGGGGACAAGTGTGGACACCCCCCCAGTTGACCACTGCCAGCTTGCCCCTCCGCTTGTCCTCCCAGATAAGCTGGTGGTGGCCCTCTACAACTACGAGCCAAAGCACGATGGGGACCTGGGGCTGCGGAAGGGGGAGAAGCTTCGCATCCTGGAAGAGTGAGTGGGCGCCGATGGCACCCCAGAACCCATCCTGGTGTGACCCCGTGGCTCCCCTGGGGGTCTGTGTGGGGTCCTGGCGGCCGGGGAGGGTGTCTCATCTTGCTGTGTCCTTGCAGGAGTGGAGAGTGGTGGAAGGCACAGTCGCTCACCACTGGCCAGGAGGGTTTGATCCCCTACAACTTCGTGGCCATGGTGAACAGCCTGGAGCCCGAGCCGTGAGTGGGGGGAGTTGAGTGGGAGCCGTGCCCGGGCAGGAGCTGTGCACATGGCAGGGGAAGGTGCCAGGAGCATCTCCTGAAGCACTGGTGGGGGAAGGTCGCCTGAGATCCAGCCCTAATCCTGCCCCGTGTCCCCAGGTGGTTCTTCAAAAACATCAGCCGCAAGGATGCGGAGCGGCAGCTCCTGGCGTCGGGCAACACCCACGGCTCCTTCCTCATCCGGGAGAGCGAGACCTCCAAAGGTACCTCCCGCGGGTCCCACCGGCTTCTCCTGCCACCAGCACTGGGAGGAGCCCTGGGACCCCACACCCACACGGTCCCCCATCTCCCCAGGCTCCTACTCGCTGTCGGTGAGGGACTTTGACCAGAACCAGGGTGAGACAGTGAAGCACTACAAGATCCGCAACATGGACAACGGGGGGTACTACATCTCCCCCCGCGTCACCTTCAGCAGCTTGCACGAGCTGGTGGAGTATTACACACGTGCGTGCCCTCCAGGGTCTGGGGGTGGTGGGGCAACAAGTGGTCCAGGGGCTGGTCCTGCTTGCAGGCATGGGATGGGGATGGGATGGGATGGGAAAGATGGGGATAGGAGGGGATAAAATGGGGATGGGGCGGGAAAAGATGGGGATGGGATAAGAAGGGGTAAGATGGGGATGGCAATGGGAATGAGGATGGAGATGAGATGGGGATAGGATGAGGATGGAGATGGGATGGGATAGAATGAAATGGGGATAGGATGGGGATTAGGATGAAGATGGGGATGGGGTGGGATAGGAAGGGGTAAGATGGGGATGGCGATGGGATTAGGGATGGAGATGGGATGGGATGGGTAGGACCATGTGCCCCAGTGAAGGCATCAGCTTGTGCCGGGTGCCCCGAGCCCCTGCCCGCCCTGACGCTGGCCCTGCCCGCCCCTGCACCGCAGGCAGCTCCGACGGGCTGTGCACCCGCCTCGGCAAGCCCTGCCGGACCCAGAAGCCACAGAAGCCGTGGTGGCAGGACGAGTGGGAGGTGCCGCGGGAGTCGCTGAAGCTGGTGGAGAAGCTGGGAGCTGGGCAGTTTGGAGAAGTCTGGATGGGTGAGTCAGGGTGAAACAGGGATGCAGTTTCAGGGTGAAACTTATTCCTCCCGGATAAGGGCACTGGTGTGGGCAGCATCAGCTTTCCCAGGGGATTTGTGAGTGAAGGGTGCCACCTGCATCGTGTCCCCACTGAGCTGGGCTCTTTGGCACGGGGCCTGTCAGCACCGGGGGTGCCCCCAAACAGAAAACATCCCTTGCTGTGGCTGCTGCTGCCACGCTGGGAGCAACTGGGGGCTCGGAGGCAGCGTGGGGGCTCCAAACATGCTGCCACCCGTCCACAAAAGCACCTTCTGCTCCCTGGGTGGGGAAGGGACTGCCCCACTCCTCTCCATCTTGCCCCACAGCGGGGTCTCTGCCTTTGCTCCTACAAGTGCTGGCCATCCCCCAAAGTCTCCTCCGGACACCTGGCTTCAGCATCGCTGCCCAGCTCCTCCTCTTCAGCCAAACTTTTCCATCTCCAACATCTCCTGCTTGTGCAGCCTTGGGTTGGGATGCTCTAGGTCCACAGAGTAGCCCCCACGCTTGCCTCCTTGGCCAGCACTGATATTGCCACCACGTCCCTTGGCCGTGCCCCCATGACGGGATCCCTCTGCCCCGTCACGCTCTGCCCCGTCTCTCCGCAGGCTTCTACAACGGCCACACCAAGGTGGCCGTCAAAAACCTGAAGCAGGGCAGCATGTCACCCAGCGCCTTCCTGGCGGAGGCCAACCTCATGAAGAACCTGCAGCACCCGCGGCTGGTGCGGCTCTACGCCGTGGTGACCAAGGAGCCCATCTACATCATCACCGAGTACATGGAGAAGGGTGAGGGCACCCGGGGGCTTCCCACCGTGGGTGGGGGGTGGCTGGGGGCTGTGCAGAGCCGTGGTGCTTCAGCTCCTGGTTGGTCCCTTTGGTGTCTCGAGCTGCTTTTGGCATCCTTTGCCTCCTTGGCCTTGCTCCACGGCTCTCCCAGCAGCTGGGAGCTCGGGGGTCAGCCCTGGCAGGGGGAAAAGGACCTTGCAGGCAGGGTGGTCTCCTACCCACCCACTCCTGCCCGCCTTTCTGGGGGCTGCGAGCTGCCCAGCCCCGCCGTCGGTGTTTCACTCGGGGGACGATGCCACGGTGAACCCACGGGTGCAAGACCCAGCCCCCAGAGGCACCGTGGGGCAGGGAGGCAGCACTGGGACCTGTTCCCTCCCCGCAGGCAGCCTCGTGGACTTCCTCAAGACCTCGGAAGGACTCAAGCTCAGCATCCACAAACTGCTGGACATGTCCGCGCAGGTGAGGGGGGACGGAGCCGCGGGGCTGCTGGCGGGGAGGGTTCTGCCAGGGCTGGAGCTGGGGCTGCCCCCACGGCTTTTAATTGCAATTAATCCGGCCCACAGATCGCCGAAGGCATGGCCTTCATCGAGGCCAAGAACTACATCCACCGCGACCTGCGGGCGGCCAACATCCTGGTGTCGGACACCCTGTGCTGCAAAATTGCCGATTTCGGGCTGGCCCGGCTCATCGAGGACAACGAGTACACGGCTCGTGAGGGTGCGTGTCCTCCCCACCCCCCCGCCTCAGCCCCACCACTCTTGGGGTGCTCACTGGGGCTGTGGGAGGAGGAACCCCCCACTCACCCCGGCCTCTTCTGGGGTCCCCACGGTGCCCTGGGAGCAGCTCCTGGAGAGGGGAGCAGGCAGGGGGTCCTCCCCCGACCACTTCTCCCTCCAGCCACAGCTGGAGGGGGGGCTGCGGGATCTCACATACCCACCCGACCCTGCTTTTGGTGGGGTGACAGCCCTATCTGGTGGCTACTGCAGGAACAGACCTGCTGGCCCGCTGCAGGGGTGCCAGGCGGCGCTGGGGGCTCTGTACCCAGCCAGGCAGGGGGGGCAGAGGAGGGTTGTCACCAAACCCAGCTGGTCCCCAGGGATACAGCAGGGACAGAGTCTGACTCGGGGTTGTCACATCAGGTTAAACAGAGAGGGACATTTCCAGCTCAGCCTTATTTTCAGTTTTATTTTCTCCCCTCCCGCTGTTTTTTTCAGGGGCTAAATTCCCCATTAAGTGGACGGCGCCGGAGGCAATTAATTACGGAACGTTCACCATCAAGTCCGATGTCTGGTCTTTCGGCATCCTGCTGACAGAGATCGTCACCTACGGCCGGATCCCGTATCCAGGTCAGGATTTCCCGGCAGCTGCGCGGCAGAAGGGCTCACACACACACACACACACACACACTCACGCAAGCGCACACCCAGCAGTGCGTGCATGCACTCCCGCACGCACACACGCCACCCCGGCCGCCCCATCTGGCTCCTTTCCCTGACAGCCATCCCTGGTTTCCACCACTTCCCCAGGCACATGGCCACCCACCGCTCCAAAGCCACCCGGGGGGAGGGATGTTTCCGAGGCAGTAGAGAGGGAAAGCAGCTTTCCCATGGGATTTGCCAATGGAGGGTCCTACCTGCGATGTTGGGGGGGGG
>NW_015090879.1:571363-582017 GCF_001431845.1 Calidris pugnax
CCTGGCGCAGCAGCTGATGCGCCTGCGGGCGCAGCTGCACCGGCTGAAGGTGGAGCAGGCCTGTCACCAGCACAAGGAGATGCTGGATGACGCTACCTTCGGCCTGGAGGGCTGCGAGGAAGACTCCGACCTGCTCTGCAACATCCCACCCAAGGCTGCCTTCCTGCTCTCCATGCCCCTCAAGCACATCGGCGTCACCCGCATGAACATCAACTCCCGACGGTTCTCCCTCTGCTGAGCAGGACCCCACGGCCACCTGTGGGTGTGCCCGGACCTGGTAGGGCTCCAGAATTCCTCCCAAAAATGCCTCCAGGACTATGGAGCTGCTGTTGGGGCTGAGATCCCCTCGGGGTGGGCAGTGCTGAGCTGAGGTGCTGCCACCCCTGCCATGGTGGCGGGGGAAATGCCACCGTCCCCATCGGGCACAGGGTGTTTTTGGGCACCCAGTGCCCTGTCCCTAAGGATGGTGGGGTCAGCTACAGTGGAAAACATGGGGAGCAGCCCTTTGAGGAGGAATAAAAGGAGGTGAAGGTGAGAGATGGTGGTTTTTCCTTGGTTTTTTTTTGGGGGGGGTGGGTGGCCAGCACCTGCCTGTGCCTCCAGATGTGGGTCCTGACCCTTTGCTGTGGGGGACATGGAGGTGGCAGGAGGGATGGTGCTGCCTTTGCCCCTTCCCTGGCCGTTCCCGGGGGCTCTGGCTCGTGGCGTGGGTGGCATCTCACGGCAGGATGGTGCCGTGCCGGGGAGATGGTGTCTCTGCTCTGAGGACTTTGTTGCCAGCCTCTCCAGCGGGTGGGTGCCCGGGCTGCGCCGTGTCAGGAAACGCTTGTCACCAAACCGGCTGCAAACGGAGGGGTTGTTTTTGAGGCTTGAAGCCGGGAGGTGTCAGGGGCTGGGCTCAGGCTTTGGCAGCCCCCGTGCCCCCATCCTGCCCCGTCCTGGGACCCCCTGCAGCACAGAGATGGGCGCAGCAGGGACCCCGGGCTGGTACCAGTGGAGGCTGGCAATGCTGTCCTCACCAGAGGAGTCTGGTTTTGTTTTCTTTTCCCCTCCTCCATTAACACCAAACCCTTCACAAACGAAATTGCCGCTTGGGGATGTGACTTTCACAGAAGGCTTTTGGCAAGCAGCGCTGGGGAAGAGGTGGGGTGACCCGGGGAAGCTGTGGGGTGACCCAGGGCTGATTTTGGGGGCTGCTTCTTCCCAGGGTAGCAGCAGGACAGGGGAAGAGCCCGATGTGCACCCCGAGGCTGCAGCACTCCCCAGGGCCTGGCAGAGCTCCCCACCACCCCTGGGGCTCCCATGGTGTTGGTGAGCACGATGGGACGGGGGCTGCGTGGCTGCCCCTGAGAAATGTCCCTGCCGGGGTGGATGCTGCCCCCAGTGCTAGTGCTGTGGTGCCCCCCCGGCCGCCGCAGCCCCCCCCAGCACAGCTGGGCTTCCTGCCTGTGCCTCCGCAGAGCAGCCGGCGGGTACCTGCGGCTTCGTGTTTGATCGCAAAAGCCAAGACAATGGTGTTGTGGTTGCTCTGCTCAGAGCCGTCTCCAAAAAAACCAAAACAGCACAGGGCTGGTGGCCCTGGCCAGGGGCACAACGCGTCCCCTCGGCTTCAGCCACTGTCACCACCGCTCTCCGGGTGCTGGGATCTGGGGTGAGCCGGTGGTGACAGCCAAAGCAGGGGCTGTGGGATGCAGGATGGGTCCCACAACCTGTGTAGGGTCCTCTGGTGTCAGGGGAGGCTGGTGCATGGCACCACCATCCTACCCACACTGAGCACCAGAGAGGGGACAGCACAGGGGACCGGGGTGGGCTCAGCTGGCCGGGAGTGCCCAGGCAGCGGGTGACAGACCCCTGGCCATCACTAGCCCCTCACAGCACGTCTCTCAGCCTGCGGGACCCCGCTTTCCCACCAGCCAAGGGGCTCAGCGTCTCCTTGTCCACCGGGTCCCTGGTGGCTGGTGGCCGGGGGCACCCGGAGCAGGGACCCTCGGTGCCGGGGATGGCAGGAAGCCATCAGGGTTTGTCACTAGTTCTTGCGGTCGTGCGCGAGCTGTGAACCAGCTTCTCTAGAGTTTGCTCATGAGGCAGGAAACCAGGGCGAGGCGGCGAAGCGAGAGCGAGCGGCGGGGAGCGCGCGCGCCCGTGCGCTGGGGGGCTCGTCTCTGCTCCCCAGAGGATCCCCACGCTCCTGCTGGGGATGGAGAGGATGTGAGAGGGGACGGTGACTTCTCCTGCCGTGGGGCCATGGGACTCTGAGAGCTGCTGGTCCTCACCTCGCTGCCAACAGGTAATGGGGACTTGGTGGGGAGAGGGTTCTCAACCTCTGGATGGAGCTGGGGACCACCTGGATGCTGTGGAGGGTTGGGGGGTCCTGTTGTCCTCTCCAAAGTTGCCCCTTGGAGAGATGGAAATGGGGGTTGAAGGCTTGTCACTGTGGGGGGGACGTGAGCGCTGGTGCCGGGGTGAGGGATGGAGGGAGCGGGGATGTGCTCCCCATTCCTCTGTGGCCTCCCAGCTGGGGGGAAAGGTGCTTCCCCGATGTCCTCTGCCTGCCTGGTGGCCCTGCCCAGGGTGGGAGCGCTGGCCACCTCGCAGGGCTCTCCCCCAGCCCCCATTTCCAGGGCAAAGCAGGAGTTTTGTCCCCAAGGCCAGTTTGGCGCCGGTCCATTGGGGTCCACTGCCCAGTTTGGGGGGGCTCAGGCACCGAGATACACCCAGTTTCGGGGCTGTCTCAGCACCAACAGCTCTCCCCTGCGATGGCAGCTTGGGGACTGTGGTCCTTCGTGCTGCCGGCGTGGGGCTGGGCTCTCCATCTGGGTCACAGCTGGCTTGGGGACATCCGGGGTGCCCCGGTGAGCCTTGAAGAGGAGCAGGGAGAGGGTCAGCCCAACCTTCAGCCCTCCTCACGCCCGCCCACGCCAGTGAACAAACCAACCGGACCCGGCCGAAGAAGCATGTGTGGAAGGACCAGCCCCAGGGCAGCTCCTCCAGGAAGAACCAGGAGGGTCCAGACACGCTCCCGAGCAGAGCCGGGGCTGGGGGGACGCATAGGTGGCTCTGGAAGGATGTGCCCCCCCCATGGGGATATGGCGAGGCACAGGGCGCCTACACATCCCTCTCTCCCTCCCTCCCAGGCAGCCTCGGTACGAGAAATTCGGTTGCACAGATGCAGTCGCAAAAAAACACCCCGACTTCAAACGCCCCTGTGTCACCGGTGTGGCCCTCGCACACCGCGCAGGTGAAACGGCTGCTGGGTGGAAATTATGCTGCGGCTTGAGTATATAAGGGAAAAAAAAAAACACAAAAAACCCCCAAAAAACCAACAACAACAAAAAAAAGGCACAATAGCAGCACGTCCCTCCCCACCCTGGCTTTGTGCAGGGAGGAAAAAACACCTCCTGGCACCGCTCGCCTTCGGTAAAGGCATTTTTAGGGCTTGTGGGGAGGCCTGGGGGAGTGGGGGCTTCTCTGCGGGGTCGGGGTTGTGCTCGGGGTGGGCATCGCTGGGGCATTGCCCGCTCCCCTTGCCTGCCTTGGGGCACCATGACGGAGCCCCTTCTTGGGTGCCAAAGAGCGTTCCCAAATAGGTGTCACCAGAAGCTGAAGGCACCAGGGTGGTTTTTAGCGTTTGAGTCCCCAAAGCAGCATTTTGTGGCGTGGGGGGGTGGGTTTGGTCATCCCCGCTCTCCTCTCCAAACTTGCCAATCGGCCCCTTCCATCGGCCACCGTGGTGATGAGCACCCTGAGGTGGCACCGTGGGGATGGCCACCATGATGCTGCCGTGGATGCCACGACATCCCTGAGGGAGGGGGTTCCTGGTCTAACCAGCCCTGGCCGTGCAAACGGGGGGTTTTGGCTGGCAGCAGCTTCTGGTGGCCAGCGCTGGTGGCACTGGGGGCTGGCAGCCCTTGGGAGCCCCCAGCCTCGGGGACCCCCTGCGAGGCTCTTCCAGCTGCCCATGGGGGTACCCACTCAAACGAAGACCCCACTGCCATGATCTTCCCAGCGTTGTGGAGAGAGGTGGATTTTTGTGTTTGCTTGTGAAAATAGTGCCCTGCGATGGGCTCCCGAGTAGGAAACCAAGGAGAAAAAAGGGTCAGTGGCTCCCGGGGCACAGCCAGCCCCCTTGGGGACCCGGCTCACTGCAGGGCATGGTGGGGATGGGGACCCCCCGCAGCTGCACCGTCTCGCTGCCAGATAAGAGCTCCTGCTCGGCGTTTGGCAAAGCGGCCGCTGTTTTTGGGTGCTGGGGGCAGAGACACCTGGGCTGGCTCCTGGCGGCGCGGGGCTCCCAGCCCTGCCGTTGGCACCCGGCGTCTGCGGAAACCACACCGGGGCCCCCAGAGAGCCAGCCCCCCCCCCAAAAACCTGCTGGGCAGAACCTGGAAAGAGGGTTTGGGGGCCAGGTTTTGGTGGAGAGAAATCCCGGTGGCGTGGGCGCTGGGGGATTCTACGGAAGAGTATTTTCCAGGGCCGTGGGCCGCCGTTTCCTCGTGACGCATTGCCGGGGCTACCAGCTCTGTGCCACGCCAGGCTTCTGTGGGAAGGGGGGAGCTGGCCAGAGCCCATCCCACGCTGGTGGCATCGCTGCCAGGTTGCCCCGGTGCCCACACCGTGCTGCCGGGGACCCTGTGTCAGTGTCACCCTAGCCGGGGCTGATGCTTGAGGTTGAGGGGGTCATTGATGTTTTTGGAGGGGACCTGCCAAGGATGAGGAGACCCTGAGCAGGGATGGGGGTTTAAAGCCCATCCCTGACACAGGAGAAACAGGGGCACAGCGATGGGGTGAATGCTGGGGGGGGGCAGGCTAACGAGAGCCCCAGGGAGAAGGAAATCGGAGGCAATGCAGTGTGGGTGGGGGAACGCTCGCATCCGCCTCCCACCCCAGGAGCCACTTTTAGGGCCGGGGAAGTGCCTGGTCCAGCCAAACCTTGTAAAAAAAACCCCACGTTGCAGGGCCAGGACGTATTAATTACTAATGGGATACTCATGATTAGATTGTTATCTAGACAGAGAATGTAGGGATCAGCCCAAGGGCCGTAGGGTGGGACGGAGCTGGCGAAGGAGGACACACTGGGAAAGGGGAGCCTCAGGCTGGGAACTAATTGCCTTCAGTGTTTTTAATTAACGAAGCCAGAACAAAATTAAGAGGAAATACGGCTGGTGACCGAGAGTCAGGGGATGCCCTCAGTTCAGCAGAGGACCTGGGGAGTGGGTGGGATGGGCCATGAGATGTGGGCAGCCAGATGGACGGACACGGGGCTGGGGATGTGCTGGAGTGGGGGGAGAGGCAAGGCTGGGCTGGGGGGGCGAAGGCTTCCCCCGTCACCTCTTGTCCCCCTGCAGCCACCATGGGCTGCTGCTGCAGCTCGGACTACGACGACGACTGGATCGAGAACATCGACATTTGTGAGCACTGCAATTACCCCATCGAGCCCGACAGCAAGCGCCAGGTGAGGGGGGGGTTGAGCAGAACCCCCCGTCCCCCATCCTGGTGGCCAAACGCCTCCCGAGATATCCCTGGGATGGGCAAATCCCAGGAGGACAAAGGCTCACAGGGCTCCTTGTCCCCTCGCAGAGGCTGATCCGCAATGGCTCCGAGGTGCAAGACCCACTGGTGTCCTACGAGGGCACGTCCCCGCCGTGCTCCCCCCTGCAAGGTAAGGTCCAGCCGCGGCAGGGGACAAGTGTGGACACCCCCCCAGTTGACCACTGCCAGCTTGCCCCTCCGCTTGTCCTCCCAGATAAGCTGGTGGTGGCCCTCTACAACTACGAGCCAAAGCACGATGGGGACCTGGGGCTGCGGAAGGGGGAGAAGCTTCGCATCCTGGAAGAGTGAGTGGGCGCCGATGGCACCCCAGAACCCATCCTGGTGTGACCCCGTGGCTCCCCTGGGGGTCTGTGTGGGGTCCTGGCGGCCGGGGAGGGTGTCTCATCTTGCTGTGTCCTTGCAGGAGTGGAGAGTGGTGGAAGGCACAGTCGCTCACCACTGGCCAGGAGGGTTTGATCCCCTACAACTTCGTGGCCATGGTGAACAGCCTGGAGCCCGAGCCGTGAGTGGGGGGAGTTGAGTGGGAGCCGTGCCCGGGCAGGAGCTGTGCACATGGCAGGGGAAGGTGCCAGGAGCATCTCCTGAAGCACTGGTGGGGGAAGGTCGCCTGAGATCCAGCCCTAATCCTGCCCCGTGTCCCCAGGTGGTTCTTCAAAAACATCAGCCGCAAGGATGCGGAGCGGCAGCTCCTGGCGTCGGGCAACACCCACGGCTCCTTCCTCATCCGGGAGAGCGAGACCTCCAAAGGTACCTCCCGCGGGTCCCACCGGCTTCTCCTGCCACCAGCACTGGGAGGAGCCCTGGGACCCCACACCCACACGGTCCCCCATCTCCCCAGGCTCCTACTCGCTGTCGGTGAGGGACTTTGACCAGAACCAGGGTGAGACAGTGAAGCACTACAAGATCCGCAACATGGACAACGGGGGGTACTACATCTCCCCCCGCGTCACCTTCAGCAGCTTGCACGAGCTGGTGGAGTATTACACACGTGCGTGCCCTCCAGGGTCTGGGGGTGGTGGGGCAACAAGTGGTCCAGGGGCTGGTCCTGCTTGCAGGCATGGGATGGGGATGGGATGGGATGGGAAAGATGGGGATAGGAGGGGATAAAATGGGGATGGGGCGGGAAAAGATGGGGATGGGATAAGAAGGGGTAAGATGGGGATGGCAATGGGAATGAGGATGGAGATGAGATGGGGATAGGATGAGGATGGAGATGGGATGGGATAGAATGAAATGGGGATAGGATGGGGATTAGGATGAAGATGGGGATGGGGTGGGATAGGAAGGGGTAAGATGGGGATGGCGATGGGATTAGGGATGGAGATGGGATGGGATGGGTAGGACCATGTGCCCCAGTGAAGGCATCAGCTTGTGCCGGGTGCCCCGAGCCCCTGCCCGCCCTGACGCTGGCCCTGCCCGCCCCTGCACCGCAGGCAGCTCCGACGGGCTGTGCACCCGCCTCGGCAAGCCCTGCCGGACCCAGAAGCCACAGAAGCCGTGGTGGCAGGACGAGTGGGAGGTGCCGCGGGAGTCGCTGAAGCTGGTGGAGAAGCTGGGAGCTGGGCAGTTTGGAGAAGTCTGGATGGGTGAGTCAGGGTGAAACAGGGATGCAGTTTCAGGGTGAAACTTATTCCTCCCGGATAAGGGCACTGGTGTGGGCAGCATCAGCTTTCCCAGGGGATTTGTGAGTGAAGGGTGCCACCTGCATCGTGTCCCCACTGAGCTGGGCTCTTTGGCACGGGGCCTGTCAGCACCGGGGGTGCCCCCAAACAGAAAACATCCCTTGCTGTGGCTGCTGCTGCCACGCTGGGAGCAACTGGGGGCTCGGAGGCAGCGTGGGGGCTCCAAACATGCTGCCACCCGTCCACAAAAGCACCTTCTGCTCCCTGGGTGGGGAAGGGACTGCCCCACTCCTCTCCATCTTGCCCCACAGCGGGGTCTCTGCCTTTGCTCCTACAAGTGCTGGCCATCCCCCAAAGTCTCCTCCGGACACCTGGCTTCAGCATCGCTGCCCAGCTCCTCCTCTTCAGCCAAACTTTTCCATCTCCAACATCTCCTGCTTGTGCAGCCTTGGGTTGGGATGCTCTAGGTCCACAGAGTAGCCCCCACGCTTGCCTCCTTGGCCAGCACTGATATTGCCACCACGTCCCTTGGCCGTGCCCCCATGACGGGATCCCTCTGCCCCGTCACGCTCTGCCCCGTCTCTCCGCAGGCTTCTACAACGGCCACACCAAGGTGGCCGTCAAAAACCTGAAGCAGGGCAGCATGTCACCCAGCGCCTTCCTGGCGGAGGCCAACCTCATGAAGAACCTGCAGCACCCGCGGCTGGTGCGGCTCTACGCCGTGGTGACCAAGGAGCCCATCTACATCATCACCGAGTACATGGAGAAGGGTGAGGGCACCCGGGGGCTTCCCACTGTGGGTGGGGGGTGGCTGGGGGCTGTGCAGAGCCGTGGTGCTTCAGCTCCTGGTTGGTCCCTTTGGTGTCTCGAGCTGCTTTTGGCATCCTTTGCCTCCTTGGCCTTGCTCCACGGCTCTCCCAGCAGCTGGGAGCTCGGGGGTCAGCCCTGGCAGGGGGAAAAGGACCTTGCAGGCAGGGTGGTCTCCTGCCCACCCACTCCTGCCCGCCTTTCTGGGGGCTGCGAGCTGCCCAGCCCCACCATTGGTGTTTCACTCGGAGGACGATGCCCTGGTGAACCCACGGGTGCAAGACCCAGCCCCCAGAGGCACCGTGGGGCAGGGAGGCAGCGCTGAGACCCGCTCCCTCCCCGCAGGCAGCCTCGTGGACTTCCTCAAGACCTCAGAAGGACTCAAGCTCAGCATCCACAAACTGCTGGACATGTCCGCGCAGGTGAGGGGGGACGGAGCCGCGGGGCTGCTGGCGGGGAGGGTTCTGCCAGGGCTGGAGCTGGGGCTGCCCCCACGGCTTTTAATTGCAATTAATCCGGCCCACAGATCGCCGAAGGCATGGCCTTCATCGAGGCCAAGAACTACATCCACCGCGACCTGCGGGCGGCCAACATCCTGGTGTCGGACACCCTGTGCTGCAAAATTGCCGATTTCGGGCTGGCCCGGCTCATCGAGGACAACGAGTACACGGCTCGTGAGGGTGCGTGTCCTCCCCACCCCCCCGCCTCAGCCCCACCACTCTTGGGGTGCTCACTGGGGCTGTGGGAGGAGGAACCCCCCACTCACCCCGGCCTCTTCTGGGGTCCCCACGGTGCCCTGGGAGCAGCTCCTGGAGAGGGGAGCAGGCAGGGGGTCCTCCCCCGACCACTTCTCCCTCCAGCCACAGCTGGAGGGGGGGCTGCGGGATCTCACATACCCACCCGACCCTGCTTTTGGTGGGGTGACAGCCCTATCTGGTGGCTACTGCAGGAACAGACCTGCTGGCCCGCTGCAGGGGTGCCAGGCGGCGCTGGGGGCTCTGTACCCAGCCAGGCAGGGGGGGCAGAGGAGGGTTGTCACCAAACCCAGCTGGTCCCCAGGGATACAGCAGGGACAGAGTCTGACTCGGGGTTGTCACATCAGGTTAAACAGAGAGGGACATTTCCAGCTCAGCCTTATTTTCAGTTTTATTTTCTCCCCTCCCGCTGTTTTTTTCAGGGGCTAAATTCCCCATTAAGTGGACGGCGCCGGAGGCAATTAATTACGGAACGTTCACCATCAAGTCCGATGTCTGGTCTTTCGGCATCCTGCTGACAGAGATCGTCACCTACGGCCGGATCCCGTATCCAGGTCAGGATTTCCCGGCAGCTGCGCGGCAGAAGGGCTCACACACACACACACACACACACACTCACGCAAGCGCACACCCAGCAGTGCGTGCATGCACTCCCGCACGCACACACGCCACCCCGGCCGCCCCATCTGGCTCCTTTCCCTGACAGCCATCCCTGGTTTCCACCACTTCCCCAGGCACATGGCCACCCACCGCTCCAAAGCCACCCGGGGGGAGGGATGTTTCCGAGGCAGTAGAGAGGGAAAGCAGCTTTCCCATGGGATTTGCCAATGGAGGGTCCTACCTGCGATGTTGGGGGGGGGGGGGGGGGGGCCCAAACTTTTGGTCTATTATTAATCTCGGGTTGTTTTTTTTTGCGGCGGGGGGGGGGGGGGGGGGGGGTGTGACCCAAATTCAATGCTGTGTGCCTTGTCCTGGCAGGGATGACCAACCCCGAGGTGATACAGAACCTGGAGCGCGGTTACCGCATGCCGCAGCCCGACAACTGCCCGCAGGAGCTGTACGAACTGATGATGCAGTGCTGGAAGGAGAAGCCCGAGGAACGTCCCACCTTTGATTACATGAAGAGCGTGCTGGAGGACTTCTTCACCGCCACCGAGGGCCAGTACCAGCAGCAGCCGTGAAGACCCCCAGCACCGGCTTGGACAACCCTGTGTTGGGGTGTCCGGGGGCTCACGGTCCCCACACAGACTCCGTACACACGGCCCCGGGGCGCTGGCACTGCCTGGACCTCAGCAGTAAAGATCTGAAGCGCTTCAAATCTTTGGAGCAGCGGATTTCACCTTCCCCCCTGCCCCAGAAGGCGAGGGATGGCCAAAGCCAACAACTGACTCCAAAGAGTGGAAGGAGGGGGGGGTGTGTGGGGGGCTCTGGTGGGTGCTGTCCCTGCGGCCTCCAGCCCCACACGGGCCTCCAGCCCCCCCACCCCACCCTGGCTGGGCCTTGCTGCCTCCCTCAGCCCCACCGATGGTGGGTATCCCCCCCACAAGCGACGAGCACCCCATCCTTTGGCCGTGGGATGCTCTTCCTACCAACCACTGTCCACTTTTTGGGGGAAAGAAAGGCTTTTGCCCCGCCATGGCTGGAGGGTGTCAGTGCGGCCCAGGGAGGCCAGGCCGCCATGGGGCAGGCGGGGTGATGCCCACAGGGGATGGACCCGCCGACACCAAACTCCACCCCGGGGCGCTGCTGGGGGGCCAAGCCCCCCTCCTCAGGCCCACCCCGGCTGGGTCAGACCCTGTTCTCGCCCACCCCGGGGGGGACAAACCGGGGCCTGGGTGCCTGTGGAGGCCTCTACCGTGTGTGTGTCCCCCCGTCCCCTGGGATGGTTCAGCCTCACCTGGCGTGCCCCCCCCGCCCCCC
>NW_015090879.1:583150-583548 GCF_001431845.1 Calidris pugnax
GGGGAAGTGTGGAGATCTGGGGACTTGGGAGGCAGGGAAAGGCTGCGAAGGGTCAGGGATGGGGAGAGGGGGATGGAGCCAAGGAGAGGCTCTGGGAGCTGTGCTGAGGTGCTGAGGGAGGTTTCTGGGCGGATGAGGGAGCACTCGGGGAGATGCTGGGGGACAGGACGGGTTGGAGGAGGGGGGATGAAGGCTCCTTGAGCCACATTTAGAGGAAAAGGTGCTCCTGAATGTCCCACTTGGGTCCCTGGCGTGGCTGTCAAGGAAGGGACAAACCTGAAGGCACCGGGAGCCAGACTGACTGTGGTTGTTTGTAGGGAGTTCCTGTGTCCAGGAGCATTGTTTAGTTCTGGCTCTGAGCTTGGCTGGATCATAGACTGGCTTTTTTGGGGGGGGGG
>NW_015090879.1:583907-600261 GCF_001431845.1 Calidris pugnax
TGGCAGTCGGGCTTGATTCAGAGTGGTGGTGTGGGGGGGGGGGGGGGTTCTTTCCTTTTATGAGGGTGGGGAAGCACCACTTTGGGGCTGTATCATCATCCTGTTGGGGTAGGGGAGTAATGAGGTGTTAGAGCTGCCCAAACCCCAGGCTGGGTATGGTGTGCAGCTCCCCCGCTCGCACCCCATAATCTGTGGGGGAAGTCACAGTCACATCTCCTGCACCTTCACAACCCCGTCCCCTTTGGAGGGGCGACTGGGTGCCTCGGTGATGGGCGAGCTCATTTTTAATAGAGCCTGCGATTGCTCTCTGTGAAAGGTATTGTGCAATTCTCTACTTCAGGGTGGTTTTTCGTCTGTGAAATCAAATAAAAACTTTTTCTCGCTACTTTTTTTTCCTGGTAAGTGGATGTGCTCAGTGCTCAAGCGGTAAAGCAGGCTCCGTCAGGCATAGAACGAGGGCTTTTATTCCTCTAGAACAGTAAATCGAAGCGGTAGGTCCGTGACCCGCAGTGACAGTCCTGCAGGGTCTCTGACTCAGCCGGTGTCCTCGGGAGGGCAGGGCGAGGAGGAGTCTGGCTCAGAGCTCTGGGTGCAGCAAAACCAAGCCCAATTTCACCGTGCAACTGATCTCCGTGCAACACTCATCATATCAAAATGTGGAAGCTGGAGCCCCGGGCCCTAAAATGCCTGATTTAAACTTAAAGAGTGCTTGTAGGGAGTGCCAGAATGCTGTACCTGTGCATGGGACCTGGATGTTGGGGGAAAAAAAATGGTCTCTATGTCCACACGGATCCCTGTCCTTGGAGTATAACACGTTCACAAAGCAGCTCGTCAGTTTTCCAACAAGCTATAATCTTTAAGGGCACACAGCGATGTCTTAAATATGAAATAACCAGTCATTTTGTGTGCAAATGCTGAGTGGGGATGCTGTCCTCGTAGTCTCTCTGGCGCAGTAACTCCACGAAGTTGGCGTCACACACTCTCCGCTGTAGCTGCCCTCGCTAATTTACTCGGTGGTGAGATTTTAGTGGCTCTTTTACGAGTGGCTGGCAAACATCCACAGCGTGTCCTAGGCTGAAAGTGTGCTGTTATCGTCGGGGAAGGCATAATCTGTGGTTGTGGGAGGCTGGTTTGGTAGGGTCTTTTATTTTCCATGCAAGGAGGTTAAAGCAGCTCAGCCTAGTACGGTATTTCCTCAAAGGGAGGTCCTGGGCTCTGTTTTGGATGGCGTGTGGGTCTCTTCCTCAAGCCACCCATTTCAGATGGTGGGAGGGCATCCTAGAATCATGGAATCACAGAATTGCCGAGGTTGGAAGGGACCTTTCAGATTATCTAGTCCAACCATCAGCCTAACACCGTGCTGGAGAAGGGACCTGGGCTGCAGGGAAGGGTCTATGGAATCATAGAATTGCCGAGGTTGGAAGGGACCTTTCAGATTATCTAGTCCAACCATCAGCCTAACACCGTGCTGGAGAAGGGACCTGGGCTGCAGGGAAGGGTCTGGGTGGGGTGGAATGTATGGGAAAAAGGTGATTGGGTGTCATAAAGGTCCTTCATGGAAATCCTGAGGGTGTGTGGGAGAGTTGGAACTTGAACGGTGACTTCTCCTTTACCAGCTCCCTGTGTAGGGGCTTGCTCAACCCCAGCAGACAGGAGGAGGGACGTGTTAGGTTCACACACTCTTATTCTGCGCTGACATCCAGGAGCAGAGAAGCTCCTCCACTGCTCTGCGGGGCTGGTGGTGGGATGTGTTTAACAGAATAAACACCAACAGGCCCTGGAAATCAGGGTTTGCCCAGGGCATTTCACCGACAGTCTGAAGTCAAGGTGATGTTGATGATGGTTTTTCAAAGCTTCGTGTAGTTCTCTGCTTGTATTTTCTAGATACGGTCTTGAGCATCTCTTACCGAGTTCCCCAAAGTTTGATTTAATCCCCTTTTACTTTAGGGATAGTTCCCCCAGTAAAATACCTTTGTGCAAAGAACACCCTGTAATGCCATGAAGAGGTAAATTCTGGCAGCAGAATTGTCTGGGTGTGGGATTGGCACCGTTTGTGTCTCCTTTGAACTGAAAATAGGGTCATGTCCACGGGAGGAAAAAACTACAGCTCTGCGCTGCGAGGAAATAGCAGTTTCTCCTGAATGTTAAGATTGGTGATGAAATATTCATACTCCCAAGTGAGTCACCAGCCAGACCGGATTGGGTCTGCTGCTTCCCAAACCCGTCGGGAGTGGTACAACTACATGAACAACTTCATCTGGTTTCTCAAGAAAATGAGGCTTGTGCGATAGCGCTGCTGTGCGTGTGGCTGGGCTTTCCTGCTCTTGGCAACTTTGGAGTCGTCTGAGCCTCTCCCAGCCAAATCAGGGGGGAGGCTGAAATCTGAAAGTTAAATTTATGGAGGTTTTCATGAATATAAGTACCCTGGGAGAGGAAGGGGGGCAAAAAAAACCCAGTTAGTGGTGCCTGCTGTTGGAGAGCGCAGCATGAGCTTGGCTTTTGCTGGGTAGGAAAAAAAATTTACATGGGTAGGAAAAAAAATCATGCTGGTGCCCATAGAATAGTTCATCGGGTGCGTCTGTGTGGGTGTGCAGTTGGTGGGGACTGGGGTTCTGAAGGATTTCAAGCAATAAAGGGTGAAAATGATTGGAGCTGTAAAACTACAGCTGCTGTTTGCTTATCGACAGAATGAGCTGCTTTTTATCTGGTTTCTCTTAGGTAAAGAGTAAGAAACTGAGGCAAAGAGGCTGATGAGTCATTGTCTGAGCTGGGATTAAACTTGCAGGTCTCCCGGCGTGCGGGATTGTGCTCGGAGCACGGTCGCGTTTCTGGGTGAAACCCGTGAGCTCTAAATGTTGAGGTGTCAGAGACGACGCTGGGGAGGGTCACTGACTGGGGGAGGACAGGCAAAGGCAGTGCCCGAGGAAGCTGGAGCTCCCTCCTCTTGATGGTAGTACTTGCTCAGACTCTACCTGGGTTGCCTTTCCCAGAATTAGCATTAAAGAATTCTTTGTTTCCAAATGTCAGGAGAGCTGAGGGAAACCCTTTGACCTGACTGTCTTATTTGAGTCTGGGATAAACTTCTATTAATCCCTGGGGATCCCCGTGCTGCGCTGCTGAAGGACAGATAAAATGACAGATGACCTGATGGCTCTTGTGGCTCAGCCATGATTCTCTTTGAAGGAATTCATAGTTTTCCCTGCTGTAACAAAGTCCTCTCCGCTCCCAGGTGATGTTGGAAACTACTATTATGGCCAAGGACATCCAATGAAACCCCACAGAATCCGGATGACCCACAACCTACTGCTGAACTATGGCCTCTACAGGAAGATGGAGATCTATGTAAGTGCAGGGTTGGTCATGAAAAGAAATAGATATGAGAGATCTTAGTTGATGTGTCAGGTTTTAATTTTGATGCTTCATACTCATAAGTTCTCTGTTGATAAGCCAAGAGGAAAGGAAAAAAAACCCAAGAAACAGTTGTGCTGATATATTTCTGCTTTCTTCTGATTGCTTGTAGTGAAATGTTCTTTGCTTCAGATAAGCTTTGGAGACTTGAAAATTGTGTTTCTCCCTCTAAATTATTTTCTTTGTTTAGATATGTAATGCATTTCAGTCTCTGGTAGTGGCATTCTTGCCTTCAAAAATAAGTTTATCTTGTTTAATGCTGCTCTTTGGGGTTTTTTGCTGTTCCTGGGAGTAAATCTGGGATTGGAAATGGGAATAGGGGAGAGAGATGCGTTTCAAAACAAGCCTTGCCCTTTCTTTTTCTCCTTGCAGCGCCCTCACAAGGCAAATGCAGAAGAAATGACCAAGTACCACAGTGACGACTACATAAAATTTCTGCGGTCTATTCGCCCAGATAACATGTCTGAGTACAGCAAGCAGATGCAGAGATGTAAGCTATGCGCCTAGAGCTTTAGCTCCTGCCAGTGTTAAAATTTGTGGTTCTGGGGATCCTAGCCCAGCTTTAGAGATTTGTGATAAAGAGGGGAGAAAGAACCACGGGAAATTGTCTTTCTCCTGACTTTATTTTTCATTTTTCTGGTAAATGAAGTGTTTTTAAAAATGGGTCCCTCTCGCAAGCCGATATACCAGGAGAGCTGAGAGAAACCTTTGACCTGACTGTCTTTTTTTTGGTCTTGTCTTTTGATGGAAACTCTTCTAAATTGCCTTCCTGGCTCAGAGATGACTAAACTACTCCATTTATGACCTGCACGTATTTTGTGTTAATTGCTTATCTTTAACCAGAGGTGTCGAGGTGGGAAAGGGCTGTGCAATTTAAAACAAAGAAACAAACAAACAAAAAAAAACCCCAACTTATCAATTGTGCCCAAAATCTGAGGTAAATCTGAAGGATTTTCAGGGCAACAGCAGCTTGGAAAGGGGAAAGGGTTGAGATGCATGGTGATATCTGTCCACTTTGTGTTAAAATGTTTTCTTTTGTGAGCTGATCTCTTGTTCAAACCTCTCCAGTCCACGGGAGGGCTCTTTAATGGTGATTTTAATGTTACAGAAATCTTTTTTTGGTCTCTCTGCGATTCTGAGCTGACATTCTTTGGCAATGACTGCAGCAAACCAGGTTTCTAGCAAGTAGAGGCAAAACAGGGTTTTGGTCTTGCACACTGCGGCCCTTGAGAGCAGAAAAAAAAGTTGTTAGCCCACGGCGTTCATTTATGTGAAGTGTAATCTCCAATTTAGAAGAAATAGAGGTCTCGAGTCTGAAGTTGAGGCACTTGGAAGCCTGGTGTGAGCTGAAGGGGACAGATATTAAGGCACAAGCGTGGAAAAGGAACGGGTAATAAGGTTCATGAGTAATATACATTGAAAGACTTCCTACAGTAAATGATATGCCTTAATACAACAAATGACATATACCAAAGTACATATTTACACAAACTGAACTGTTTACCCCTGAAGCAGATACAGCTCATAAACGCCCACTCTGCTCTCTCTGGTAGTCAACATTTTCTACACTGTACTGCCACAGAACTATTTTTACCTGAAGGAGGCAAAATCTGAAAAATAATCTTAAAACGTGTGTAGGACAAAGCTTTTCTTCAATGAGACCTGCAAAATACTAGCCTCTGTGTGGCCAGAGAACTAGCAGAGGAGGCTCAGAACGGAGATTAGGGATTGAGGGGATGAGGTGACCTCTCCCAAGTGCTGTGGTGGGTCTCTGTAGCCGTCCCTTTGTGGGGAGGAAGCTGCTGGGGCTTCCACAAGGATGCTTCCACAAGGATGCTTCCACCTTTAATGCTTTTCTCTCTCTGGTTTGGCTCTCCCAGATACAGATCTCATCACCCACCCATTGCAGGGAAGAAGGAGCATCTGCCTCTCCTCTTCCTCCAGAGCTTTCTGCGTACGGTCAAGTGATTGGCCCCTGTTATTAACACCCCTCATTAGTAGTCCTGGCTGCTCTGAATCTCCTGATGGGAAAAAGCCCAATTGCCTTCTGTTTACACAGAAGTCTTTGCCAGGTGTAGCAGAGGGATGCCCTCAAATACTGTCAGTGCTGCCCACTAAGTTCTGATCGGGCAGCAAAGGTAATTAGCAGTCTCTAATTTGATTCTGCTGATGGCCTTTTTCCTGCCTGAGGAGACTTGGGAAGACACTCTGTAACCAAAAGGGCAAGAAGTTTAATTTGTTGTGATGGGAAGTGGGCAGAAATTGATGACTTCAATTCTCCTCACTTAACAGGGAGAACTTCCAACCACCTCTTAGAATTAATTATTCGAACTCTGCCCGTTTCCATGCCCTGCTGAAACAATTGGGAAGTGGGAACAATTGCTTCCTTCTGGGCCTCCTGCTGGGTATTGTCCTTTCCAGAGATCCCTGGCCCGAACTGGGACCATTCAGCCTCCCTTATCACACAGTCTTTGTGGAGACTCTGCGCTGACCAGTTTCTAATGCTGCAAGAACTGTGTTGTTTGGGCCTTTCTCACTAAGCACAGAAGTAAACATTCTACAGATGTTGTTATAAAAAATACCGGGGTTTTGTTGTTGTTTGTAAAAGCAAATCTTGCAAAATCTAGATTCAGTACAAGTCTGTTGTTGCTTATAAGCATGAAACTGTTTATGGTAGAAATTTACCCAGGCCAAAACTACTGCTGAGAACTTAAAATTTGCCTGATGTGAAGTAGAAGGGATGTAGAGGGTGTAACAGAACAGATGTGGACATAAACTCCTTGTCCAGTACACACCACTGTCTGCCACCTCCCCGCTTTCTCCTGCAGAGCTGACACTCTGCTTTCTCAGCTCCTTGTCAGCAACACAGCAGGAAATGAGAGCAAAATCCTTTCCCGCTTTCTGCAGGGCTGTGTAAGGGAGCTTGGGGTCAGCTCTGTGGTGGGAAACAGCAATATCCCCCCCAAAAGTGACGGCTCCCGGGCAGCAGGGCTGTGGGGTGGCCCGTGTGGGGTGGCCAGGGGTGCTGGCCCCGCTTTTGCGCAGCCCGTGGTGACCAGCACGTGCTGCCAGAGTGGAGAACACTGTGAATGTGCTGTCTGGACACACATGGCTTGAGCTGCTGCCCAGGATGAGGACGGGTGTTACAAAGCTCCTGTTGATGGCATCTCCTCTCCGCCCTCTCGTTTTCCAGCGGGATGGACTGGTTTCTGGGTCCCTCGAGGAGCACCCCGGTAGATGGCGTGCGGTTCTCGCCAGAGCTCCTGGCTTTCCTCTTTTCTTACAAATCAGGAGCATCTTCCCCACAGCAGCAACCTCTTTGCCTCCTCAGACAATGCCCAGGTTGATTACGTTAATATTTTATCATTTGTGTGCCATATGCCACTGTTTAAAACATTTGATGGCTCACCTGTTTAGCTTTTTAAATGAGAGCAGTGGTATAAGCTTTGCCATTTATTTGTGGTTTCGTCTCACTAACTCTTCTTTGTTTTCTTTCCAAGTTAACGTTGGGGAAGACTGCCCTGTGTTTGATGGGTTGTTTGAGTTCTGTCAGCTCTCTGCCGGGGGCTCAGTTGGTAAGCTCACAAGTCCTACCTTCTTTTCTGTTTCTCTTAAGCAGATGCATGTAATATCCTTCTGTTCATAAATAAATTCAGAAATAAATTGTGGGGAAGCCCTGTCAACCTCTTTCTGATTTCCTTAATAATTAAATGCAGGGTTTTTTTTCCCATGCTACAGTTCAAGCCCTGCATATTGACAGATCCCTCTAGATTATCTTCACTAGTCCAAGTTAATTCACTGAATACGCGAAGGACTCTGTAAGCGGTACGACGACTTAAACAAAACCGCAGCAGCAACAGGGGTTTAATAAAAAAATCAACATGAGATTTACAGACAAAAAAAAAAAGTTAGAACCTTGTTCTGGGCGGGTGTAACCTGGAAATTAAAGAAAAGGGTAGCTTTATCTGGGCTTTTTATCAAAAAGCCACTGTCTCTGGACAGGAGGCAAAATAGAACGCAAACCTGAACATTTAAAATGCTTTCACTGTTTTCACATACTTTGTTTGCAGAAATGCTGGGTGTTGCGGAACTGTGTTAGTGCACAGGCGTTAAAGCTTTGTGGCTGCTACTCCCACAGTGACATCTAGAAGGCTTTATTTCCTGTAACACAGCTCAGCCATACGTACAAGTACTGACTGCAGCATTTTTTGAAGTGTCTCTGCTCCCAAGGCCGGAGATTCCACAGAACAGATCATTCGTTTCGATCTTGGGAGACCTGCAAAATTTGCAGAAAGTTTATGAAGGGCCTGGGGGAGGAGAACTTCCTTTGCCTAAATGCATATTCAGTGAATGACCTAAATGTATGTTGGGTAAAACCTTTCATTAAAAATCTTTCATTCAGGGCACGGAGAAATCTAAGCTGTCTTCAGCTGTGACCCCAGCCAGGGTGCTGGGACTGGTTTGTGCAGATTTCGTGCTCTGAGGCAAACGTGGGAAGCGGTGAAAAGTGTGTGCAGGCAAAACAGAGGCTGCCTTTCTCTTCCCTTGCCTTTTCTTAGATTGTTGAGACATCCAGCGTTAAACCCTTGGGCTTGTTCTCTGTGAAGTGCCCAAACGCACGCACGAGCGATGATGTGATCGTGAGGGACCCGTGCTCTGCCCCTGGGTCTCTGTCCTGGGGCCTTTGCTCTGGTACTAACACTGTGTGATTCTCCCGACAGCCAGCGCCGTGAAGCTGAACAAGCAGCAGACAGACATTGCTGTGAACTGGGCGGGAGGCCTTCACCACGCTAAAAAGTCAGAGGCTTCTGGATTCTGTTATGTCAATGATATCGTCTTGGCTATCTTGGAGCTCCTAAAGTACGGGCAGTACCATTTACCCCTTTTGTTTGTCTATTCCTCTATGTCCTTAGCGCTTTCTTCCCAGTCTGCTTTTTTTTGCTGCTTTTTTTTTAACTGTATTTTCCTGGGAGGGCTTAATCAGCTATTATTTGGAATGCGGTACCCTCTCTGCTGGAGGTTAGACCTTTCTCTCTACCATCCACCCTGGAAAAGGGGGCACAGCTCTAATCTGTGACAGCTTTTGGCTCAAGGGAAACCTCAGTGGGAGGCCTGGACATAAAAATACAGTCTGTTGGCTGAGTCTAAATAAACCGGGTCTGCCTTCAAACATCAGCTGCGGCAGCAAAAGCCACTTTATTTTCCTGTGTGGCTCTGGCTGGTGGCTGTGCAGCCTGGGGATTAGCACCAAGTTCCTTGCTCTGCTGGTGAATGCAGTTCCTGCTCTGAAGAAATGCAGCCTTTTGACTTTTTTTCTCATCCCAGGTATCACCAGAGGGTGCTGTATATCGACATTGATATTCACCACGGCGACGGCGTGGAGGAAGCCTTTTATACCACCGACCGTGTCATGACCGTGTCCTTTCATAAGTACGGAGAGTACTTCCCGGGAACGGGGGACCTACGGGTGAGAGCTTTGCAGAAAATTACCTTCAAATTTGGTCTCTCCCATCTGTTTGCCGTGGTACTAATTTAACTAAAATCAAAGTAGGATCCTTTTTTAGAGGGCAGAGGAGTGTAAGCGAGGCAGCCGGCTCAGCCCTTGGTGTGGGTGCTTTGTTCCTGCAATTGTGGCCTGTTCAGTAGTAAAACCAAGGCTTTGCTGTCAGTCTCTTAGCAGCTTTCTGGTGGGATTATGCTCAGAAAAGTGACTCTGAGGGTGGCACTTTGGTCATCTGTGAGTACTTGCAAACTAAGCTTGGTCAGGGGAGCGTTTGGGTGAAGGTTTATGAGGGAGCTCTGTGTGTCTTGGTTTATCTTGTTGGCGTTTCCTCCTGTGAGTCAGTTCTGCACGTTAATGAGTCGTGTTAACTGTGGCGCTCTTTCAAGGTGTGGTTTGCTTTGTGACTTCTGACATTGCCAGAATGCTCTTCTCAGGGCTGAAAGGTTCTTTACTTTTTTTTTTTTTTTTTTTTTTTTTTTTTTTTTTTTTTTTTTAATGTGCTTTTTAGTGGAGTTACAATTTTCTGATCTAAATTCCCAGGGTTTGGAGCTAGTGATGTGAACTTGCGTGAGGCACTGACATTTTTTTCCTGCTGCAGCCACTCCGCAGCATAAATGAAGTAACTACTTTTTTTATAAAACACTTGGGTATGAGAAAGATAATGGAAATGTAAAAATGCATATATTTTAAAGTAAAAATAGATTATTTGGGTTACTAGTCTGCATGGTCAGCCCAAGCTGGTATTTTGGTCTCTGCAGAGTCTACAGGTTTGGAACTGGAATTTTGGCTGCTGGTTTTATTGCCGTGTAAGAGAGTGGCTTCTGCCCGTGCAGCGAGAGCCCGTGTGCTCACAGCAATGTGAAAGCAGTGACAGTTATAGATTTTTTTCTTCTCTGAGCACCAAGGGCCGAATTCAGCTGCTTATGCCAAATAAGCTGCTGTTGAACTCAACTGGCTCTTGCTGCCTCTGCCGGGACAGCGCTTTCCGTGAGGGCCTGGGCTCATGTTTGGGTCACACTGAAGGAATCCCAGCCTTCCCTTCCTGGTGTGGGGGACAATTTACATGTCTGGTGACCTGGGGTCTCTCCTGTCTCTCTCTAACAGGATATTGGTGCAGGCAAAGGCAAGTACTACGCTGTCAACTACCCCCTGCGGGACGGAATCGATGATGAGTCCTATGAAGCAATATTCAAACCGGTAAGTGAAGACATCTTTGCTTTGCGTGATCCTTTGTGGATCATATTTGTCACTGGGTGGTTCATGGAGCCATTCTTTGGGGAGATTCATTCAGTCTTCTGTGATAATACCCTTCAGGGGCGATATTCCTCCCTGACAATTGCAGCCTGTCGTCTGTAAGCTTCTCTTTGTAAGAGCCTGACTGTTACCAGTGTAGGGGAGTCAGCAGCTGTGGGAACACTGGGGATGTCTTCGTGTCGCTTGCTGACATGGACGTTGCTGTGTTGCTGTGTCACTGTCCTGCGGAGAGCGTGTAACAACGGGCTTCTTGTTTAGGTGATCTCTAAAGTGATGGAGACGTTCCAGCCCAGCGCAGTTGTCCTGCAGTGCGGGTCGGATTCTCTGTCGGGGGACAGACTGGGCTGTTTTAATCTGACCATCAAAGGTGAGAGAACCTTAGAGTGCCTGTGTTGAACTGGCACCAATGATATAATTAAAGTTTAATTGAAAAGTTTGTTCTTCTCATAATGTGGGGCTATGGCCTTTTCCCCTTCTGCTTTTCCTGCAGGTCATGCCAAGTGTGTGGAGTTTGTAAAAAGTTTTAATTTGCCTATGCTGATGCTGGGAGGAGGTGGCTATACGATCCGCAATGTGGCTAGGTGCTGGACCTACGAGACTGCTGTGGCTTTGGACACTGAAATTCCCAATGGTAACTCTCCCAGGAGCCTTTGAAGCAAGATTAAGGGACAATGACATTCTAGTAGCAAAGCTCAGGGAACTGATGGTGCTGTGGGGGAGGTGGCACCCCTAAGATGTTTCATTAGCTCTTGATTATCACTGTGGAAGAGCTTTTGGATGTCCTGAGTTGCAGGTTTGCGTTCTAGTCCTGTAGCTCTCCCATCCAGCAAAAGGTACCCAGCAGCCTTCCCGTCTTACTGAGATGAGATGGCCTTCTACTGAAAACTTTTGTGTGCGCTGGTAGTGTTTAACTGCCCAAGTAAGCTTTGACTGCAGTGTTGCTAAGTTGTCTGCTTTGATCTCAGTTTGGGCTGGGAGAGCTTCGGCTCCTATGCCTCGGTACATGCAGTTGTGCTTTTCTGTAGAAGTATCATGTTTGTGGTATTTCCTCACCGGCCCAGCAATAATTTGGTGTTTATTCTTCACTTGCCTGCAGAGCTTCCATATAATGACTATTTTGAGTACTTTGGACCAGACTTTAAGCTCCACATCAGCCCCTCGAACATGACTAACCAGAATACCAACGAGTATCTTGAGAAGATCAAGTAAGTGTTTGCTCCTCCTTGCGAGACCGTCCCCTTCTGCTGGGGGGAAGGGGGCATCTTGCTGACAGAGGTGTTCCTTTCCCTGCTGGCTCTAGGCAGCGTCTCTTTGAGAACCTGCGCATGCTGCCTCATGCCCCTGGAGTCCAGATGCAGCCAATTCCTGAGGATGCTGTTCAGGAAGACAGTGGAGATGAAGAGGAAGAAGATCCTGAGAAACGCATTTCAAGTATGTGCTTGTTTCTGGCGTGGTTGCATTCCCCAGCTGGGAATTGTACTGTTCGGAGCCTGTGGGTGCAAAACCAAACAGGATCAGTTACCTGGGGAAGGGTGCAGGCTCTAAACTTGAGTTCCCTCAGTAAAGAGAGGAGGCTATATGATTTAGATATATCTCTGCTCTGGAGTCCTTCAGTTTGAATTGGTTCCCACCTTTCTTATCTATTTCATAAGATAAAGCAGTGATGCTGAGCGCTGCAGCGCTTACAGATTTCTTTTCCCTTGGAGGAACGGTGCTTTTGCGGGATGATTTCCATAATCGGCTTTAACGTGAGAATTCAGACAGTTCCTGTGGTGTAGGTGCTATGACGGAATACTCTCTGGGCGGCTGTCAGGTTTGATCCCAGGAGTTGTCTTCCGCAGTGAAAATGCTCGTTCAGATCCAGATTGGCTGGTGGCCCTTAGATCTGGTGGACAGATTTCTGCGGTGTGAGGCTGGTTCCTGCTTACGCTGTCAAGTCGAGGCATCACGCTGTACCTCAGCCAAGTCCTGCCTGTGATCCTGGATCTGGGGCGTGAGCAGTCGGGAGCGATGGGTTAAAAGATACGGCAGGTAGAAAGATAAAGTGGTTTTTATCGTGGCCTTAATTCTGACTTAGGTAGGCTTGTTAGTTTGTTCCGGTGTGTAGATGTACTTGGAGGTGGTGGTGCTTGGTGTCTCCTGACTGCTAAATCTGCTCAACCAACCTCTCCTCCTCAGTCCGCAACTCTGATAAGAGAATATCCTGCGATGAAGAATTCTCCGACTCTGAAGACGAAGGGGAAGGAGGGCGCAAAAACGTTGCCAACTTTAAGAAAGCTAAGCGTGTGAAAACAGAAGAGGAAAAGGAAGAAGAGGAGAAGAAGGGTAAGAATGAGAGCTGGGACTAGGAGACCTCCCAGCTCTGTGGAACTTTGCCTGGTGTGTATTTTCCTACTGCACTACCTCTATGTCTGCTTTTTTCCCCCCCCTAGATGAGAAAGAAGAGGAAAAAGCAAAAGAGGAGAAAGCAGAACCCAAAGGGTGAGCCCTGTCTTCTGGTGTAGCCATTAAATGGCTGTGCCTGTACTTCCTTGTGCGTTTCCCCATGCCCTCGGTCGGTGTTGCACAACGTGAGTGAGGGGGTTGGAGGAGGGATGTAGTGGTTTGTCAGGGAAGAAGTTTGCACATGGAGAACAGCACATCTGATAAAGCCCTGGGAGAGCAGAGCCCTCAGTGAAAAGAGCTTAAAAATACAGTGCTTTTGTTCAGTAACGTGGTACAAGTGGGCCATATAAGCACCATTTCTAAGGTTCCAGCTCTGGCTCATTATTAAAGCTGAGGCACCACCCAAATTGCTTGTTTTAGACCAAATTCTTTACTGTTTGCTTCCACAGGGTGAAGGAAGAGACAAAATCCACCTAAGATGGCTGCAGCTGGACAGTACCTGTCAGTGCGTAGTTGTCGTAGGTTTAGCTTCTCTGGTTGCCTCCCATTCCACAGGATTTATATTTTATATATGTTTCTGTATATATTTCTATATAAATATATAAATGACTTGAGAACTGTAAATTATTCCTTGCTGCACTCCGCTGGGAGCAGACAGGGAGGATTCTGCGGAGTAGACAGACCTGCACTGCCCAGATTTGGTGACTGGGAAGTTTCACTCTTGCCTTCCACTGCCTCTCCTTAGTGTGTCGAAAAAAATCACTTCCTTTCTTTACTCTCTCCTGAAATAACCACCCTTGGAAAAGAATAATTTAAGTAGAAGAAGTAGTATTTGCATTTCAGGTTAGGTGGAAAGATGGCCATGAAATTTCTTTTTGGTTTTTTTTTTCTTCTTTTTTTTTTTTTTCTTTTTTTTTTTTTTCTTTTTTTTTTTTTTCTTTTTTTTTTTTTTCTTTTTTTTTTTTGGGGAGAATCTGAGTTCCCAAACGAAGCCTGTGAGAGACTGACTATTCCTTCGGTCTTCAGTTTGATTCCACCGTGGCGAGTAACTGCAAGCTGGTGCCGCTTCTCAGGGTCAAATAATGCAGTTCTTGAATAGAGTTGGCTACCTCCCTGCAGCAAACTTGTGGAAAGAGATTGAAGCAGCTTAAAAGCGACCTGAAAAAGCGCTTTGGTGAATCAGCCCCAGAGCCCTGTGGGCACGGATCGGGGAAAATGTGACATGAAAATCACCCGAACGTGGTGGTGACCGTTTTCCAAGATCTCACCCATCCAGTTGGTGTGGCAGCATCTATGCGTCTCGAGGAAGAGAAGGGATGATGATGTTTTTATACCTTTTTTTTTCTATACCTACGCCCCTCTTTTGCAGGAGGAAGTGAGTTACTGCCCCTTTGACCGCCTGCTTTGCTTTTCCTGCTTGTTTGCCCTCGGCTACATGAGCCGGGATGTGCTTCCTCAGCCCCACTCCGTGTCCTGGGCTGAAACCACCGCAGAAATTCCCAACTAAAGACCAATCCGGGCTTGTGTCACTCACTGAAAAACTCTGAAGTATAAATCTTTTCAAATTGAACCTTTCCTGTCGTTTGCTCTCAAGGCCAGTAAATACATGGAACCTTTTTATCGGCCCCTCAGAGCTGTTATCATTACAAGGGAACAGCAGATGGGGCTCTGTACGTTTGTTTTTTTTTTTTTATAACTACTCCTCTTCCTACTCCTACACATTATCTCACACCCAAAAGTCTTTCGTGACCAGGACTGGCCTTTCTTTTGCGTCTCGTGTTGTACAGCTGATGGTTAGACGAGCTTTTTGGTGGAAATGCTTTGCAGAAGTTGTGCGGGCGGTTTTTTTTTTTGACTCCTTTCTCAGGGGGATTCCTCTGGCCAGCAGAGGATCTGTACCTCCCACGGAGCGCTGCTGATGGGTTCAACTCTAATAATGCTGCTAACTTAACACAGGTTATTTTTTTAAATGTTTTATTTTTTTAAAATACTTCCCCCCCCACCCTTTTCCACCGTGAAGTTTTTTAGTCTCTTTGAATCCGAGTGACGTGTCACTCCTGCTCTTCAGTGTTTGTATGTGAAGCGAGAGATCAGTGTATCTTTGTGTCTGGGAGAGGGAGGGAGGGGGGGAAATATATTGTGGTTTTTTAAAGATGCTTTTATTTTGAATTTTGAGAACCTTTGTAATAAAACTGGTACATTTCTATGGTTGGTGTGAGTTTGTACTGCTTTGTGCTGAGGGGAAACACTTGGCTGGTGGGAATTCAGTTTATTTTCATAGCCATTGCTGGAAGATGGGGGCTGGAAGATGTGATGGGGGTTCCAGCCACAAAATCAGGCAGGTCTAATAAGATTTGGGAAGAAAAGCGAGGTTAGGGGCGATTACGCCCCCACCCCCATCGCAAACAGGGCTGGATGCGTTGGTTCAAATGAAGGAAAATGGTCACTGGAGCATATTATTTGGCCCATACTCTGTGCTGTGTGCTTTAGATTCTTTTGTAGATGCTTATTCCCCCTCTGCCCCCGCCCCTCTCTGTGCTTTATAAAATAACCTTGAAATTCTCTGTGACCCATCTCTCCAGAAAAGGAAAGTTGAAATATCGTGGATCACTGAGGCAATTTTTCTGTCTTTTTCCTAAATCACAGCTGGGTTCTCCTCCAGCAGCATCGCTGATGCTAATTGGGTTCCTGGTTTGATTGGAATTTCAGTACCTAGTGCAGCTGATGCTCTGAAAGCAATGCTAATTGAGAAAAGGAGGAGTAAGATATGGGAAGGGAGTATCTTTTGGATGAACTGAAGTGGTTTTCATCTGGTATTTAAGTGAAAAAAAATTTCTTAGCTAAGAAATTCTGCAACTGGGGGGTGATCATACCTGAAATTGACACAAAAGCTTCTGAAGCCAAATCTGTTTATGTATCAAGAAAAGGCTTTGCGTGGCAACGGTTGACTTCCATTGCCATAATAATACCCCAGGAATCTTAATTATCCTTTTCACCAGAGCAGACAATTAAAATCCCTGTGCTCCTCGAACAAAAACCAGCGGCACGAGCGGAGTTGCAGAGGCCCATGCGCCACCACGGCCTTCTCTCCCAGTGCTCCTTAAAATGGCTGCCGCAATGCTGCCTGGCCTCTCGCTGGGCCACAACACAGCAGCCTCGCACCACAGACCCCCTGCAAGCTTAGAATTTGCAGACCACAGTGCTTACATTTAAAAAATACCCCCCTTTTTTTTTTTATAAGCCCCCCCCACAATCAATTGGGATAAACCCCCCTGCTGCCTCTGGAAACAGGTCGCTTGCCCTCCACAGGAGGATGCGCTGCATAAAATGAAGGGGTTTGGCCATTTCCACCTACCTCGAGGGCTACGGAAGAGCCATGAAGAGCCTCACGCCAGGCCCTATGGTGGCCAGTTGGGTAAACAACAGTCCTGGCTTTTCTGCCATCTCCTTTGACAGCCCAAACAGCAGGGGTGATTAGATGGGAATTAAGAGCAGGCCATGAAATGGAGGGAGACCATCAAACACAGAGGTGCCGGAGAGGAACAGGGCTCCTTCCTTCTGCCCTCTCGGGAAAAGCCACCTCCGAGCCTGCATGGATCTTGGGAGAAACAATAGAGACACCCATTGTGCCTTTGTTTTTCTCTTTGGCAGTAAATCCTTGCTCCCCGTGCTCTAGCACGTCTTTTTTTCAGGAAAGAGGAGCCAATCCTCTTCTAAAGCCACCAAAAAAACCCAACCCCATATTAAAGAAGCCAGGCCTAAAATGGGAATTTCACCCAGGAACCCTTCCTTATGAGAAAAGGC
>NW_015090879.1:600328-601032 GCF_001431845.1 Calidris pugnax
CCTCCCCTATTAGGGAAAAAAATAAATGGGTTAGATCTCCAAGAAAACAGGTACGGAGCTGAAGAGCGATCCGAAGGTGGCAGCAAGAGGCTTGTGTGAGAAAGTCCTTTGTGGCTGGAGCTCTACATCTGCTGCAAGTCAATTAACCACGGGCAGAGCCAGGGCTGGAGCGATTAAATACAGCAGCTGTTGGACTAAATAAGCAACTGGGATCTTCCCCGGCCCTTGTCTGGCACCCAGGACAAGAAGGACTCGAGCTCACCCATAAAGGGGTCATCATTTATTCCTTTCAAATGTTACAAGAAAGGCCATACAGCTTGCTTTTCTTTTCTTCTGGTCTTTTTTTTTGTTCCCCCCCCCTTTTTTTTTTTAGAAGTTAGAAAATTGCAAATCAAGTGTTTTGGCCATTAAAAAAAAAAACCAAAAACAAACAAACATTATTTACAGAGAAAACAAATGTGGCTTCACATTATACAGCTGGCCGGCCCCCTCCCTCCACCCCACACCCTAAAAGTTACCCCTTGGAAGCAGAATTAAACACAGCGGACTTACAAGCTTTATGGTTTTTAAGCCAATAGTAAGACATTATAAAAAACTAACCAGATTAGCTTTTAAACCATTGATTTCTATAAAAAGCACAAAATACTTTAAATGAAGTCAGAACCGGGAATGTAAACTGAGAAGAAAAAAAAAAAAACACAAAA
>NW_015090879.1:601042-618312 GCF_001431845.1 Calidris pugnax
AAGAATCCGTTGAACAGTCACTGGTTTGCTGGGCTTCGGGGGCTGCCGGGGTCGGGGGCGAGGACAGGGGACAATCAGGAGACCAGAGCCGGGGTGGGGGGAGAGCTGGGGGTCTTACAAACTGTAAATTCCAGTTATGTCCAGGATAGTCTTCCTCCCCAGTTCCAAGGGGTTCAAGATAAAACTGCTCCGAGTTGTGGTGGTGGGAATCCAAACCAGCTTTCTAAGAAGGGAGGGAGGGGGTGGGAAGAAATAACAGGAGGAGGGATAGGTTTTAGAGAGCGTTGTCAGTCCTAGGTGGGACAGGGAGGTGCTGGGGAGGGGGGGACACACGGCAGCGAGTCCATGGTGTTACTGGGATGGTGTGAGAGTCTTAAATCAGGACGATGCCAAAGTGGGCTCTACTCTTCCTTCTGCTCCGCTGCCGCCACGGGGGCTGTCGTGGGCTCGGGCTCCGCGGGTTTTGAGGGCTCCTCTGGTTTGGCTGTGTCCCCAGGGTTTTCCCCCCCTGGCTGCTGCTTCTCCTCCTCTTTCTCCCCGGCTTCTGCAGCCTTGGGTTCCTTAGCTCCCTGCTGTTGCCCATCGCCGCTCTCCCCGGGGCTGCCCTGTTCCTCCGCTGTCCCCTCCTCGGGGGGAGCCGACGGCTCCGTCCCCCCTGTCGCCGAGCAAGTGGGGTTCTCCTCCACCTTCCCCTGCTCCTCCGTCGTCGGAGAGGACCCCGAGGAGTCCCCGGCTTCTTTCTTGTTCTTCCTAAAGGAGATCCCGCTCAGCTTGAAGGATTTCTTGAAGGAGAACTTCTTCTTCTTCTTGGGGGTGTCCTTTGGGGCCGCGGCGCCTTCGGGTTTGGCGTCCCCCTCTTCGGCGGGGGGAGCGGGCTCGATGGCGTCCCCGCCGCCCGCCTCCCCCTTGCTCTCCTCCGGGAGGGGTTCGGCAGAGCCGTTCCCGTTCACGGGCGCCCCTTCGCCGACCGCCTTGGGCGTCATGTCCCCGTTGAACCTCAAATGGCCATTTTCCTGCGGAGAAAAGAAGAGGGGAAGGAGGGATTGAGGGGCGGGGGGGAGGGAACGGAGCACCGCGTTAGGAACAAGCGGGACTCGGCACCCCCTCCCCAAAACCCCGCCCCCCGCCGGGGAAACGGGGAGCACCGGGCACGGGGAGGGGGGGCACTGGGTATGGGGAGGGGGGTGAAGCATCGGGAGGGATGCACGATGGGGTGGTGGGGGACACACACACACACGACACAATTCGCTGCCACCGGGCGGCGCCCGAGCTCCACTCCCGGTACCGGGGCGCGGCGGCGGTCGGAGCCCCCGCCCGGTGGCGGGAGGGAGCCCCGGGGCGCGGCGCGGGCGGTGCCGCATCGCTCCGGTGGTGCCCGTCGGGCAGGAGGGTTCCCCCGGGACACCGCCGCCCCCATCCCCACCGAGCGGCCACCGGCAGCCTTTGTTCCCTCGCCAGCCCGCCCCGGCGGGGCGCACGGCGCGGATCCCCGGTGCCCCCCTTCATTCCCCCCCCCTCCGGTACTTACCTGCCCGTTGGCTTTACCGGGCTCGGTGGCGGCGGCGTGGCCGGCTGGCGGAGCGCTGGCCTCCGCCTTGGCCGCCTTGGAGCCCTGGCTGCCCATGGTGCGGACCCGTCGGGCGGACCCCGCCGCGGCGGCTGCGCTCGGCGGGCGAGCGGCGCCGAGAGGGAGTGGGCAGAGCCCCCCGCCGCCCCGGTAATAAGGCACGGAGCGGGGGCGGGCCGCCGCCGAGCCCGCCCCGGGGGCGGGGGAGCGGGATGGAGCCACCGCCCCGGCGGGGATGGGGGGTATCGACGGGGCCGTTCCCCCCCACGCCCCGGCTTTGTGCCCCCCGAGGCCGGGGCAGCCCCGGGAGGGGCGAGGGCAGGCTGCGGGGAGGAGGGGGGGAAGGGGAGTGGGGTGCTGCTCACCCCCCCCGCCGCCTAACTCCTTGGGTGCCTCTGCCCCCATCCCTGACACCCCTGGGATGCTGCTCACCTCAGCCCTGACACCCCTGGGGTGTCTCTGCCCCCAGCCCCCTCACCCCGGGGTGCTGCTCATCCCAGACCCAACACCCCTGTGGTACCTCTGCCCTCAGCTCCATCACCCCTGGGGTGCCTCTGACCCAAGTCCTATCATCCATGGGGGGCCTCTGCCCCCAGCCCCATCACCCCTGGGGTGCTGCTCATCCCAGTCCCATCATGGCTGGGAGGATCCCCATGGTACCGCTTGTCCCAGCCCCATCACCCCAGGACACTCTCATGGTGCAGGTCACCCCTGTCCCATCACCTCACACACTCCTTCCCCCAGCCCCAGCGCCCCAGGACACTGCTCCCCCCGGGTACCCCTCACCCCAGCCCCATCAGCCCCCCGGAGGGTCTGCCTGCGGGGGACAGGTTGTGCCGTGGGTCACACCCCGGATCCCTGCCCCTGGCACGCAGACCGGTAGGTTTTTGTCCGCTCTGGTTCTTCCTCCTCTCAGCTTTCCCGGAAAAGGCAGAGCTGAGGAGAAAATAAAACAGGAGACTAAACCAAAGTGGATGTTGATTTTGGCGAGGGGCCTGCAGCTTCCCGGTGCTGCCACCAACCACAGCCTCACCGCAGCGTGGAGCCATCAGTGGCCGTGGGGGACTCCCCTGGGATCTCCCTTGGCACCCCGGCACAGCTGATTTCACTGAAGGCACCCAAAATTCAAGACCTTTTTGTGCCTGGCCAAGCCACCAGCGTTCCCTGGCCACCGTGCCAGCGGCTGCCACGGGCCACCCTCCCGAGTGCCGTGTCCCGAGCCCCACGACCCCGGTGCCTTCCTGGGACCCTACTCCTGCCAAACCAGCCCCGGAGCTGCCGCGGGCAGGTGGGACCCCCCCAAACCCCCCAGCACCCAGCTGCGCTGCGGAGCCCACGCAGGATCAAGGCCAGCATCTCCGAGGGGGAAAACAATGTGCCGCTGTGTGCGCTCCGCCAACAAGGTCATGTTTTGTCTCTGTCCTCTCTCCTCCCCGCCACCCCCCCCGGCACGCATCATCTCACCCCCGTTACAGCGAAATTTCTCTGTTAATTAAAACAGGCGGCATCTTCCTTATTGACTTTTGGTTGCCAGTTGATAAAGCCGCTGGATGGCCGCCGGTCCCGCCGCCCTCGGCCATCTGCAAGATGGAGAGTGGCCCCAGCGGCCGTCGGGGCTGCCAGGGAGCCGTGGAGGATGTACCCCGTTTAAAAGCACGTGCTTTTCAGAGCGTAGTGAGGCGGTTTGCTTTGGGAAGACAAACAGTCCAAGAGAGTGTATTGAGTCAGTCAGTAAACACGCTCCGTCTTCTGCCACTCCTTCCCGAGTGCGAGCTCCAGGCCAGTGTCCCCAGCCACTGCCTGCTGGGGAGCAAAACCCACCAAAGCCACAGCTGGCCAGCCCTCCCCTCTGCCCCGTTTGGCATTGGGCAGTGTCTGTGCCAACCCCACACTTTTCTTTTCACCTTCTGGGAGCAATTTTCCGTCTTTCTGCTGAGATTCATTTTGTCCTGGCTCCTCTGGAGGAATGCAAAGAGTTTTCATGCTGCTGTCCTGTCCCACGCCGACCCATCCCATCCCATCCTCATCCCCATCCCATCCCATCCCATCTCCATCCCACCATGCTGTCCCACATTTTGGCTGTGCTGAGCAAGCCTGAGCAAGCACCGGCTTTCGCAGTGCCCATCCAAGACCACCCACCCATGTGACGATCCTGAGATGCTCCCGTCCTCCCGTACTGAATCCACAGAGGGACCACCAAGGTGAGCACCCCCAGTAACCCACCACCCATCTGCGCTGACCCCGCTGTGGGCACTGGGAGCTGGGAGGGGGCTCTGGGGGTGCAGCCTTTGGGGTGACAGTGGCAGCCCTGGGGTGGCTTTGCCACTCTGCTGGGTTGGGGGTGCAAACGTGTGTCCCGTGCCGTGAAACCGACTGCTTGCTGGGAAGATGTTTCCTTCAGTGATGGGCTGGAGGGGTGGCCGGGCTTGTTCCAGAGGGGATTTATGGGGCTGGGGGTGGGGATGGGGCTGGCAGGGTGGCTGTGGTGCCACTGGCTCAGCTGGAGCTGGTGGGCATAGTGTCCCCCCTCGTCCGCCAGCCCCCCTGCAAAGCCCAGATCTCTTCCACCTTTCTCTGGAGGGGAAGAAGTGCTTTACACCCTGCGGCTCTCCTGCTGGAGCGATGGGAGGTGGATGGGGTGTCTCCAAAGGGCAAACTTCAGCATGATGAGACAGGTCAAGACGCAGAGCTGCTTTGGGGGGGCAGCCCCCCATCGCTGTCAGAGGCGATGCAGGAAACCTCGCATGCTGTGTCCTAGCGGCTTTCATCTCGGAGGAATCCCCAGTTGCCACGTCTCTCTTGATCCCGGCTTTTCTTGAAAACCCTCTTCTGCGGCGCTGCGTAAGGATGTGTTTATAAATAGACCCGTTTTCCCCGTGGATTCCCGGCCGTGCCTCCTCTTCCAAGGCCCGGCTCCGCTGCAGATGTCTGTCCTGACGGCGCTGCCGGCAGCAGCACGGGGAGTGCTCGGCGGCGCTTGGTGCAGCCACACCGGAGCCCCGGAGCTCTGTGGGGTGAGCGTGGGTCCCCCCGGGCAGACCCATGGCCGGTTGTTCCAGGGAAGAGGCTTTTTTCCTCCCCTGCGTGTCGTTGGTGACACAGAGAAGCCGTTACACCAGGAGAGCCCATGGAGGGCAGAAACCCACTGATGGCCTTCCAGCGTAAACCAAACACCAAACCCAACCCTCCCAGTGGAAACCAGTACAGCCCCGCTCGCCAGGGACCCCATCCCACCATCACCACCTTGGCCACGGGTCGGGCTCCTCCGTGCCCGGGCATTGGGCAGGGAAGCGGAGCGGGGCAGAGGAGGCTCCGGCTCCTCATGGGCTTCTCCGCCAGGTCCCGGGGCTTTGGTGGGTCGGGAAGCGCCGGGGATTTGCGGGGCGGAGGCAGACGGACAGATTACGGGTCTGTCTGCTCCTCCGGCAGATGGACAGGCAGACAAATCTGTCTGCCTTCTCCGCACTCTGCTCCTGCCTAAAAGGCCTCGGGGATGCAAGATCTTTACGGATGTTATTTTCCACTTTCCAGACCTACTTAAGCTGCGTGCTGATTATTAATTTATTAGGTGTTAAGCGCTGACAGGCTGCAAGGAGAGCGGGGAGAGCAGCCCCTGCACCAGGGGATTGCAGGAGGGTGCAGTCCCCAGCCCCGTGCCCCGCTCCTGCCACCCGCCGTATTCCCCCAGCCCTTAACGAAGAATTAATGTAATTATTTATTCATGTATCTGGAGCCATTCACAAGCCTCTGATCATCTGCTGGAGGATTTTAACTGAGTTAGCAGGGGCCCAGCCAGGGCAACCAACGGCACTGGGAATAAAGCAGAGGGATTTCCATATTGATTTATAAATAGCAAAGGAATTAGCTAATTAGATCTCTCCGGGGAGAGAATTCCGGCAGGGAGAGTGCGAGGCCAGGCTGTGCCGAATGCAGGGATGGATGGCAATGGCTTCTGCTGCCACGGCAGCGCCGGGAAGGGGACAGCCCTGGAAAACAGCCCTCAGTTAAAAATAGTAGCCACAGGTTGGGGTCTGGGGTCTGCCCCTGCCCTGCTGCCCGAGCTGCCATGTCCACCAGCCATTCCTGCCCATGGTTTGCCTTTTCCAGGCCCCACAGCTCCAGGACGTGGCCACCCCCCCAGTCCCCAGGGCGAGCAATGCTCCGGCTGCACATCTCACGAGGGGACGGGGTGAAGGGGACGGGGGGTCCGTGGGTGCCGAGCGGGGCCGTCCTCAGCTGCAGAAGGAAAATCTGCTGAGCTTCATGGCGGGGGATTCCTGTAGGGGAGGGAGGACGGACAGAGCTGGGCAGGTAGGAGGAAGAGCGGGTGGCCAAGGGGATCTTTCCAGTCCTTGGCCCAAGCAGAAGTTGGTTGCCACTAAACCTGCTCGTGGCTGCACCATCACTCGGGTTGGCCACCAGGTCGGTGCTGAGTGACCCTGGGACACTTGCCCTGGGAAAAAGCACCCTGGACCCCAGTGAGGGTCTGCCGGGGACTTTACCGGGGGTCTCCCTGCCGCCCGCACGGAGCCGGTGCTGCAACTGGTGTCCCCAAATCCTTCCTGCCCTGGGAAAGGCTCCAGCCCGGGAGGCTGCAGCGAGGCGCTGACTTCCCATAGAAACACATGAAAGGGCCCGTTCTTGTATTTGCCAGAGCCCCGTCATTTTTGGTTGTGAAGATCCCATGGCAACCGGGGCCTTGTGTAACTGCGTTTGCTATTTCTGGGCTCGCTTTTCACTCCGGTAACATCCTCCCCGCATCCAGCCCCGCTCTCCCACCCCAGGACCTTGCTCCCCACCCCAGCTCGAGTCACCCCCTTTCCCGGCTCACACCGGGGTGGCCGGGGGCAGATGTTGGCAGCTGTGAGTTATGGCGGAGGAAAGAGAGAGCAATCCCTTCAGTGTCTCTTATCTCAGAGACCATCTGCCCTTCTTTATGGCCAGGAGCTGGAGCATTTGCAAACAAAGCCAAGCCCTATAACCTAAAACCCTCCAACCCCAACACCGGGCTGGGCTGGGTTGTGCTGCCCAGGGCTCCCAGCCCCACTGCACCCCAGGATGGGGACGGTGGTGTCACATGGAGGTCCTGGATGCCTCCCCATGGGAGAGCTTCTGCATGGCAGGGATCAACACCTTTCCCAGCCACCTGGTCCCTCCCGAATCCTCCCGGGAGAACAGGAACAGGCCGCAGAGCCTGGGCGGGATGCTCGTCCCACGTGCTTTATCTCCCGCATCCCTGCCCTAGGCTGCATTTCGGTGCTGATAAAGGACTCTCTGACCCTGAGCGAGCCGTGCGCTGCTGGTACAGCTGCATTACGAGAGCAGGTTAGAAAAAAGAGGCTGCAGCATCCAACGGGCAGCAGACACCCCACACCGGGCTCTGCTCCCCCCCGTCCCGGCGGGGGCTGCTGGCAGGGTCCCCCGGCCGGGGGGCCGAGCAGGGAGCGTGTTTCAGAGCCTCCTTCCTCGTTAGAAGAGAAGTTTATAACGGAAACAAAAGCCACGCTGAGTCCAAGTGGAGCTTTTCCCGTCCCGTTTCCTCCGGAGCTGCCTGCGGAGGTGCCACGGGAGCGTGTCCTCACGCCACGGCGGGGGTCCCGTGTGCTCTGGGCACTGCTGCACCATGGTCACCGAGTCCGGCCGTGCCACGGGGAACGCGGCCGGGCTGCAGTGCCATCCTGCTGTGGCAGAGCCAAGGTGGACGTGGGCTGCTGCCCTTCCCTTGGGGACAGTGACCCCCCCAGGCAGTGGGACCCCATGGTTGTCCCCAGGGTGGGCTTGGCTCCCTCCATCCCTGGGGTCACCTGTGCCCTGTCCTGGTGACCGGCTGCAAAGGGGACCTTGGAGCGGTGTCACGCTGCCGGGGCTGCTCCCGCGCGGGTGGGCTGCTGGTGGCTGCTCCCCGTGGGGCTGAGGACACGTGGTGGCTGTCACGCTGCCACGGGGACATGAGTTAGGGACAGCCATCGCTCCTGCTTGAGGCAATGCCTCAACCAAGCTGCGTGGAGAGAGATGGCAGCTCACCATGACCTCTGGCACGGGGGAGGATGGCATGTCCCTTCCCTGGCTGTGTGAGTGTGGGTGTGAGGCCGGCAGTGCCAGCCCCACGCTCAGGGGGCACAGTCACAGGTGGGCCCTGGGTCTCCTTGGGGGGGCCCTGGGTCTCCTTGGGGCTGCAGGGGTGTGCTCATGGCTGGTGGGGGCCCAGCCTGTGTGGCAGCGTGGGTCCAGCCCACACACACGCACCCAGTGTGGTCCCAGTCTCTGCTTGCACACCCAGTGTGGTCCCAGTTTGTGCACACAAAGCCAGCATGGTCCCAGTTTGTGTGTGCACACCAGCGCGGGTCCAGTCTGTGCACACACACCCAGTGTGGTCCCAGTCTGTGCACACACACACCCATCATGGTCCCACTCCATGCACACACGCACCCAGCGCGGGTCCAGCGAGCATCTTGCACACACACAGCCACGATGCTGATCCCAAGAGCATCCCTTGGCCACGGGACACGCCAGCCCCATCGTCTCCATGGGCAGCCCCCCGTGCCCCAGTGGGGTCACCCCTTTTCCCCGCGTCCCCCCCGGGGGGGCAGTGGCAGCCAGCCCAGCGCCTGGCGGGGCAGCCGGCACTGCCGGACCCTGGACAGGAAAGCAGGGCTGGGATGCTTTGGGGCAGCGGTCCCTCCCCCGGGCAGCAGCCGGGGATGTATGGGCCTCTTTCTCCCTGCAAGTCAATGTGTCTTTTTGTTGCGCTGCTGGGTTTTGAAGCCTGCGAGCGGGGAGAGAGCGGGGAGAGACAATACGTCGCATTGTTCCCTTTCAGCAACATCTGACGGGCCCAGGCAGAGAGAGGCCAGTGTGTGCCGTGGTGGGGGAAGGGACCGGGAGGGAGGGAGGGAGGGAGGGAAGGATGGATGGACTGGACGGACGGACACGGGCAGCAGGAAAGAGGCAGGGACATCCCGACCAAGCCTGGGTGAAGGGCTGGAGGGATGGGGAGAGCTGGGTGGGATGTGGGAGCTGGATGTGGGGGTGGGGAATATCTTCTGGCACCCAAACATCCCTGAGAGATACAAACCTCCAGCCCCACTCATCCTAATGGACTATTAACTCTAAAGCTTCATTAGGAACCTGTAAGTGTCAATACTGTTAACCTGTTCATTGCTGCTCAAAGATCCCAGTTGCTTTGCCAGGGGTGCCTGTGTCTCCCAGTAAATCCTGGGGAGCCAGGAAAGCCGTCTCCCCAAATACCCAGGCAGGTGGGATGGGGCAGGGGCTGGGATGCGAGGGGGGGAGCTGGGAGCAGAGCTCGGCAGGGGGAACCACGGCGGCGCTGGGATTGTCTGCAACTTTCCATCAGAAATCCCCTCCTTCCCTTAATCCCTGCTCTCCCTGGCCTGGATTGCTTAATTGCCAGGAACAGAATTCCCCTCTGCCCCTGAGCAAAACCGAAAGTGTCCCCAGGGCCACCAGCCCCTCCATGGTGGAGAGACGGCCCCCCCTGCGCTGTGCAGACCCCGCTGTCCCACAATGGAGGCGAAGGTCATCGGGGGGGGGACACGGCAGCTGGTTAGGGGCTCGTGTGGGGTGTGTGGGGCTGGTGTTGCCCTCCCCAGCCCCCTCCCCGGCTCGGCGGGCTGCAGCAGCAGATGCATTTTGCCCAGACTTGCATGGCCGTAGCCATGGCAACGGCTGCGGGCGCCGGGATGCGGGGGGGGGGCTGCGGGCGCGGGGCTGCATCGCTGCCGTTGCGCGCGGCGGCGTGGCTTCACCCGGGTCTGGGTTCACCAAATCTGGGTTCACCCCGGCTCTGGGTTCACCCCAAGTCTGGGTTCACCCCAGATTTCGGTTCCCCAGGTGCCAAGGCGGGGGGTGCAGAGCCCAGGGCCAGGCGGAGACGGAGCCTCTCACCCTGTTATCGGGGCTGGGCTGCCATAAAGCCGGGCTGTTTGCATGGGCCTGGGCCGCGCTGCCCTTCTCCTCCCGGCCCCGCTTTGTCTCCGCGTTAACTTTTAACCACGGTGGCTTTTTCCTCTCCGCCGCCATCGCCGCACCCTGCCGGCATCCGGCAGCCCTACTGGGGGGCTGCAGCTTCCTCCCCCCCCTCCCCAGCACGGTCCCTGCCTGCTCCCTGCCTGCTGGCAGCGGGATGGGGACCGCTCTGGCTGCATCCCATTCCTGCCAGCTTCCCGGGTGCCTGCGGGGGGGATGGTGGCTGGAGGTGGCAGAAGGGCCATCGCTGTCATGATGCTGGGTTTGCTTGCTGCCTCCCTTCCTGCCCCACTGCCTCCCTGCCTGCACCACTGCCTTCCTCTCTGCCCCATTGCCTTCCTCTCTGCCCCACTGCCTCCCTGCCTGCTCCGCTGCCTCCCTGCCTGCCCCATTGCCTCCCTGCCTGCACCACTGCCTTCCTCTCTGCCCCACTGCCTCCCTGCCTGCACCACTGCCTTCCTGCCTGCCCCACTGCCTTCCTCTCTGCCCCACTGCTTTCCTGCCTGCTCTACTGCCTCCCTGCCTGCCTCTTTGCCTTCCTGCCTGCACTGCTGCTTTCCTGCCTGCCCCGCTGCCTCCCTGCCTGCACCGCTGCCTGCCCCAGCCCCCCCGCTGCCTCCAGCCGGGCTGGGTTTGGCAGCAAAGCAGCTCAGCTGGAGAAAAGCCTCCGGCGCTGGAGTGACCCACTAACCTTGTTCTTCTTAAAAATGCATGAAATGCAGGCAGCTGCCTACGGGGACTCGCACACGCATGCTCATACTCCCACATGGGGGGTCGTGGGGGGGGACACACACACACACGCTTTCAGCACCGTACCCCCGTGGTGGGGGAGCCCCTGGGGAGTCTGGGGGTGCTCGGTGCACTCACTGTCCTGATTTGGGGTGTCTGTAGGGCAGTGGGGTCTCTGCTCTCCCTTTGTTGGAGCGGTTTGGTCCCCTGTGTGTCCCCAGCCCCGGCGAGGGGCTGCGTGTCCGTGGCACGGGCAGGATGCCCGGGAGGAGCTCAGCCACGGTGCAGGCCTCCTGCTCGGCTCCGCCAGTGCCACCGGGGCTGCGGTGACACCGCGGTGGTGCAAAGTCCAACCGGCACAATCCCCTGCTGCGCCCGGCAGCCAGCTGCTGCCCCTGGGGCCGGGGTTTGCTCCGGGTGCCAGTGTCACAACCGGGTCCTGCTGGGGACACGCCGGGGGGTGGCAGGGTCCTGCTGCCGGGGAAGGCGAGAAGGACACGGGGCTGGTCCCGTCCCCTGGCTGCCATCGCAGCCCTGACCTCGTTTCTCACCAGCTTCTCCGTGTCTTTAATACACCCCAGCCAGATGGCCGCGAGCCGGGGGCGGCGGGGGGACGGCGGCTCAGCCCCGCCGTGGGGACACGGACCCTGCTCCCCGCTCTCGGCAGCACCCCCGGTCCCAGGGAGGCTGCAGCCCCGGTGGGTGCTGCCCGTGCCCAGCCCCGGTGTGTCCCTCACCATCACGGGGGTGCCAGGGCCCATGGGGGGGCACATCCCCACCGCCCCAGCAGGGGTTAATGGATTTCTCTCACGTGCAGCTGATTTAATTTCGGCCTCGTTTGCATAGCTGATTAGGTGGCTGCACGGTGAAGACATGGGGGGGGTATTTTTAGCTGCTCTGGGCTTGAGCCGGGCAGCCCCGAGCAGCCCCGGAGCAGTGTCTGACCCCGGCATCCCATCGCGGGCACCTCGGGGGGGACGGGCACATCCAGCCTATGCCCTGAACCGAGGCCCTCGGCGGGAGAGGCAGAGGATTTGCAGTATTAAGGTTTTGCCTTTTTTTTAATTTCTTTTTTTCCTGTAGTTGCAATCCTGTTTTAAGGAGAAGAAACCGAACCCAGAGCCCAAGAGCAGCCCGAGCTGCGATGCCCGTTACTCTGGGTTGAATAAACCGTGGTGCATCGTGAGACGGAGCAGCTCCATCCCCTGCCCAGCTCCCCGGCCCAGAGAGGGGCTCGATTCCCGGCTGGATCCGGACACGGCAAATTTCCCACCCTCTTCCCTCCCTCTGCTCCCATCGGAGTTTCCCGGTCTCACCGCCACATGGCTCCTTCACCCCCAGAGTGGCTGAGTTTCGACCCAGAAGGAGGGAGGAAGTCACAGCGAGAGGCCAAAAAGTGTGGGGGGAGTTCTTCTGAGCCCTTTTGGAAATCCCTGTGGCTTCCTCCGGAGTCTCAGCCCTGGCTCATCCGGCCGCAAAGACGAGGAAGAGTGTGAATCACCTGCAGGAAACCGCAGCGCCCGTCCCGGGGCTGAGCCCAGGCCGCTCACCGGGCTCCCCGGGGACGTGTCTGCCCCGTCCTGCCCCGGGGACGTGCCACCCTGTCCCTTGTCACCCGCCTCCCCTGCTCGGGGGCCACCGAAACGGCAGCTTTTTGAGCCACAGCGTTGGCGTGAGCTGGGTTTTCCGGAGCCGTGTGAGCACGTGTGTGTGGGCGTGTGTGCGCGTGGGTGTGTGTGGATGCACACATACGTAGATGTGCGTGGATGCACACGTATGTAGATGTGTGTGGATCCACACATACGTGGGTGTGGGTGTGTGTGGATGCACACATGCATGGGTGCACGAGGGGCCATGCACAAACACACCCACACTCACACATCCACGTGCACACACTCGTGCACGCACCCAGGTGCACACCCAGACGCACACACACGTGCACCCACGCACACACCAGGTGGCAGAGGAATCAGTCTCTCGGCTCCTCCGACTAATTAACATAAATCGACACTGACTAATTAACCGTCCCAGCTCCATTAGAGCCTGGATACCGCGTTGCTGGCACCAGCAGGCAGCCGAGCCCGCGCTGTCACACCGTGGCCACACTCCGCCCCACGCTGGCCACCAGCCACCCCCTGGTGCCCCCCACCAGGAGTGTCCCCATCCCCATCCCTGTCCCCATCCCGCCACGGCCCTCGCCGAGGATGCAAGCAGCGATAACGAGATTGATTCCTAATCCACTTATTCCTGGCTGGCGCAGGGGGATGGTGACAGCCTACCTCCAACGGCTGGCGGGTGGGGAGCCCCCCTTGTCCCCGGTGCCTCCAGTTCCCGAGGTGGCCAGGGGGTGAGGGTACCCCTGGCCACCTCAGGGACTGGAGGCACCGGGGGTGGGGGGAAAAACCCAGTGATCTTGGCTGAGAAGCCATGGGAATGGAGGGATGGACCGTGTAAGGACCATGGAGGAGGGATGGTGGCACCATCCCTGCAGGGAGGGTTGGATCTGGGAGGGGAGGTGACACCTCAACGTCACCTGCCCGGCAGCGGGGTGGCCCCAGGGAGCAGCAGCCGGGAAGGGGAGATAAGGAGCCCTTCCCTGTCCTCACCCTGTGGGGTGTCTGGGGCAGGGAAGGGGGGGGACACCCCAAAGCGATGACACCCGCTCTGCAGGAGGGAGGAAAAGGAAATTTCTCGCTTCCTTCTTTACCAAGGGCTGCGACATGGCTGCCCGGGAAGGGGTGGAGAGGTGGGGGGGGGGCCTGCACAGGTCCTGTCCTGCCTCCGCACCCCCTGTGCCCCCCCCTCTCCCCGGACCTGCCGGTGCACGCCGCTCCCCGCCGGGGTGAGTCACGGCCCCACACGCCCGACCGGTTTGGGGGAGACCCGGGGGCTGAGCGTGGGAACGGCCTGACCTCGGGAGCAGGGCGGAGGGGAACAGGGGGCACCGAGCTGCCTGCGGGACCCTCGGCTCCCCCAAAATCAAAACAAGTCGGGGCGGGGTGGGCTTTGCACTCTGTGTGGAGGGTATCGATGCTCCTGGAAAGCTCCTGCTCGCTCCCGCCGGCCCGGGCTGCAATCCCTGTGCCCGGCGGATTAAGAACTAGGTCAGTGGTAGATCCCCAAAAGTGATTGCAATCGGGGAACTGCCGCTCCCCGGTGCCAGCCCGGGGCAGACTTTGCTCCGGTCGATGCCTTTATCACCGAGCTGGAAGGAAATGGCTGGTGAGATGCAGGAACCCACCCCCTGCAAAAACCCGGAGCCGGGTGGCTCCTGCAGCGGCGTCGGGGACAGGGCCCCGCGGAGGATGGGACCGGAGACCCCCGGGAGGGTGCAGGGTCCTGGTGGAGGGTCCAGGACACCGCGGTGGGGCCGGGCTCCCCCCCATCCGAGGGTGGGGAAAGAGCGACAGGAGCGGCGGAGAGAGCCGGGAAGGCTCGGAAACAGGGATGTGCGTGGGGCTGGATGTGGGGCCCGGGGAGGAGGCAGCCCCGGCGGCAGGAAACGGGGCAGGAAGGCAGCCGGTGGCCCCGGGGTCGGCGGAAGAGCGGCGGAAAGACTCGGGGCCGCGGCGGGAGGAAGCCCGGCTCCGGCGGGGGGCTGCCCCGGTGCACGGGTGTCCCACGGGAGCACCGAGGCCGGGCCCGGGCACCGGGAGAAGGGGAACCGGCCGTGGGACCCACACTCCCCCGGTGCCGGGAAAGGGCCGTTCCCGGGGCGAGCCCTGGGCTGCAGACCCCTCCCCGTGTCCCGGGGGCCGCGGGCCGTGACGTGCCCCACGGGACGTGCCCCACGGGAGCCACATGCCGGGACTCGCAGCCTCACGTGGGAGATGATGCTGCAACCGGCTCCGCCGCCCCCGGGGACACCCGACCCCCCCGCGGTGCTCCTGGCTGGGGTCTGACCCAGGAGCCGGGTTCCCCGGGGTGGGTTTGGGGGTATTTGTGCCCCTTTGGACCTCCAGGAGGTCTCAGGGGTGCTCAGCCTCCACGGGGGCCAGGATGGGGCCACCACGGAGCAGCCTGACCCCCCCCCAACCAGGAGGTGGGCGACCTCCCCCCCACCTCTCCCCGCCCCCCCCTCATCCCCAGCTCCTGGGAAATGGCCCCCAAGTCCTCCAAAGTCTCCATTGACCGTCTTTCAGTCCTCGTGTTCCCAGCCCGTCTCGCTGGGGTTATTCAGACCCGGAGCGATGCTGTGGGGGGGGATGTGCCCATTTTGGGGGGGGGGTCTCATCCCACAGCCCCCCAGCGCGGTGCAAAGCGGGCTGGAGCGGTGGGAGCCGCCGTCCCCCCGGCTGTGGGTTGGGCAGCAGAGAGAGGATGGAGCTGTTAAATATTTATAGCCGCTGTAAAATGGCAGCGGAAGCCGAGGGGGGGGTGATGACGGGGGCGGGGGGCGGCTCTTGCTGCCCTACGGCCCATCTGGCCCCCGCGCTGCGAGTCACCATCTGCTCCCCGGGGGGGGGTGTGTGCTGCCCGCCCCCACCAGCACCCAGCAGAGGTCCGGGGGGGCCGTGGGTGCTGTGGCTGCTCCGTCCCACAAGTGCAATGAGCTTAACGGTCTCAAGTGACGAGCAGAGGACCGGGCGGCTCGGGGTCCAGCCCCACCACCCACCCCACGCTTGCTCATCTCAGGTCCCCACCGTGGACTTGTTCAGATGAGAAAATGAGGGCGTGTGTGTGTGTGTAATTGCTAATGAGGATGCGAATATGCTAATTCAGGGCTGCCTATTACAGGGATGGGGCCTCCTGGGCCGTGTCCTGCCCCGGTTTCGGCCAGGTGAGCCCCGGGCAATGTCAGACAGTGGCTGGGGCAGTGGTGGCCAGCTCGGCTCGGCTCAGCACCCCCTGGACTCGGGTGCCCTAGCCCCACGGAGACCCCACGGCTCTGGGTCTGGGGGGGAACGGGGCCTGGGGCACTGCTCAGGTGTCCCTGGCCCCCAGTCCCCATCCCGGGGGAGCAGGGATGCTGATGGGATGGGCACTGGCATGAGGCTCCCACCCACCCCACTCTGACTTTTTTCCCTCTGTTGATGTCACACAAAACCTGCTGCGGTGCGACATGGCAGGGGGCAAACGAACCCTTAATTAGCCACATTAACATTTTGGCTTTATTAATGGCATAAGCAATTATTAAGGAAGAATTGATAGAATTAAAAGCTACTGGCCTCCAGACAAAGGACAAGTCCCAGCCGGGATTACCCCCTGGGATGGGGACCTTCAGCTTTGTGGGGTGCTCCTGTCCCCCTGCACCCCCCAACCCTGTCCCCACATCGGCAGCTGCTGGATGCTGGATGAGATGCAGATGCTGGGTGTTGCACCAACTGGGGACAAACTGGAGTTTTTGGGGGGGACTCGGAGGAGCTGGGGGGTGTCTGTGGTGCTCCCGGTGCCGCAGCATCCGTCCTCCGTCTGCGCCCAACCGGGGTGGGACCGGCCGGGAACCGGGCGGACGGAGGTCCCGGGGACGGGGGGACGGGGCAGCAGACGTGGCCTCCCAGGAATGGAATGTTGGGACGGGCTTTTCGGGGAAAACAGCGATTTCCCATCAGCTGCCTCCGCTGGGAAGCGGTGAGGGGATTCCCGGCGGGCAGCGGGAGGCCAAAATCTGTCCCCGGCGCACGTGCCCCGTCTGGGGGCTGCAGCACCGAGCCCCGGGGAGGGCGTTTCTGCCGGGATTTCTGCTCCGTGACCCACCAACACGGGCACGATCCTGGGGTCCCGTGCTTGGGGGCACTATCCCGGGATGGGTCCCCAGCACACAGGGGCTCCCTGTCCTCTCGGCTCGGGGACCCCACCGCGGTGCCGTCCGGCTTCTCCCCAGGTCCCGCTGGGTGCAGGCAGGGCGGCTGCCGAGCTCGTTAGGCGCAGGTGTGGGATTAGCCATAATTGCCTGCACTTTGATGTCCGTAACCTCCTCCCCGAGGGAGCCTCGTTACCTGCAGCAAACCTGTGCCAGGCTGCTAATCCCGGGATTAGGGGGCGCGGGGAGGGCGGCAGATGGAGCCTGCCCAGGCCAGGACCCCTTGGGGCGCGGGGCTGCCCGGGACCCCCGGTGTCACCAAGGCAGCCGGGTCCCCAAAGAAGGTACCTCCGAGGAGCACGGGGCTGCTCCCAGGGGAATTCCCACCCGGGGCCTCCCCGGGACGTCATTGTCCCCCCCCGGGGTGCCCGGGAAAGCCCCTTTGCTGTCAGAGGAGGGAAGGGAAATGAGAAGTGTCCCCTGGTCCCACCACGGCCCTTCCCAGCTGCAGGAAAAGCCTTTTCTGGGAACCCAGTAACCTCCGTGTCCGGGCCAGGTCCCTGTGGGGGGGGGTGTTTTTGGGGGGTGTGCTGTGGGGCTCAGGCACCCATCGGGGCTGGGAGCCTCTGCCCAGGGGTGGCCAGTGACAAGGGTCACATTTCTGGACCCGTGGGGGACCTCCAAGCCCCCCCTGGCGCGACTGGGAGCCCAAAAATTGCAGCCGGGGTGGCTGGAGCTGGGCCAGCTCCGGTGGGGACACCCCGGGGGTGGGGGGGTGTCACGGCTCTGTCACCCCCAGGCTGCCCGCTCTGCCCGGCTTCTTCTTGCCCCAAAAATATGAGCAGGGACGAAGCCGTGGGGAAGGAGAGAAGGGACCAGATCAATGTCCCCATCTCAACATCCCCCCCCCCCAAGGTGGCCTTGTCCCCGAGGGCAGCTGCCCCCCCTCTGGCCAGGCAGGGGGAGAAAAGTGGGGTCCTGCTGGGAGCTGCACCCGAAAGTGGTGTGTCTGGGGGGGGTCTCTGCTCCCTCACCTCCCATCCGGACCCCCCCTCCCCATCCCGCGGGCCGGGCGCCCCACGGCTGCGTGCTAACCTCAGGGTCCCCGCTCAATGGGAGGAAGGAAATCCTCATCCTCGGGAAAGGCTGGACACGGCCGTTTCCTCCTGCCCTGGTGGGGAGGGGGCCGGGGCACAGGGACACCCGCCCAGGGCCCCCCGACATCACCCCCCCCCCGTCCCC
>NW_015090879.1:618354-628969 GCF_001431845.1 Calidris pugnax
GGGGGGGGGCTGATCTCCGGTTTTATTGGCAATAATATCCCAGTGGGGGGTGGTGGATGAGGATCCCGGGGACGGGCCGGGATACGCCGGGATACACCGGGATGATGCTGCCGCCGGCCCGGAGCGCTGCAGGGTCCGGTCCCCGGTCGCCGGTCCCCGGCGGGGAGGGGGGGGAGTGTGTGTGTCTGATCTCCGGTTTTATTCTCAATAATCTCCCCCGAGGGAGGGGGGAAGGGGGTTCCCGGGGACCGGAGACCGACCGGGATGCACCGGGAGCGGCAGCGCGCGCACAGGGCGCCCCCTGGCGGCTGCCGGTGGTGATGGTGAGGGACGAGACCGGAACGGAACAAAGACCCCCCCGCCCCGCCATCACCGGGAGGGACCCGAGGCTGGAGCAGGGTACGGCCGGTGTCACCGCCAGCGGGGATGGCCCCGGTGTCCCCAGCCCCGCATCACCCGGGTGGGGACCTTCATCCTCCTCCTCCTCGGGGACCGGGGACCTCGGGGGGGGAGTGGCCGAGGGTCCTCCTCCGTCCCCCGACGTCCCCGGTCCCCAGCGTGTCCCCTCCCGCCGCTGCCAACCTCATCATTTCCAGCACAGCAATTAAAACCCCATTTTAATGAAAAACCACCATTTTCCCCCCATCGCGGGGGGACGACAACGACACGGAAAGTCCTTCGGGGCCCCCCAAAACCCAGGCTGAGGGTTCAGCCCCTCCCAAACGAAGCTGTGAGCTAAATTCTCCTAAATTCTACCTAAAATTCTCCTCTTCCCGCTCCAGCAGACGCAGAGAGGTGTCTGCACCCCTCGAAACGAAGCGTTAATTAATCATTCCCCCTTCTCAGGGTTGGGGGGGGGAACACGACAGATTTTACCAGACAAACAACAGACAAACAACTGTTGGGAGTAAAAAAATATGTTCTTTTTTTTTTTTTTCCTTTTAATTACATCAGTTATCAAAGAAAAACCAAAAAAAAAATCCCAAAAAACCAACAACAACAAAAAAAAAGCAGTGGTAACAAAAATACAAAGCTCTGAGGGTTTTCTCGTTTTGTTTGTTTCGTAATAAGCTCGAGCATCAGTGCAATTGTTTTAATTTAACTTCTGCTCCGAGTCTCTGCTGGCAGAATAGGAGTAGGCTTTGCCCAGCACCAGACGGTCCCGCAGCAGCTTGAAGAAGGCGTAGTAATTGCTGAAGAGGATCAGAGCCAGGGAGATCGTCTGGTGCCACTTCTCGGAAGAAATGAGCGAGTAGAGCTGGTAGAAGATGACGGCTCCTTCCAGCAGAATCAGGATGTTGAGGATTCTCAGCGGTTTGCTGAAAAAGAACTGCAGGAGAGACCCCAATCAGGCACCGAGCAAGGTCAGGCCCTGCAGGTGGTGTTTCTGAGGCAGCAACTGGTGAGGATTCCTCAGGGATTCCCCTCCGGAGACACACTGACCCCTGAACGGAGCCCCTGGTGCCCAGGGGACAGTCACCCCTCTGGCAGCACCCACGGCAAACACGGGACTAACGTGAGACACTGCTCCAACCCCGCTTGTCCCACCGCCCCGGGACACCCCACCGCAGCTCTCCTGCCCCCACAGCCAGCTCAGCTGCTGAGGACAAGGGGACCATGACCCCACAGAATGAACCACAGGATGATACAGGGTTGGAAGGGACCTCTCCCAGAGCCAGCTCAGCTGCTGAGGACAAGGGGATCATGACCCCACAGAATGAATCACAGGATGATACTGGGTTGGAAGGGACCCTGGAGATCATCCAGTCCAACCCCCTGCCAGAGCAGGGCCACCCAGAGCAGGTCCCACAGGAACGTGTCCAGGTGGGGTATGAGTGTCTCCAGAGAAGGAGACTCCACCACCTCCCTGGGCAGCCTCTGCCAGGGCTCTGCCACCCTCAAAGTGAAGAAGTTCCTCCTCATGTTTAGATGGAACTTCTTACATTCAAGTTTGTGCCTCTTTCCTCTTGTCCTGTCCCTGGGCACCACTGAAAAAAGACCAGCCCCATCCTCCTGACGCCCACCCTTTAAGTATTTCTAGGCATTGATCAGAAACCATCACTCAGATCACCCCGCCAAGGTGCCACACGTGGGATCTTACGTGGAATCGGAAGTGCGAGACGTCCGAGGGCACGGCCACGTTGTAGTGACCCACAGCTTTGTAGACGTTCTTGCTGTGTTTCACCAACACTCCCTGTGGCCACATGCACTCTTCTGTCCACCTGTGGGAGACAAGCAGAGAGCTCTGATTTCCACCTCCACAGCCCAAGGGGGGCTGGTGCCTTCCCACCCTCACCAGGACAATGGAGGAGCTGCCTCCCCAGCAGCATCTGCCAGGGCAGTTTGTCCCACCGAGGCGTGTAACCACGGCAGTGACCAGCAGCACATGTCTGGGGCCAGGAGCACGAGGCATCTTGCCAAAAATCAGACCACAGAACCACAGACTAGCAGGGGACAGAAGGGACCTTTGGAGACCATCTCCTCCAACCACCTACCAAAATAGGGTCACCCCAACCAGGTAGCTCAGGATGGTGTCCACGTGGATTTGGAATATCTCCAGAGATGGAGACCCCACACCCTCTCTGGGCAGCCACCAACCAGGTCGCGCAGGATGGTGTCCACGTGGGTTTGGAATATCTCCAGAGATGGAGACCCCACACCCTCTCTGGGCAGCCCGTCCCAGGGCTCTGCCACCCTCAAAGTAAAAATGTCTTTCCTCATGTTCACATGGAACCTCCCGTGTTCCAGCTGGTGACCATTGCCCCTTGTCCTGTCACTGGCTTTCCTCATGTTCACATGGAACTTCCCATGTTCCAGTTGGTGACCATTGCCCCTTGTCCTGTCACTGGACACCACTGAGAAGAGCCTGACCCCATCCCTGGAGGGGTTCAAGGCCAGGTTGGATGGGGCTTGGAGCAACCTGGTGTGGTGGCAGGTGTCCCTGCCCGTGCCAGGGGGGCTGGAACTCGACGATCTTTAAGGTCCCTTCCAACCCAAACCATTCTGTGATTCCACGATCCTCTTGCCACCTGCCCTTTAGATATTGCTCAGCATCGATGAGATCCCCTCTCAGTCTGCTCCTCTCCAGGCCCAAAAGATCTGCTGGCCACGCTCAGAGGTAGCCAGCACAGAGTGTGGGATGTGTCAGCCAACAACTCCGCACTCTGCTCTCATTTTTCTTTAAATTTAAGCACCGAGAGGAGGAGGAGGAGAGGTGGCTGCAAAGCTGAGCTCCCCACCCAGCCTCTGTTCATGCCAGTGAAGAGAAAACTCCAAGCCCCAGCCCCGGGAGGGAGTTTCTTACTGATGCTGGAGCACGTTGGAGCAGAGGGCTGGATCCACCTTCTGCCAGCAGCCCAGGTGCGCCGCGGCTTTGTGGAGCAGGTCGCAGTAACGGGCGGGTAAGAGGTGCTGCATCAGGATCACCGACGTGCTGATGGAAACCAGAAGGAAAAGCTCACACGACCAGCGTTTGTCATAGTACTGAGTGTTCTGTGGGGGGGGACAAGAAGGATGTGTGACGGCGTGTTTGGACAGCCTCACCTCCCAAAGCCATCAAAACACAAAGCGCTCAGGCAGGTACAACGAGGGCTTTTCACGTCGCTATGAATCCTGCCTGGAAAAGAAGCGCCCACATAGGAGGGCTGCTGTGCAGCTCCCTGACACACCACAGAGAAACATTTACATTATTGTCACCCATCACCAAAACCAGGGAGATGGCTCCCGATGCTCCTCAAGCTCAGTTGGTGACGGGTGGGAGCACGAGTCCCTCAGGGGAAGGAGGCTCGGGCTCATCCCCAAGGTCTGGCAGATCTACTACGAGGCATTTGTCTCATTGTACAACATATTGGGAACTTAAACAAAACAAATAAAAATCCTAATAAAAGTCCATCCTCTTTCATACTGTCTCCCTTATTAAATTCAATCCCCTTGTTCTGGAGCTCTGTCCTCACAGAAGGTTGGTGTGTGAGGGGCTGGTCAGCCTGGAGTCCTTTTAGCGTCACGGGGAGGGCGGAGGGAGATGCTGCTCCCTGATGGATACCCACTCTCAGGACAGTCAGAAGACACTTTATCAGGTCAAAATACTGACCTCTGTTAGCCAGAATTTAAGCAAACCTCAACCTGGATGGATTTGCTTCTTACTTTTCACAGGATCTCCATAAATGGGTTTGATAAAGCCACCGGCACACACAGACCAGCCCTGACCAACCTCTCCACGTTCCAGCTGAGCAAGAAGGAGATGCAGATCTCCCCCCTAACCCAGTGTCCACCCCACCACAACCCTCCCTGGCCAGCCCCACGCCTGGAGGAGCAGTGTCTCCAAGAGCAGAGGTGGCCCTGGCTCACCTTCACGAACCAGACGGGCACAAAGGCCACGTAGTAGGCGCTGAGCATGGAGCTCACCAGCACCTCTTTCATCCGCCAGTTGAAGTCCATTTTCAGGTATTCCACCTCGTTGCGGATGAGATCCGGGGAGAGGCAGCAGGCGTGGGTGGGCATGGCCTCCATGCCGTACATCTGGCGTGTGTGCTGCTTCCAGGTCTCCTTCAGCACCGTGAGGTAGTCCCTGCCTCTGGAGGTCACCTCGCCGGTCTCTCGGGGACCGATGTTGGCCACCTGGGAGAAGAGGCCCGTCTTCCGAAAGTCACAGTTCAGCTGAAGGAAGGGAATGTACATGCCAAACCTGGAGCAGCAGAGTGCAGAAAGGTGGTTACCTCCATACCTCCAGCCTTTGCTGGCAGCAGATCAGCACCACGATCCCACCCCCCTCCCAAACGGCACCTGGTACCTACATAAACTCCAGCAAAGAGCTTCATCAATCTCAGCTCAAACACACGCACCGCGCCTCAGATCTTTATGAGGTGCTTCCTCCTGCATCTACCAGAGGGAAGGGAGCTATTCCCATTACTTGTCTGGAAATAGAACTGGCTTCCTTCACGTTTCATTAGTTAACATGATGTGGGGAAGCTGTTTTGATTCTGGAGCTGTTGATTCTCCTCTGGGAGAGGCACCTCAGGACTAAGATAAACCAAAGATTTCTTTGAATACCATGAGAAAAGCACACAATCCTTCTCTGCAACCTAAGAACTACAACTAATGCTTACATTAAAGCTGAAATATGGGTAAAAGTTAAAGATGTGCCCTGCCACCAGGAAGAAACGTGACAGAGCAAGAGGGAAAAGGGTAGTTTAAGTTCTGCTCACAGGTAATCAAGTGCTTTTTTGCTTACAGGCTTCATTTCAACCGAGCAGCACCCACTGCACCGAAGCAACATCAGAAATCACACCTGAGTGACAGAAGAGATACTTACGGGTAACACAGGAACAGGAGATTAAGGAAAGAGTAGGTTCTGAAAAGGTGAATTATTGATCGACACAAACTCCAGCCTGTGCCAGTGAGAACAGCAAACCGAGTGATCACCAGGAAGACAGAGCGTGGCAGGGAGACCTTGCCACTCTGCGAAGCCTGCGGGGAGAGAAGAAAGAGCTGGGCAGGGGGGACACCATCTCACTCTTCCTGCAGGAAGCAAAGGGTAAATGAGCAGCACTTAATCTGCAAAATCAACTGCATGTGCATGAAGGAAGAGCTAGTGAGAGGCTCTGTTCGACTGCCACCAGGAAGGGGAGGGCTTCCATAGGCTGGAATCTGGATTCTCCACCCAAAACCAAGGGTCTTGTTCCTCGAGGTGGAATGAGGAGAGCTCTCGGGGTTTCTCGTTAAGGTCTGGAGTTATCGGTGTGACCAGCCCACCCCCAGGCAGCAGAGACCGACCCACACCGGCTCCTCCTTGCAGAAAGCCAGAGTAATTAAGAGAACAGGAAAAGAGCCAAATACTGTTCTTCACAAGGAAGAAAGGGGAATTACTGCAGTCTAGTTGAGAGTAATTCAGAAGCAATCACAGAAGAACAGAGAGAGTCACGAGCCACGGTTTGAGGCGCCTGTTTCTGTTCTCAGTTCTTCCCCTTAGAAACCATGCCCAGGTTTCTGACTTGGACACAGCACAAACCTCTTCAGAATAGGACAGAAGAGAATGGAACTGCAAAGGGGATGCAGAGCTTTACATTTTGCCTGAAATAACAGTTCTGAAATCTGCTTGGGGACTTTACCTCCTTCACAATAGCACTGATCAGCCGGCGTGCCAGGACGATCGTCGTCACTGTCAGCACGTTGAAGTCGATAAGATGAAAGTTCTGCGGTGACAAAAACAAAATTATTCCACTTTCCATCAGGCAGCAGAAACCCACATTCAACAGAGAAGCTCCCAAATTATTCTCTTCTCCCCAGACTCACTCTTTTCCTGAGAAAAAGAATGTCAAACAGACAGCCAGTGCCCAAAATTTGTCGAATAAGAGTCACCTGAGCAACCCTCCAGGGGTGTAGAGTCACATTTATATAGAAAACTTCATGTCTAAGAAAACAGAATCTGGAATATCAGCAGACACAGCTGCCCTTTGGTGCTTACCAAGGACGTGTGTGAGGGTGGGTGGGAGGGGGGGTACCACCAGACAGTTTTGTAGATGTTGATGTAGTGGACAAAGAGAGCGACGAGGTGACAGAAGAAGAGCTGAAGTTCGAAGAGCACGCTCCTCTCCACAGGCAGCTCCGGGATCTTACAGTGCCGGAGGGGGACGACGGTCTGTGCTGCCAAAGGTGGGCTGGAAAGGCCTGTCCCTGAACCGCTCCTGCCAAGGGAAACCAAAAACCAGCAGTCACTTCCCTGAGCTCAACACAGCCCTGTCCTCCAGCCCACGGACTCAGAGGGTAGGAGTCAGTGGGTCCAACACTGACTCAGAAACCTGAGCTGTCGGTCGTGGTCAGGGGCTGCCACAAACCAGAGGTGTCAGCCTCCCGGGGACGTCCAGGACGACTGTTACAGGCAGACATGAGTGGGAATTTGCCCAGAAAAGCAGCGTTTGGACCCAGGCCAGCCTACAGCACCAGGTCATTCGATATTAAATCCCTTGCGTTGAGTCAGGTTCAAAAGCTGTGGCTGTGTTTAGCTATTCAAGGGGCAACCGGCGGCCCTCTTAATTAATTGGAAGCTTTCAGGCCTCCAGTTGCTATTTACATTTCTAAGAGTGCTTGAACATGAAATACAGAGCAATTAAACACAAGCCCTTTCTCATTCTTCAACTTCTATTCAACTACAGAGGAAAAACAAGTTTAGTCAGGGGTGCATATTCCTGTGTGAGCACGCACACAATCCCAGACAGCAACCCTTTTAATCAAAGGGAAGGGAGTTAATATATACGAGATACATCTCTCCTGATCTGCAATCTCTAAATAACAACAGCCAAAGGAATCTGGGCGTGGGTTTCAAAGGAACTACAGAGCAGAAACTCCTATCGCCAATCCCAAAACGAAACCACAGAAAGTCTCGGGAGTGTGACTGCAGAAAGACTGCTAGCCCAGAGGTGGACACAGCTGGATCAGCCCAGGGTTTTTAAAACAGAAGGCTGACAGCCTAAAATAAAGCCATGTGTGAGGGAAAGCCTTTAGGAACCTGAGCTGTCTCCCCGAAACTCCCAGATTCCCAGGCTGAGAGGAGCGATTCAGCCCCTCAGGGCTGATAAATCTGCCAATAAACTCCGCTCCTGTCCACAGAACCAGAACTGTTCTGCTCCTCCAGTGAAGGGTTTTAAACACAAACACAAAACCTTTCCTGCTTTGAACAGACACACAAGACCTAAGGGTGCTCTTGCAAGAGCAGCAACAAGAGTCTTGTAGGCACAAAGAGCCTAAAGCTTGTTGGGACTCCTGGGCTTGGACGGATGTGTAGGTGAGGGATCTCGGGGGGTTCGGCTACGGGGACAAACCCCTCGGAGGCAACTGGGGCCTGGACCTGTCCTGTGTCACCTCCTCGTGGAGGCTCTCACAGCAAAGGATGTACAAGTTATTGCTCCACCTTCTGTGCCCTTGCAGTAACTTGTTTGAGTAACTGTATCCCTAGAAATTTCTTGGCCCAGGGCCGTCAGCAGGGAGTACGTTAAGACAGATCTAACATTTTCTTTGCAGAGAGTTCAGAAGGCACCTCCTGCTTCAGTATGGCTGTCAGTGCTCTGCTTCTCCTTCCTCCTCTCTACTCAGTCGCAGAAACGCAACCAGCCAGGCTAGAAACTGAAAAAACCAAACCCTGCAGCCTACACATCACCTGATTTAGCCAAAATCTACCCCAGAAACACCTCACCCAACACAAACTTCAGGGCACAGGAGATGCAACAACCAGAATTCAAGAGTCAGGCTTGGGACAAAAATTTGACCCTGTTCTTACTTTCCATCCAATGGTCACTAAAGGCTTTTGAACGCTCCTGGAAACTCATCACGGTCTGATAAACACTTAACAGTCTCGGGCAAATTAAAACCCACCTATCCCAATTACAACACGCAGCACGGACACTGCCACATACAGGGAAAGGATTTCAGCCTGACACAGGGTGTTCACAAACCCCCGAGCCACAGGAAAACCAGCAGGCTGTGAGACGAGGAGACAAGGTGTCCCCTGCCCCAGAGAGGAGGGAGGTGATGGGTTCTATCAGTGTTAGGCTGACGGTTGGACTAGATGATCTGAAAGGTCCCGTCCAACCTGGGCACTTCTATGGTTCTCTGCAGATGTGGAGACTGGGACGTACCTGGTGCGTGAGCGCACGCCCGTGACAGAGGAGCTGGAGGAATGGCTGGAGCCGCCAGCGGCCCCCGGCTCACAGAGGGGATTTCGGCAGTAGGAGGTTCGGTTTGGACCCCGCCGTCCCCCTGCCATAACAACAGAGGGTGCGGGGGGCTCTGCTTCCAGGTGGCTTCTCTGCTCTTCACTGCAGGATTATGTCTTCAGTCCTTAAAACTGAAAGGAAGAGATGTAGAATGAGGGCCCACCTGCCTACCATGTCCCTGACCGGCGGGAAGCGATCGCTCACGCTGCCGCCGCGCAGCACGAAGCGGGATCATGCAACTTCACTCAACCCTTTTCTCCATCTCCTGCATTTGCCACAGGCTATAGATGCGGCCCCAGATAGCTCCCGACGCTCCCGGGACATGCAGCAGCTTGTGAAGGTGCTGTGAATTCACCCCGAGTCCAAAGCCTGACGTAGGCAGGCTCCCAGGGGAGCAAGGAGAAGCTTTTCGTGCCTCTCTCCCAACCCCAGGCAGTTTCCAAGGAATTTAATCTGCATGGCTGTGGTGTTATCCCTGTTTTACAGGCAGAGCAATGTACTTACAGAGATGCTAAACAATTCGCCCAAAGGATTCAGTAAATTGGGGATATTACCTTGGTCCCCTTTTGCCCGATTTTGTGCTGGGATCAAATATTCACAGCTCTTTTAAAGGGACACTGAAAAAGCACACAAATTGGCTTTTTCCTTCTTTGTTCCTTTAAGACGTGAAAAAAGTAACTAGCATTTTTAGGGCATGTGTTGTTGTTGTACATTTGCATGGCAAAGAGCTCAATGAGACGTTAGCCCAAAGTTAGCTTTTCTAGTGCTTGCTTGCCACAGTGTAAACAATAATAACACCAAGGTTTTAAAAAACCTTCTCTGGATCCTGTTTAACCTTAGGAGAATCCAAACAACTCAGGGAAAGGACAGGGTGACAACACACCATTTACTAGAAGTGAAACCTGAGCTGTGAAGAAACTCGGATCAGGTCATATCAATTGCTTAACATTTCTTTTCCTGATGGCTAATTTCCAGTTTGCATCACTTCGGAATTAGCATCTGGAATGAAGAAAATTTGCTGAAGGTTCAGAAACTGCTCTCAAACAAGTTTTGAAGCCTTCCCTCAGCTCCAGAGTCCTCCAGCAAACTGCAGTACCAGCGTGGGGCAATGAGGGATGGGGTATAGGGACTATGCTGGGGTCTAGACCCAAGAAAAACAAAGACACCCCAATATGGGGCCATCACAGGGGCCAAAGGGGCACAGAGGTGGCTGCAGCACTGGGGGGTCTGGGGAGACACACAGAGCAAAGAGTAGAAGCCCCAGTTTGTGCCATGGTAACCTGGGGATGCAGGGTAACTGCTGGTGGAGGGGCTGTGCACAGGGCCCCCCAGGACACAACAAAGGGGCTGGGGGACACCAGATGGCCAGGACCTTGGCGGGAGGTGAAGACAACGGCTTTGAGGTCCAGGACACCATGACAAGAGAGTCTGAGAGAGAAAAGAGGGAGGATGAAAGCGTTGTGTCTGAGGGGAGAACTGTGGGGGCACCCATGGGTGCTCTGGAAAGGCAGCTCAGGGGGCACAGGAGCTCTGGGAGCTGGGACGGGGGCTCTGCAGGAGCAGAGGGGGCTGCGAGGGCTTCGGGGGCACAGGCTGGGGTTGTACGAGGGTGAAGGGGGCTGTAGGAGGGTGAAGGGGGCTGTGCGGGCCCCGGATACCGGCCATGGCCGGAGCGGAGCAGTGGGGGCCGCGGGACCGACCCCAGGAAAGCACCGGGGGCTCCGGAGACTCCAGCGGATACAAGAACCCTGCAGGGGAACGTGTGGGGCTCCGGGAGCGCGCACCGGCGCTGCGGGGAGACACAGAGCAGCGCGGGGGGAGGCTGCGAGCCAGGCCGCGGCCCGGGAGCCGCCCCCCTCACGGCGGCGGCGGCGGGGCGGGGCCGGCTGCGGGCTCTCCCTGAGCGC
>NW_015090879.1:629068-653033 GCF_001431845.1 Calidris pugnax
GCCCCGCCCCTCGCCGAGGACCAGGCAGCGAAGCACTCGGGGCACATTTGGGGTATTTTGGGGCACTTTTGGGGCATCGCTGACCTCCATCGCCCCCCTCAACATCCCCCCCTCGGGGAAGAGCCCTCCCAACTCCACCTCCCCCCAAACAGCAGCTCCGCAGCAGGCAGAGAAACGAGAAAAAAGCACACACCTTTGAAAGCCCAAAAAATAAATAAAAGAAAATTTCCACGTTAATCCTTTATTATAGGGGGTGACTAATCGTTTTCAACATCTGCTGAGCACTTCTCGCTAAATACCAGCCGCGGAAGAGCTTGCCAGTTTCCCATACAAGTTATTTTAACGCTGTGATTCACCTTGATCAGTTTTCAGCAGTTTTACCAGCCCCGCACAGCATTTTCCATCGATTCCCTCAACTCGTGGGTGTTCGATGCTTCAGGACAGATGGAGCATTACACAATCCCCACAACCACCCCTGCCAGGGCTGGAGGCAAAGCCACCTTATGAGGGCTTTAATGAAGTTTAATGAACTTTCACAAGGCCAATCTCTTAATTTCTTCCTGGTTTTGAAAACTATGACGTGCAGAGCTATCAAAACCCAGGAGCATCCAGATGGATTTTAACAGAATCCTCCAGGTCCAACTATAGAGGTGACAGGTTGATGTTCCAGTGTCAGGTAAAAAAATAGGTTTGCATCTGCAGTACCATGTATGAGCCTTTGGTTGTATTTCTTTCTAAAACAAGTGGTAAAAAGTAACAAGTTCATTAGAAAATACTTTCTATTTCAGTATTCCGCCACAAAGTTGCTGCTCTCCAGCGTTTGCTGCGCCAAGGGAGGCTCCAGTGTTCTCCATCGCTCACCCAGAGCTGGCAGGTTCCTATTTTCCAACGGCGTCTGAAGGAGGTTCCTTTATCAGATCAGAAATCCACTTGTCGGGAGACTCATCCCACTTGGCAAAAGGAGCAAAACGAACGTGGAAACAAACATTTCTATTAAAACCATATGGTGGTGACGGAAGGCTCGACCGAGCAGCCACAGCAAAGGTTTCTGCTCCGTGCTCGCAGGAACGGAGCTTCCCCAGCAGGAAAAAGAGGAGCAACATCTCCATTCGAGCCGGGAGCTCCCAGGGAGCCTGCAGAAACTCATGGAAATTCCTCCCCCTCAAAGCTCACCAAGGGGCACGTGTCCAACACCTCATCCGAGGTGTTACGGGTTTATCAACAAAAGAAGAATTTCCCTAAGCCCCGTCTTTGTCCCCAAAAGCACCGTTTGTACTTGTGGAGGGAGGAGCGGTGTGGGCAGCGCTGCCCCATGTCCCCTGTGTCTCCCAGCAGATGGGTCACAGCTGGTCCCTTCTCCCTGGGACCCTCAGGAGGGTCTGTCACGGGCTGTGGAAATGCCCTCAGCCCCACGTGTCCCTCAGGAAGAGCCGTGGTGTGGGCTGAGGAAGGGAGGAGGCGCACGATTAAAGGGTTTTTCTTGGCGCTGGTCATGACAGATGCTCTCATACAAATTTAAGAACTCATTCTGTACAAAAAGAGGCGCCTGCTTTAACAGCTGCCCGGGGAATCCAGCTGTGCTCCTAAACCCAACGTACCAAATACAGAATTTTAGAGAGGGACATACCAAGGCAATCTCTTAAAACACCGTGCTTTCAGCGAGGCGAGGTTAAACATAAAAATACCCTCGCTAGAGTTATAAAATAAAGCTTGTAGCCATCGCTTTCTTTAATAATCCCAGCAGCAACTTGAAACCAGGGGTAAGGAGCGGGCAGGCCGTGCCAGTCTCCTTCCAGGAAAAGCTGCTGGGGCCGTCTCTGCAATTCCAGCTGGAGCCTTCTCCCTGCGGGCTCAGTTTCACGCTGCCCGAGACACCGGCCGTGAACCACGAGACCTCCCCGAGGAAGCCTAAAGCCCAGATTTGTACCAGCTCCAAGCAAATCCAGCACGAATATTTAGCCCAAAGGGCTGGGCTTAGAGGCTGAAGGAGCCGTGGCCACCCCGAGAAGGTGACAGAGGGCTCTGCAGCAGGAGGGTGTTTATGGAGCTCAGGTTCTCTGCAGCACCAAGCTCTTGTTTATGGTCTTTACCAAAATCCTACAAATAATAAGAGGTGGATTAGCCCTTTGGGGAAATCAGGAGATGAAAAATCACCGGTGGCTCGTTAGCTCCCAGCCAGCAGATACCACCTCCAGCGGCGGCAGTCGAAAAGGGAAGGTTATTCAGGTTATTTAGGTGACTCAGACTTGAGTACTCAAAGGAATCTCTACCCCTCAGAAATTTCAGCGAGTCCCGTATCACCCCCGGAATGTCTGGCTAATTAGAGCACATCTCTGAGAGACACATCCGATGCTGATGGCTATTTTGGGATCTCAAATTAGCTTTTGCAGACTCTAGGCTAAAATCTGAACATAGTAATGCTATGAGAGCGAGGAAGACATCCGATGCAGGGCATGTTTTCATAATACTTTTGGCATATACAGTTATTTTCAATATATTAAGATTTACATTCCTCCATAACATTCAAATATCTCTCATAAACACGCGAGACAAGCAATGCACAAGCAAGCTGGGTTACTCCAAAGGCAGCGCCACAAGATCCACTTCTATGGGTAAAAAACTGCACCATAATAGATGATCTCTATCAAATCTTTTCCACTTGATATAAAAGCTGTGCCTATTAAGAGAGAAATGGGAAAGATTGGTACATCACCGTATAAATTGATGTTCCAATTACATTGTAAATGAAGATGCATTCGATAAACAGGCCACAAATCCAGACGTGTTATGATTTCCCCTAGCAGAAAGCTACAGATCCAATTTTTGAGTCAAGGAATTGAGGGTAATCTCACTCCGTTGCAGCATTTCCACATATTACCATTTCCTTGTTTCTAATACTCCTAAGATAAGAGAAACTCGTTTGGTAGCTTTACAATTCCATATAAAATAAGACTTATGTCCTTCTATGTCCTACGCCCAGGGCTTTTCACGGTTGTCTTTTGAAGCCATTAGACTCCTTCAGCCTTCCGAGCGTCTATTTCTTTGTTCTTTTATTTATGGAGCTCAGACTTTTGAGTGATCTCCAGATTTGAGAGAAAGTGATTAGCTGTCCCCGAAGGAAACGCTTACGGCTGCTGCCTTTGGGCCTGGGGGGAGCCGTGTCCTTGCTCTCTAAGCAGGTCACTCTGCTGATTATCTCCCCAGCCAAGTTCCCGCTCGGTTTCAATGCACTTGTGTGCGTTTATTAAGGTATTTATTGGAAAATAAGCAAGTCGGTGGGGCTGTGGCAGCCACCAGAGGGAGTCTCCTCGCTGTGGGTGCTGACCGGCACCGGCACCCAAAGGTGCTGGGGGTCCATCACCCCTCCCCGAGGGCTCAGGGTGCAGCCCCACAGGGCTCCGAGCAAAACATGGCCAGGCAGGGGGGGCAGGACCACTGCCCGAGCCGTCTCTGGCAACGACATCGGACAAAAAGCCATAAAAAGATCAGGCAGATCACATTTCAGAGCCCAGGGATGGGGGCGTGGAAGGGGTAGAAGGGTCTGGCGGGGCAGCATCTGGTCTAAAATCCACAGACTGTAATTTCAATGCATTATGGAATCCCATCGGAATTCCTGCGGAGCCGTTCCTTGGGCTGCTCCGTTTATAGAGCGTGGGGTGACAATTAAACACCCCCTGCTGCTGAGAGCACTCTCCTGAGGGGCAGCACCTCAGTTGGGAACCAGCTCCAAGGGACACATCTCCTTAACACATCTGGGTGCCCCCTAGTTTCGTTGGGGTGGGGGTGTCCCTTCTTTTTTTTTTTTTTTAGAGTCCTCAACATCAGAAGGACACGGAGCTGTTGGAGCGGGGCCAGAGGAGGCCCCGGAGATGCTGGGAGGGCTGGAGCCCCTCTGCTGGGAGGACAGGCTGAGAGAGTTGGGGGGTTCAGCCTGGAGAAGAGAAGGCTCTGGGGAGACCTTAGAGCCCCTTCCAGTCCCTCAAGGGGCTCCAGGAAAGCTGGGGGGGACTCTTGATCAGGGAGGAGAGCCATAGGACGAGGGGGAAGGGTTTTAAACTGAAAGAGCGGAGATTTAGATGAGATATTTGGAAGAAATTCTTTGCTGTGAGGGTGGCAAGACCCTGGCCACAAAAAAGTAGTGGCTGCTCCATCCCTGGAGGGGTTCAAGGCCAGGTTGGATGGGGCTTGGAGCAACCTGGTCTGGTGGGAGGTGGCCCTCCTTGGTCTTTAAGGTCCCTTCCAACCCAAACCATTCTGTGATTCTATTCTGTGATTTCCCCCTCTCTCCTCAAATCCACTTAAACCTCCTTCTCTGCAGGATCACGGTGGGAGAGCTCGAGACAGGTACAAAGCGAAGCCTCCTCCACACCGTGACCTCTGCAGGAGCGTCCGTGGTGGAACTGCCCCTTGGCAGGAGTAATTTATTGGTGGGTACGGAAAGAATGGCTTCAATTTAGCAGCTCAGATGGTGCCGCCGCCCCCCACCCTTCCCACACAGAACAAGTTAACAGCTTGCCAGGGGCTGCGAAAATAAACAAACTTAAAAAACTCACCCACTTGGCGTTGCCCCGGTTCGTCGTCCCCCAAGTGATTCCCAGCGACCAGCTCTCGACTCCTGCAAATTGAAGACATTTGTGAGTCTCCTCGATGTAAGCACAAATCGAAATTCAAAAAAAAAAAAAAAAAAAAAAAAGAAAGGAAAAAAAAAAGAAAAAGAAAAAGAGAGAGATTCCTGCATGCAATTACACAGGAAGGAAAACATGCAAACTTAAGCTGAGCTTTGAACATTTCACAGTAAATATCAATACCGGGGTCTAAAAAGGGCCATCATTTTACATTTTTAAATAACTGAGCAGAATTTTTTTGGGTTTTTTTGGCAGTAGCAGGACTATCTATATTCGTTGTCGTTTTACATCTTCTGATATTTAAGCTTGCCGATTCCTTTTTGCCCACATTACATTACAGTGCATTTTCAAAGGGCACAGTATTAAAGTTATCGCTAATTTATGCAGAAGCATGTGGTTTGTTGTTTTTTTTAAATGTTTATTTTAAACATTTTTCTTTTTTTTTCATTTTTTTTTTACATTAAAATTAACATTTGATGAATTGTTTCAATAAAGTTTATGCAAGTTGCCGTCACAGTTTATGTAAAAGAGAAATGTGCTATTAAAATCAGACATTTAGGTTACCTTTTGGGTTTTGCGATGCATGTTAGCTTTACACATCCTGATTCTCCTGCGATAATTTTCCTTTAAAAGGGGGGGCATAGGGTGATCTTTTCATCAAGCAAGACATTATGCCCTGAAAGCTGACTCCAAACCAGTGTTGAAAATTCAGTTATTTGCACTTTAATAACAAATCTACAAATACAACTGTTTGATTTAAAGTATTCCCCTCGATCATGCACTGCTACCGGCAGTTTGGCTCCTAATGCTCTATTTTTCACCCCCGAGCAGTTTAATTCTCTCCCCCTAAGAATTCATTTGGCAGATGGGAAATACAAACCATTTTTCATGTCTAAGAAGCAGTTTAATTTAAACTATTCTATTATATATATATATACACATACATACACACCCTCTCAGAAGGATATGAGGAACAACTGCAGCACCCTTCTCAAAAAAAAAATACATTTTAAAGTGGTTTTCCAAGTAAAAGCTACAGTAAAATAGGAAGGGCATCATCTTAGCCTAGGGGGCTGGGGGTGTTTACATAAAGCAAAAAGCAAGATTCCTTTTCCCCTGGTGGCAGTTAAGCCTTGGATTTTTATTTTTTATTTAGCATTCTTTTTTCATGCTACATTTAAACCAGCCATTTCAGACTGAGTCTGGAGGCTGCCGCCGGGAATACTCTGCGAGGCCACCTGAAATCTGAATCAGTATCTCAGCAAAGAACCAGAAAACACTTTCCAGCAGACAGAAAGTCAGATTTCTGCCATAGTCCAGGATCAAAATTGGTTTCAACAACTTCCAGGGGGTGAAAAACAAATTTTTTCCTTTTTTTTTTTTTTTTAATAAAAATAAGCTCTTTCAATGAGCTTGATAAAACTTTTTGTGAGAATTACAAAAAACCACCATTTTTTAGAATGTCTCCATGGTTTAAAAAGACAATTAGCTTTAGCATTAATTTAAATTTATTTGAAAAAAAATAGAAATAGCTATTTTATTGCTCAACCAAAAAAAAAAAAATGACAATTCATCACATTTACTTTGATTAAAAAAGGACTAAACTTTATTGACAAACTGCGGCAGACACTTTGACAAGTTTTAGCTACCTATTTAGGCAGACTTACACATGTAGCATTTAATTTTCAAGAACAAGAGTGGGAGGACAGTGTACAAATCCAATTAGGACTTTATCCTATGTACAAAGTGAAATTTTTCCTCTTTTTTTTTTTTTTTTTTCCAGCTGCAGTGTCCCTTTTTATGCAAAGCTAGTGTTGAGATACACTTGAACAAGTCACCGGGATTGCTGATATCGGCAATTTTGTCAGTTTTAAACTCGCACTGTATTAATCTGCCCCAAGCACTATAAAAAAAATGAGAAGACTGTAATTTTACAGAGTTCAGACCTACTCACGCAATACTCTGTTTTTCTAATAAACACTGGGCAATTAGAGCCATGCTTTAATTTGTTTGTTTTTTTTCCCCCTTAAAAGTTCTTCACATAGAACCAAACTAAGAACCCCTTTACACTGGAAAATCTGCTTCCCAAGCATCTCTCAACACCGCATTTTCGGGGCTAGATTTCAAAACCCACATAAGAAAAGTCAATTTTATAAACCTAATTTTTTTTTTTTTTTAAAGTCAATTACCTTTAAAAAAATGCTATTTAATTTGTTTGAGGATCCTTTGTATTAAAATTTAAACTTAAGATTCACCAGCAATCTGCTTTTAAGGAAAGTTTGACAGCTGAGGTTACTTTTAAACGGTGGCAGCTACTACCGTTACATTATCATTTTAATTCTTAAAAACAGCCCTGAATTTTGAAATGTAGCCTACTTTGGGATTCTGCAACTACAACTTTTATGGGTTCCTTAAAACCAAACTTAAAAGGTTAACAAAAACCTTTAATTTGATAACTGCTAAGCAAAGCATGTCACTTTTGGAAACTAACATTTTTAACTCAACTTTTTTTTTTTTTATTAAAAAAAAAGGTACAGTTGTGTTTATCTAAACAACAAAGAAAGAAAAGCCATCTAACACACTTTTAAAAAAAAATAATAAAAATTAAAGTCGGTCCTCTAAATCTATTTAACTCATTTTAAAATACTACGTACAGAAGCCAGAATGCAGGGTGAGGATGGAGTGGGAGAAAAAGGGCCACGAAGAAAAACAGTTAGACAATTACTTGTCTGGTGTGGGTAAAGCAACGGGAATCCCGGGAGATACAAGAATCAGTAACAACTGTTTGCTCATAACTGATATTTTTCCCTCATGTTTGTGTTTTGTTTGTTTTTGTTTAATAACGTCCGTATGGGTGCTCTCTGTAGGCCCCCTTCACTGGCCTGGCCGGAGGGGCCTTCAGGGAGGGCCGGGTCCCGTTCCAGTCGTCTTGCCCTGCGGAAAAGAGAGGGATAAGTCAAGGATGAGGAGGGCTCCAGCCAAGGGACGGACGGGATCCCCCTCCGGAGCTGACGGGGCATCTTCACCATGTTTTCACCCCAAAACCAGTCTGCAAACACCCCGTGGTCCACCAAAACCCCTCCTTTGCAGCCCAGATTCTAATATTAAGGGAAATTCCCGGGCGGGGATTCCCAGGAAACCAGCAGCTCTGACAGCCCGACTTGGACAAACCCAGTGCCTTTTAGGAGTAATTAATTTCAGCAGAGTCAAAGCCAATTGACGGGGCAGCTCTGGCAGCCAGCCACGGCCAAGGTGGCAGCGGCCACGGCCCCTCGGGCTGGTGGCCAGAGGCATCTACAAGCCCCGGGTCTGGCCGGGGGCACCGCGACAGGTACCGCTTCTCCTTTCCAGATGCCAGGTAAGGCTGCTCCTGGGTAATTGTGCCAAAATAATGAACTCCCGATGCTGCTCCAGGATGGCAGTGCATCCGACTGAGCTGCTTCTCTGGGGAAAGGCTGAGGGACTTGAGCCTTTTTAGTCTGGAGAAGAGAAGGCTGAGGGGGGATCTGATCAACACCTATAAATGCTTAAAGGGTGGGTGTCAGGAGGATGGGGCTGGCCTTTTCTCAGTGGTGCCCAGTGACAGGACAAGAGGTTCTTCACTTTGAGGGTGGCAGAGCCCTGGAAGAGGCTGCCCAGGGAGGTGGTGGAGTCTCCTTCTCTGGAGACATTCCAAACCCCCCGGACACGTTCCTGTGCAACCTGCTCTGGGTGGACCTGCTCTGGCAGGGGGTTGGAGGAGATGATCTCCAGAGGTCCCTTCCAACCCCGTATCATTCTGTAATTCTGACTGTGACTTGTTCCTTCCTCTCCATGACTACCAGGAAAATTCCATCCATCACTGGCGCATCATCTGCTCTCCTCATGGGAGCAGATAGTGCTGTTAGTGCTGCACCAGCATCACCCACTGATGGGACAAACCCCTTGGGGCAGGATGGGAAAAGCCCTTCTGCTGTGTACAAGCACCACCAAAGGCAAATGAAGCTCGCATCCCCATTGTCCCCAAGCAAGCCCAAGCCCCAAATACCCAAGCTCAGCTTTCATTACTCCTTGTGCCTGCAACGCTCATCCCTGTCCTTCTTTCCAGGGTCACCCGTCAGTGAAGGCGAGTGTCCGAAGCCCGGAAACCAGCCCAGCCTGTTCCTACCACCACTGGAGCACATTCTCATTTTCTCAAAACTGTCTCCAGCCTGGCTCAACAATTTATTTCTCTAATTCTGTTTTCATGAAAGCAGAGACCAAAGGAAATTACTGTGGATAAACAGATTAGCCGTGGCAACTTCATGCCAAGGATACAATGAGCATTTTGGCCTTCATATCCCAGACGACACCACCGCTCTCCTACCAAGTAGGAGGCACAAAAGCCTCTTTGTGCTGCGTGACTAACGCAGGCAACAAACCCAGCCATTGAAGGCAGGGAAGGCAGACACGTTCCTGACAGCGGCTGTCTGTCCAAATGCCTCTTAGACTGGAAAAGCATCCCCAGTTGAGCACCTGAATTTGAACTCGGCACAACGTGAAGCCCAGAGCAGGGAACCCCCCAAGGCAAGAGACGGTCATTCATTAACAGCTCCGCTTCCCCAGTACCAGCAATGACAGGGCACAGGGGATCCCCAGTTCCTGAGGAGCCCAGAAAGTCCCTCCAGCTGGGAATTATCGTTGCTACCTGCTTTCATTCATGCCTTCAGGCAACCGGTGCTCTCTGCTAAAGGAGTTATTTTCATCAGGGCGTATTTCCATGCCATTAAGCAGCTCGCTCTATAGCTCCGGTAACTGTTTATAGTTCAGCTTGTTTATAGAGAGAGGAAAATGAATCTTACTCATTGCCACATGCAGATGCCATTCATAAGCTGAAAGCTGAACTAGCTTTAAAAAAGAAAAACAACCACCACGCAGTCACCCAATCCTTCACTGCTGGCACCTCGGATATAAGGCCTATTGTTTTCAACAGTTGGTGATTTACACAGTTGTGGTTAAATTGGTCTCCCACACCTCCCAGTCCAGCCCAAGTCGATAGCCTTACGCAGTTCAAATTAGCTAAACTTCATTGACTACTTACATCTTGACCAAAATTGTTCCACCTAGTCAAAGGGAGGCCTTCATATGACATTTAAATCCATTTTTCAAGCCAGTGTATAGCACCAAGTCAGTACCAGCTAGTGGGTTTTTGAGGATAAGGAAGCAGATGGAACCATGCACTCATCCAGCTCAACAAAATATAATCTGTGAAAACCAGACTGCGGCAAAGGTAGTGCTGTGGGTGGAAATTCAGAGCTCTTAAAATATTCTAAAGCTACAAGGAAATTAAAAGATATTTCCATAGTTAAAAAATGGAATTTTAAAAGTGTCACCTTTAGAAACAATCAAGCTAAATAAGAGTCTAAAAGCTACAGAATGCCCTCGGTTGTTCCGACCTGGATAATCTGTAGGGTACAAATACCCCACCCTGAGAACTACTCGAGGTTCTCCTCAGGAAGTTTTGCTCAGAGCATGGAGCGGTGCTGGAAAACACAAGCAATTCCCAACTACGTGCAGCCCCTTCCCTGTGAGGAGAACGGTATTCTCAGACTTACCATAAGCTTCATAGGTTTCCTGTGCCTCCCCGTGTCCATAATCATAGTATTCTGTGTCCCTGGAAGAGGAATTCTGTTGGTTACATACAGTGCTGAAATCACATTCCTAAACCAACACCACTTGCACACTTGAAAAGCAAAGATGCCCAATGTCATTCCTGGCTGTTAAGAACACCAGGAAACTCCCAAAAAGTTATTTCCCAGGCGCTCCTGGATTCCAGCAGAACAAGGCACCTTCCCTACATCTCAAACTCAGTCCCTTAAAAGAAAAAAAACCAAAAAAGATCATGCATGATTTTCTCCGTAGCAGACAGGAGATGAGACAACTTACCCTTGGCCCTGGCTGTAGTAGCCTTCATACCCCTCATAGCTCTGGTCTGCGTATGCGTCATCGTAGCCCTGAAATGGATGATGACACACGCGGTGTTAACGGAAGGACCAAAGGTTAATGCCTCGTCAAGACGAACGGCAAAACTGAATTCAGGCTGTGGCAGCTTTCAGAGGAGCCTGTGAATCCCCGCCTGCCCCAGGGAAGGGGCTCAGCCATGAGACACGGGTAGCCAAGACCTGCCGGTGTCCTGTGGCTTGGGACAAATATTTACAATGCATTTGGAAGTCATTTACACATCCAAGGCTGCAGTTTGTCTGAGGTACAAATCCATGTGCCAGAAGGGCTGTTTACGGTGTTGTCTAAACCAGATTTAGAGGTTGACAAACCCCAACCCTATCAACTTCTGATTGGTTTCAGTGGGAAAATTGAGTTTTACAAAGAGGAGAAATGGACTTCTTAAAAGTATCCGTATTTGTGATGATTCCCAAAAATGCTGTTGTGCATCAAAACGAGTCAGTCATCACATATTTACTTAAAGGATTTTAATGGAAGTAAGAAACCTTTGGTGTTTCTTGCTCAAAGAATTCTCCTGCAGAAAGAGAATGTGATGTGAACTCCATCCATCTTTGGGATGTAGTTTTTCTACCATGCACTGATGGTTATGGCAACCTTCATTTTTGGGGGCACATTTCTGTTTTATAAAACCCACCCTTTATCCTGTATTTACCAGCTCCTTCCTTTGAGGGCTACAGAGGCAGAGCAGGTCACCCAGCACCGTACTAGTGACTGGTGGCCACTTCTCCAGGGCAATCTTACTCTTATTTTAATAATGTTGAATAGCTAATATACAAGGTGTCCCTGCCCATGGCAGGGGCGTTGGAACTTGATGATCTTTAAGGTCCCTCCCAACCTAAACCATTCTTTGAGTCTATAATCAGCTACCTGGAATAAAAAAACCCCACAACTCTAAGATATAAAATTTCTTACATATTCCTCATAGGTTTCTGGGGCGGGGGGAGGAGGAAGCGGTATTCTCTGGATGCCAGCTGCTCGTGCTCTGGGTGCAGGAGCCCCCCGTACTGCTGGGGGAGGAGGAACCCCGCGGGCTACTGCAGCTCCCCTGGCAATGGCCCCCCGCACCGGGGCTCCTCGCACCAGGGCCCCCCGAGGAGGAGGAGGGGGAGGCCCAACACCACGGCCCCTGGAAAGGAAATAAAAAGGATTGTGAAGGGCTCCTGGGGTGCTGCTCGCGTGCTGAGGGCTGTGCACGCGCTTCTTACACCTACTTTAAAAGGCAATAGCTTGATAAATAAATACAGCCACCATTAAGCCATGAATTCTTTACCAAGAATGAAAGCACAGGAATTATTAACATTGTCGTATTGCAGGACTTACAAAAACCTCTTCCGAGATGAGAACTCTACTGCATTAGATATTGCACAGAGGAAGAAATAAATCTGATACAGAGCTTCAGCCAAGTAATTTCTCAGAGTTCATTTTAAACCACCCTCTGTCACTAACCCACAACGACTGCCAGACCTCCAGCACTGGAAAGATCAATGATGAGATGAGCAGGGACACTTCTGGGCTAAACACTCGGAAGCAAAGACCTTCCCCATGGAGCAGGTAGCGAAGCAAGAACCATAGTAAAAGAGTTTTATCACCAATTTATCCCAATGGCAGAATGGCAATGGCAGAATAATGTCATCCTATAACTTCCAAGGGAAGGTCAGTTTAAATTGAAAATGCTTATTCTGCCGAAGGCTACAGAAGCCAACACAGCACATCTATCTACAGGGGATTTCATAGGCCAATTTCTGAAAGGTTACTTTATGAAGATACTGATTTCAGACATCCAAAATAACACAGAAGACATCCACTGTGCTAGATTACATCTCAAAACATACAAAACATTTGACGCCAGCGTACTAAAAGCGAGCCTGCGACACAAGGCTAGAAAGCGCTGGCCAAAAGCCATGGTCAAGGCCAACAGCTGATGTGCAAGAACAAGTAGCTTAACCTCGTCCAGCAGGACAAATCTGAGCACGGAACAGCATTTCCAGGTCTGTGCCTTTGGGAAAGGTACCTTGGAACAGGCGGAGGCGGCGGTGGAGCTGCTCCCCTTCCCCTCACAGGGACTCCTCGCCCGCGAGTTGGCTCCGGTACACCGTTGAGATAGGAGAGCTCCAAGAACTGCTCCTGACAGATATCATCCATCATATCCTAAAGAAGGGAAAGAGTCAACTCCACAGAACAGCTAACTCACCAGTCTGCACTCCTTGGTATTGCAGGCTACTGTGCTGCAATAAAAATAACCCCATAGTCCATAAATTAAGGTATTCTCATTATTTTTACTGGGATTTGCTCAGTAGGCAGCAGTGCACAGCTACCAGCTTTCTCCACATCTGCCAAGAAGGGCACACCACCTGCGTGTCCCAGAGCTACAGCTGCTCCCTGGGAAGAGGACCTTGCTCAGAGGGGTCTTGGAGGCATCTGATGATGTTCTGCATCCCAGGGAGGGCAGCAAGATTTATTTGCTGGAGAGTTCGGAGGTGAAGTCGGGGCAAGACCTATCTCACCTCGAGCACCTTGCAGCTCCCATTTAAAGGCACAAGGCTGGCAAGGAGCCCACGTAACAACCTACTACTGTGCTCCCGACACACCGAAGGAACAGGAGCAGATGCAGCCTGACAAAGAGCAAACTCCCATTGCAAATCCAGGCTGTCTCTTCAAATTCTTAGGAACGCAGTATGTGTGTTTTTTTTTTTTCATGGTTGCACTCCACACATTTTTATCGCCTCAGGGGACCGCGCTCCAGGAATTAGTACAGATCTCTGGTGACCCCACAGAAGTCATGGCACCCCTCCCCTCCGCACACAGCCAGCCTGGGCCTCGCACCGAGGATCTTCACGATGCCATGGCAACACTACAAAGCAAGGAGTCTCCTACCAGATGTGTCTTCACAGCACTGCTGGCTTCCACAGTGACTTCTCTGCCAATTTTCACAAGTTTAACACATTGTTTGAAGGCAGCGATAGATAAGACACTTTAAATAGCAAGGCTGTACGCTCGCTTTAGCAAGCGGAGGTTTTGTACATCCCAGGGGCTCCTTGAAGATGACCTCTTTCCTTCAAAGACACTTCTCATAGCAATCTCTCCTCCTCTCTGTGTCAGACTCACAGAAATCACACAGAACCCATACGCTTTTCCACACTTCCCGACTCCCCACCGCTCTCGGGTTCCACCCGCCCCTGGTGTTTCAGGCAGAACATCTGAGCTCCGAGTCTCAGCTGAGGACCGTGGTGCTGAGGACCATCCAGCTCTGCCTGCCAGGTCTCTGAACCACAGCCTGAGCCAGCCAGGAACAGGGACCACTGCCTGCTTCTTTCCCATTTTGTTGGTGGTTTTTTTTTTTTTCTTTCCCTAATTTATAAAGCAATACCATCATTTTAATAACATACAAAAGACTCCAAGTTCTGCAGCTCCCCACCTGGCACAAACCTGACCTAAAGTTGACCATAAAGGTTCACCAAGACATCCCCAAACAGGTAACAAGTGTCATCTGCATAAACACCTGATTAGCAAAGAGGTTCCTTCACATCACACACATCTAAAGCAGTAGAAATATTGATTTAAGAGATGTGTCTCAAACTGAGGAGGCAGTCACCCTCCTCATCCTCACCCCACTCTTTTAGAGCAGAGCAAACGTTCTGTACTTAATTTATTCCCAATTAAGTTTTCTAACAGATTCCTGTGCTGCAGCTCCAAGTCAGAGCATCCCATCCAAGCAGCCTCTTCCACGCCAGCCATGCCTAAAGTTCTTCTCCCACTAAAACTGACACCTGGAGCTGGACAAGCTCCTCAGCCACCCCAGTGTCCACAGCCACTACTGGGAGAGAAACCCCCAAGTGGTCTAGACAATTGCCCTGGAAATGTATGTCTTTCTAATTATGGTTAGGGGATTAATCATGCCTTCAAGCTTAATAGGGTCATCTAAAGCTGCCGCACACACTTAATTCTTCAGGTTCCCTCAACTACACCAATTCCTCCTCACTCCATGCAAATCTTCCCCATCCTCACAGCCAGAGTCCCAGCCCATCCACCTCCTTCAGAAAGGAGAGAACGTGAGTCTACGCACCGGAACGAGGAACTTCTTGACTTCTTCCATGGCGTGAGCCATCAGAGCATACGCTTCACAAGGGGGTCCAAACACTTCAATGAAGACATGCAAATCCATATTTAGATGAGCATATTTAGGATCTCCCCCTTTACGCAGCTCTTCCTCCTGAAAAAAAGCAGGTTAGAGATCACTAAAACTAAATAAGATGCAGAGAAATTATTTTTCTTTTGGAAGTCTTAACAAGAAGTGTCTGTAAAAGGATTCTGGCCATGCAGGGACTCAGATCATGGTGATGTACTGAGCACATGAGCACACGGTTTTATAAAAAGCCACATACAATCTACACCTTCCACCTTATTATAGCTGCCTTTTCAGGTGACTATGATATTTTTGTCAATGCACTGATGTCAGCCACCTTTTTTCCAGAAGTTTAAGCTTATGCAAGCAGTGTTCTTCCTCTTCTACACCACCTTTCTGCCCGTGGTGCTCTCTACCATCTAGTGAAGTCTAATGCCTCAAACTTGCTCTTTAACTCTACTCTTAGATACCTGGTACTCAGATGCTTTAAGAAACTACAAATAAGCTAGAAGTGTAAAAGCTTTTCATGCTGCTCAAGCAAGAAGCTGAATCAAGTTACAGCTCTGTTGACTGTTAACTCAGTTTTGGGAATAAGCAGGGGAAAAAAAAATTACAGAAAACCCCTCCTGGCACTTTGTGATTCACTAAATATTACCAGGAAGAAGATACTGCTCCGACATCTTCGCTGAACCATGAGAATTTAAGGATTTCAGAGGGAACAGCTGGAAAAAGGTTTTTGGTTGATTTCTTTCCTTTATTTTTTTCTTGAGGGGAAACATTCCTTTAGCGAATGACTTTTCATGGAGTAGCTGGGATTAATTCTTATTTTATAAACTTTGTGCTTCACCTTCTGTATAAATATCTCTGCATCCAAGGGTACAGGGTATCACAAGGTGACAGGTCTCGAAGTCATGCTCATAAAGAACACACCACCACTCTTCTGCCCCAATCAAGATCTCTCCCAACATGCACCAAACAATTTAGGAAGGGTGACTTCCTACTGCCTTTGCTTTTGGATTTTAATGGTTTAAACTTTTACAAAATGCTTTGAGAACCACTACTTCTCCCAGCAATAGAAAGGCATTCATTTATATGTATGTTTCCAAGGGTGATGCCCTCACCTTTGCTTTATCTCGCATTGAACCCTTCCCAAGCACAGATATCTTAGCACCGGTTTCTTCCTGAAGTCTCTTGATGGTGTTGCCTTGAGGTCCCAAAATCTTTCCAACGAAGTTGAACTGCAAATGAAGAAAAGAAAAAAATCAAAACAATTAGCTCCAGAGCTCAGCAGCCTTAACAAAAGCTTTTCCTAACATTACGCTGGCTGACAAAAAAAAAAATAATAATTTAGCCATTCCGTTTTCTCTTCTCCTCACCAAAAAATACAGACCAAAAAATGCACAGGAAAATTTATGTTCCAGAACATTCTTTTCATGAAAAGATGCTCCACCAGAAAAACAAGCTAAATTAACTCACATAAAGCGTTTAATTCTAACATCTACTCTCCAGTAGTTTTACAGGCAGCAAGCCTTAAGAGTTAAATGAGTTCTTAACTGTAAAACACAAAGCTCTACATATGAAAGTGTCTATTCTAGTAATAAAAGATCACAGCGATGCATCACCATTTAGCTTTATCCCAAGACATTCTAGAAATGTAATATATTAGAAATAAGATCCTGCAACCCTGCATAGGAAAAATTCCATAGCGATAGTGGAACACTGGCATAACTCCTGAGGACGCTTTGACAGCCACTATCTCGAAGAGTCAGCCATAAAATCCATAGAAAATAAGCAAATGGCAGAGATTCAGTAAGCTATTTTCTGGCCCTCACCTTGGGGTACTGTTTGACAGGTATCAGAACTCGTTCTTTCAGTTTCATATTCTTGTGGGAAAATAAATCCAGGTAGTTCTCTTCCTCATCCTTCTTTGTTGTTTCCCCCTTCTGAATTTTTTCAATTTCTAAACAAGATAAAAATAGGGCTGCTTATATTCCTCAAACAAGCATCATTTTCGAGTTGGAATCATGACAGGACATACCACCCTCATTCTCTGTGAGCACAGGAACACTTATTGGTGCGTTATCACAGCCTGGGTAGCCAGCCCAGCTCTTAGTGCTAGCCCAGCTGGCCTCTGCCTCCCTTCACAGCTAGCCATTCCAGAAAGCCAAAAACAGGATAATGACCCACAGTAAGAAAGAACAGCAGGGAATGTCCTAGAAATAACGTCAACAGGTAAGAGTAGGAAGCTGTAAATAGTTTTGAGTATCTCTTCTGCTGTGCCTTCCTCCCCAGCAAACACAGCACCCACGTGTAGCCTCCTAAAGCTCCAAAGAAACCAGCCCCAACGGCTGGAGCCGCTCACAACAGATCAGGCAGGTCATTATCACTCAGGCTGAGGCACTATTTTAAGTCTGGAATTTAAGTAGTGGTGGCAACACACACTGACATAATGAACTTCAGTTAAGCTTCTGATTTTTTAATTGTATATTGTGAATTATAGAGCTTTGGAAAAACACTGAGGTGGCCTGACCGAGCTGCAGCCTGAGGGGGATCTGGAACAAAGTCCCAATAACCTTCTGGAAGTAGGTCGTTAAGGTAGGTCAGTTAGGAACTGGTACACGAACACCTTCTCAAACCTGGCTAGAAATTCAGCTTTCACTGAGAGATGGCAGGAGACCTCGTAATAGATGACCCAAATGCAGAAGACTGAGGATCATCTTCAAGGCAGGCATTTCTAGAACCGGTTCTCACAGCCATTAATGAACTTTCCTTCGTACAAGACAAACACCCAACATTTTTCAGAAGACTGTGGCCCGTCGCTGACCGGCTTTTCTTTTCCAGAGATGTGCAGTCACGCACAATTCTTATTTAATGGCCAACAATTAGATGACAAATTCCCCCAAATTTGGAGCAAATCCATTATTAACAATCCCCAATTACTGATGAACCATTATGCACACTTTGGTCCAACTAAAAAAGAATACTGGTGACACCACGCATAGCCCTCACAAATTATTAATTACAGATTCTTATCAGGGGAGGGGAGTGACCCTTCCTTAAAAGTTAAATTGCGCCATTTCATCAGCAAACCCAAGAACTATAAATATCTCTTCCGAGTCGAAAGTGCTCTAAATACGACTTCTCACATCTCAAGGGAAAGAGAGAGACTTTCACAAGATTATACACAGAAGTGGATTAAAGCTGCAAGCCAAAACTGAAAGCAAAGACTGCTTAGTCATTACCAGAATTTAAAGAGGGCAGCTGCAATATCTTGTGTGTCCTGTGATTTTCTGTTCATGTCAGACACTATATGTTCATGTTTAGAGTTTCGGAAGGTCAGTCAGATACCTGACATATTATTTCTACCTAGTAACAGTCTGGGATCATCCAAAGAGAAGTAGGAACGATGGGGTTACCATCATCCTGACTGGGCCAGCAACCCCAAGCCTCGCCGGCTGAGAAGCCCCACTGACATCTTTCAAAAGACCAGAAAAAAAGTCAAGAAATGGAATGTACAGCTTAAAAAACCCCACCCAAACCTTAAGAAAACACAATCAAATGATGAATATTTTAACCTTTCAGTTATGGACACAGTAATAGACACGGGGTTTTAGTTTAGAGATCTGAATATAGAAGTTGGAGATTGTGTTGCATAATTATGAAAAAAAAACCCACCCTAAATTTTGTATTTCTACTTGCAACAGCCCCTTGGCTCCTTTACAAAAGTGTTACCATGACTCCTTAGTTTAAAAAAAAAATAAATTACCGGATCTAATCACTTTGAAAAAGAGAGCTTGATTTTTGCTTTAAAAAGAAATGATTTTCTGAAGATGCTATGCCAAAGTAAAAAACTCCAGAAGTTCAAGCACAGTCAAATTTATAAAATAAGCAAAAGAGCTGGTTGTCTGGGTTAGTTTTACGTAGTTTTTTAATTTTAGCTATAAGAAGGAATCAGAGAATCAAGATTTGGAAACTAAAGATTGCACTTGTGGCCTTATCCCTGGTTAGGCACAGCTTTATAATACAATTACTTCTCAAATATTTTAGCTTTATCCAAAAAACAGTAAGTGAATTTCCGAAAAGACATTCTGCATCTTAACAAGAAGTGTTTTCTGCGTGCACATGGAGAAGAAAAGCACCCTAAAAACCGTCTTGATGTAAATTCAACTACCCAGAGGCATCTTCTACCCTGTCAAAACACGATGCCGTCAGCCCATGCCTCTGTGCAGCAGTGAATCACAGCTCGCAGCAGCCACCCAGCAAAATCCATCCCGCCTCCTGCCACGGCAGCTGGGAATGGGTCCGTGAGGACAACAAATAATTAACCATTTGCTAAAAAAAGCACCGGATCCATCATCACCGCGCCTCTGAATGAAACAGAAAACGCAGAAGAAGAGAAAGCCCTGAGTGGCAGAATAAATCCACCTTCTCCAGCTTTTGCAATGGAGCTCAGCGGGGGTGACCTAGGAGTCCCCTTCACACCTTCCCAACTGACTCCAAGGCTGGAAACAGGCGTGAAGAAGGACCTAAAACCAGGCCACTTGTGACGTGTCCTACTGCTCTGGATCCCGGCGTTATCTGTCGGCAGCCCTGGCACACGAGCTACGCGACACGCAGCGGTACCGAGTGACGTGAGGGGTGGCAGCAGCGTGTCAGACCACTTACTGATAGCAAGGAGAAGCACACGGATACCTCGAGGGATTAAGCATGCCTCATTTCAGTCCTGATTTTTTAAAGCCGTGTCAGAGGTGCAGCAGAAGGTTACCTTCTTGCCACGGGGAATGTCAGCAGGCGGGCGGCATGTGTGGCAGTGGTTTCCAAGGACTTCGTGTGGGGCAGTGATTGCATTGTCTCAGAAGAAATCCTAAGGGGTAGGTAAAGGGGGTTGGTAACACCGCCGCTTCACAAGGAGGAGGCTAAACAGCCACAGTGCTACTCCTGATCTAAGCCCAAGCTCTTCCTTAACAAAAAAAAATGTACTTATTAAACATTGCCCTGCAGCACACTCGCCCTCTGTAAGCAGAGACCCATTCTGTTCGCTCATGATACTGAGGGTAACGTTAGGATAACACTAACCCCGTGCCCAAAAATGAAACAAAAAGGAACAACCCCCAAAGAGTTTGGGGATGGGAACCTCTGGAAGGCAGGAGAGTTCCCTCTCCTCCTATGCTACCACTCCCCAGGGGGGTTTAAATTCACAGGAGAAAGGGCAGGGACCTGCTTGGGTGGACTCTGCCACCAGTGGAAGCTGCAGAATTTAACAAGCCTAACCCCACCGTTTCCCCCCCAGCTTTCTGCTGAAATACCCCCCAACACCCTCCAGCCTGGGATTTACAGCAGACAGCTCCGCTTCGGAGCTCGGCTGGGAAAGGAAGGGACTGGGCTGCCACCAGCACAGCGAGAAGGGGAAAGAGAGAAACACGGCTGAGGTGGGAGGAGAGAGAGAGGCCAGCGATGAGGAATGGCACAGGGAGCAGACAGTCCTAAGAGAGAAGCAGGAGGCGGCAGCGTCAGGGCAGTGACAGGCAGGTTGGCACCAGCCAATTAATAATGTTGGCATGGCTTAGCAATTTATACATCTAAAAAATGCAAGAGTGAAACGGTATTAGCATATCACAGTCTGCGACATCTGGGCACAAATTTAAGGCGGTGGTTACAGCTCCTCTGGGGGCAGGGCACACACTCGGAAATGCAGAAATGTAGATAATCTTCCCCATTTCTGGACAGCCTTCACTCCACACTAAGCAAGCGGCTCGGGGTTACCAACAGTTTCCCATCACCCCCGTGACCCCGGCCCATCTCTAATCCCACTGTTTGGTTCCTTGGCGAGTGACTCCAGAGAGGACATCGCACTGCTCGGGGTTACCAACAGTTTCCCATCACCCTCGTGACCCCGGCCCATCTCTAATCCCACTGTTTGGTTCCTTGGCGAGTGACTCCAGAGAGGCCACCGTCCCTCCATCTGACTTTCCCATACAGCCCTAGGGATACACAGAGACCAAAGGCATCTGGCAGAAGCACCAGCACATTCAGATTCTAATTGGATATTAGGAAAAATTTTGACACGGGAAGGGTTATTAAGCCTTGGGATGGGCTGCCCAGGGAAGTGGTTGAGGCACCATCCCTGGAGGTGTTCAGAAGACAGGTTGACATAGTGCTTAGAGACACGGTTTAGTGATGGGTTTCATCAGAGTTGGGTTGATGGTTGGACTACATGATCTAAAGGTTCCTTCCAACCTGGACAATTTTATGTCCTCCAGCATCTCAGGCTGCTCCCCGTTTTGCAACGCCTTGCAACTCTAGGACAAGAGGAAATGGGCACAAACTTGAACATAAGAAGTTCCACCTAAACACAAGGAGGAACTTCTTTATTTTGAGGGTGGCAGAGCCCTGGCAGAGGCTGCCCAGGGAGGTGGTGGAGTCTCCTTCTCTGGAGACATTCAAAACCCGCCTGGACACGTTCCTGTGTGACCTGCCCTGGGTGGACCTGCTCTGGCAGGGGGTTGGAGGAGATGATCTCCAGAGGTCCCTGCCAACCCCATGGGATTCTGTGATTCTGCTCTGTCTCCAATTGCTCGGTGATCCCTCCCTTCACGGGTCCTGCATCTAATATCCTTCACGTTGCTCTGAATCCACCCCTCACCACCCATCCCTGTCCCTCCTCACCTCTGGGGATGTGAAGGGCTGAATATAACACAAGAGCAGACTAGATGCTGGGCTATAGAGAGACTCGCTAAAGGAATGCCCCAGCTCACATAACTGTCTGCAGCACAGGAAGCTCAGAGAAGACCAGCTCTTTTCACACAGAGCTTCTCCGTGAAATAAAAATAGCAAAGATTACCACAAGAATTTGAAAAAAAAAAAAAAAAAGCAACCAACAAACCACCCCATGGCTAGCTAAGGGATTGGGGGATGTCTCCTGTCCTCCCAGAGTGCACAAGCAGGGAGGATTGTGCCTTTTAAAACACCAGCGTCTCCCCCTGCCCTCCCCACAGCAGACGGGGGGTAGAAATCCAAGTGAGGAAAAGGGGTTTTCTTGTTCTTATGGAAGAGGAAAAAATCACACAGTCCCCACAGCACAGGAGTGAGGAAACGTGGATCAGACTCCAAGGGGCAAGAAATCCTGGTTTTCAATTCCTGTTCAGGGCACTGTGTACCAGAACCCCAAAATTTCCCCACTTTACTACCTTCTCATCACACAGTGCATTGTTCCAGAATCAGGATGACATCACTGTGTTGCTCTTCATTTTGCTCCTAAATAACACTGAGTTTTCTCTAGAAAGCCCAAGCAGCTTCAGAACCACAGAAGCATTTTAGACTCCTTCTACAGATTGCTTTTAAAGAATCCATCTTTCAGTTTCAATGCAGAACTCCTGCAGGGTTCCCTCCCAGAGGCAGGCAGGGCAAGGAACTTCCATTCCTGAAAAAAAGGCTGGAATAGGAGTACTGCTGACATTCAATAATGTTATTTGTCTGGAAGTCATTTTGCTTAAGTTGTGCTGGCCGTTTGCGTTACGATCTTTGGCCCACGCCTAAACTCTGATTTTTGCAGCAGCTTCTCCAACACGACATCCCCAAAGGGTGCCACAGCAGGAGAGAAATTCTGAGCGATCCAGATCAGCATGGAGTCATCTGTGCAAAAAGATTTAGTCTCCTAAAACCACTGGTTTCTTTCAAATTCTTTCTCATGAGCTTCTTGCTCAGATCATCCCAAATTTGGGCTGCAAGAGAATGCTCCCAAAGGACAGCGATTACCAAAATCTCCAAAGCAAGCAGGAAGCATCTGGAACTCCTCCAATGATCAATTTTAAGTCTCACAAAGCTGCAGTCTATTATCAGCAATTTTTAAATTAATGAAAAAACCCTCATAAATCCTCGTTACGCCACTCAGTGAATGAAACTTTACTAAGTGGACTGAGAACGTTGTTTCTTTGTGGGGGAATTAGCAAACTCCTTATGTCTCATCGCTCTGGAAGGTGTTATCACCGAGCTGTCGAGCATCAGCTGGCTAAAGGGGTTTATTAATGAAAAACATTAAATTGACAGCAAATCGGATTATATAAAACTAATTTATTTAGATCAAGATAACCACGAGTGATGCCGTGACCACGTCCCTCAGTTACTTGCACAATGGGAGACAGTAATTCCTACGAATTATTTCCTACGTTAAAGGAGGAGCTAATAAAATCTCTAGCACTGCAATATGATGGCAATATGATACGTTTTAAAGACCTTAAAAAAAATTAAATAAATCATCGTTTAAAAGCAGAATAAGTATCCAGAGAGCTCGGCACTCTGCTCATCTGCAGATTAAATCGAGTATATCCTCGCGCCGGGTCCCTCCCAGCTCTCCACTCCCGGCGTATAAAAGGGGTAGGAAATGATTTTCAACTGGTTCCAATTTCCAGGCTGACCTCGGAGGCTGGAGGCAGCCGAACGCCCCGGCTGGAGGCACCGGAGGCACCGGAGGCGGGTGCAGCAGCTGCACCGGGGAGAGACGGAGGAATCAGAGCGGGCAGGGGATTGGCCGGCGGGGCTGGGGAAGGAGAAGGCTGGTCTGGGCACAGAACAAAGACTGCCATTTCCATTCCCCCTTGGGGTTCATCAGAAGCACGAAACAAGCTCTAACGCAGATTTACCAGAGCGGGGGGAAAAGAAATAATAAATAAATCAAAGAGGTCACAAACCCTGCCTCCAGCAGACGCTACATGGAAACCCCCCCCAGTTTTTAGCGTTCTCCTGGCTCCCCTCTCTCCCCAGGGACGGAAAGGGCCGGGGGCACCGCACACCCTACGGGGGAAAAGCAAGTTCTGGCTCCGCGGGATTACGCGGGGGGCTGCACCCCGGGAGTTACCGGGAGAACGATCTGATCTTCAAACCCCCCGGGGTCGCACCTCGCACCGGAGCCAGAACGGCCCGCCGCACCGCCCGCCGCCCCCCCGGGCCCGCAAGGGAGGGAGGAAGGCCCGTCCCGGGGGTCCCGCCCTGCCCAGCCCCGGTACCTGCAGTGAGGAGCTGCATGGCGTGCGTGAAGGACGGGTCGAGGCTGTCCTTCTCGGCCATCAGCTCGGGCAGGTACTTGTTCTCGGGCTCCATCTTGCCAGCGGACCCCGGTAACAGCGGGGTGGGGGCGGCACCGGCGGCCTGACCCCCGGAACCGCCGCCCGTAGAGCTTGGCGGCAGGAGGGGCGGCGGTTGCGCCCCCCCGGCGGCTCCGCGGCCCCCCCCGCCGCCGCCG
>NW_015090879.1:653522-656807 GCF_001431845.1 Calidris pugnax
CGGGCCGAGGCGGTGGCGCATGCGCGCGCGGCCTTTCCTCCAGGCGGCGGCTCTGAGGCGCGAAGCGCGGCCGAGGCCCGGGCTGTGAGGGGAACCGGGACGGGTCCGGCTGCGGAGCGAGAGGGACAGAGGAGCCACCCCCCCGGCCTCCGGCGGGTACGGTAAGCCGGCACGGCCTGTCTCCGGGGCTGGGCCTGCGGCCTTCCTGTGCTTCCAGGCCTGCTCTGTGGTACTGGGCCTCGCAGGGCCTTCCTCCTCCTGCCTTCACAGCCCGGCCCTGCGGTACGGGGCCTCGGCAGGGCCTTTGTGGGAGCTGAGCCTTCCTCCTCCTGCCCTTACAGCCCTGCCCTGCGGTACAGGGCCTCGGCAGGGCCTTTATGGGAGCTGAGCCTTCCTCCTCCTGCCTTCACAGCCCAGCCCTTCAGTACAGGGCCTCAGCAGAGCCCTTATTGTACCTGTCTTTTTGGCCCCGTGCTGAGGTGCAGGGCTTTGGAGAGAGCCATTGACTCGTGTGCGGCAGTTCATGTTACGCGTTCTTAAAAAGAGAAGAAAAAGCTTTACTGGCTGCAGTTATCAGAGATTAAAGGTGTTGGGGGGGGGGACACATGCACCTCGTTGGGGGAGACTTGTCAGCACACTCTCGAAACCCAGCAAAGCAGCACTGAATGTGTTTGAGTCAGGATGACTGCAAATGTAAAAACCTTTGTGTGCAGGGTTTTCTGTTTATTATGGTTTGTGGAGGCAGCAGTTATTTAGCTAGTGCACGGGATGCATTTTGGGCACTGCAGCTCCTTAAGTTAGTATCAAACGTGGTCTTTTATTAATGGTCTGACAGTCTTAGCACAAGAGCATGGGAAGACAACAGGTTTTATAATTTGTGAAGTTACACATATGCTTTAGCCTGTTAAGGAAGCACGTGATTCTTACTTGATCTCTCAATGTCTTGCCACAGACCGGTGTCTGCAGCAGCCTCTTCTGTGCAGAGCTGAAGCTGATGTTCATGGACAGACGTAGCCTCCGACGTCATCAGGTAACAGAGCCTTGTCCTGTCCGTCATGCCATTTCCAAACAGCCCCCCCAGCCCTGTGCAAACCTGTCACTCGGTGGTCCGTGGCTGTGCCATTCTGCTGCATGAAACATCTCTCCTGTGTAAGTGAGCTCCTGCTATTGATGGCTTTGGAGCTGCGTGGGTCCCTGATAACGTGTGCCTGCTCTGTGCCTCCTCTGCCAGTTCTCTCCTCATTCACACTGTCTCTTCCCTTCACCCACATTGTGTATCTTCAGTGTCATTCTTGCATATTTTCCATTGAGATTCTCTTTCCCTGCCTGCCATCCCTGTCTCATTGTTACAGCTGCATCGCTTGTAAATGCTGTGGCACCTTCCCGGAGCTGGGATGAACTAACCCCTCTCCAGCTGCCTCAGCTCTGCTCCCTGAGCACCCACAGCTCCCACCTTCCCACAACCTCTGCTGCGAGCACACAGCTGTGGGTGGCAGCTCTCATTAGCCCTTTGATTTATTATAGAATGATTAGAGTTGGAAGGGACTTTAAAGCTTATCTAGTCCCACCCCCTGCCCTGGGCAGGGACACCTCCCACCACACCAGGTTGCTCCAAGCCCCCTCCAACCTGCCCTTGAACCCCTCCAGGGATGGGGCAGCCACAGCTTCTCTGGGCAACCTGGGCCAGGCTCTCACCACCCTCACACCAAAGAATTTATTCCTAATATCTCATCTCAATCTCCCCTCTTTCAGTGTCAAACCCTTCCCCCTTGTCCTATGGCTCCCCTCCCTGATCCAGAGTCCCTCCCCAGTTTTCCTGGAGCCCCTTGAGGGACTGGAAGGGGCTCTGAGGTCTCCCCGGAGCCTTCTCTTCTCCAGGCTGAACCCCCCAACTCTCTCAGCCCCCCCTCCCAGCAGAGGGGCTCCAGCCCTCCCAGCACCTCTGTGGCCTCCTCTGGCCCCGCTCCAACAGCTCCATGTCCTTCTGCTGTTGGTGGCCCCAGAGCTGGAGGCAGCACGGGGGGGTTCTCCCCAGAGTGGAGCAGAGGGGCAGAATCCCCCCCCCGGCCCTGCTGGCCACGCTGCAGGGGATGCAGCCCAGCATTTGGACCCATTCCTCAAAGAACTTCAGCCTCAAAAACAACAAAAAAAGATGCATACGGCTCCTTTAGAGTATTTTTCAATTTTTGGAGGACGTGGCTCTGGACTGGAAATGGGGAAATTTGGGACCAGTTTGGGACTGTTTCCCAGGCTCCCCGAGCAAAGTGGACGCTTGGCTGAACCAGTCAGTTCACCACCTGTAAAATAAGCCACTTCTACCTTTTTTCTTCACATTCTCCGAGGCCCCTCTGGCGTTAAACCCCGCTGTTTTGGGGGGCACCTTTGGGAGCTGAACCGCTCCTTTCTCCGGGGAGGCTGGAGCAGCCGCCGTGTCCCCGTGCCCTCTGCCGGGGTCAGCCCCGCCGCTGGGACAGGCCGTCGCGGTCCCCACACCCGCTCCCCAGCAGCGGGAGGTACTTTTTTGGGGGAGAAAATGCCAAAAAGGCATTTCCCGGCGCTTGGGAAATCCGTGCCCGTGGGAACGGGCGGGCGGAACCACTGAGCGGGGCGGGGGGGGAGGACACCCGGGCTGTACCACTGCTCTGCGCTGGGGGGCGTGCTGGCGTGGAAGGGCCCGCGAACACGTGCGGCCGGAGGGCCAGTCCAAGTGGGCCGGGGAGGACGGGGGAGGCCGGGGCGTACCAAGGGTGGCCTGGGGACAGCGGGGCGGCGTGTTTCGCTCCGTGTCGCCCCCACCGACGGGCAGGGCGAGCCGCTCCCGGGCCGCCATACCAATGTCTAAGGAGGAAGGGGCGGGGGGAAGCGGGCTGTACCAGCGCCGCCCTCGCGGGGGGAGAGAAGGTTCGTTCCAACGGCAGCGGGGTAGAGGGAGCGGTTCCCCCCGTTAGGTGTCGCGGCAGCGGGGAGTGAGGCTTGATCCAGCGCCGCTTCTACGGCGTCACCATGCCCTGCGCACCCCCGCGGTAGCGGCAGGTGGACGCGCCCGGCGCGCTGAAGCGGGGCGGGCAGGGCTGTACCAATGCCGTCGGAGGGGGGGGAGGAGGAGGGTGAGTCGGGCCGTGCCAATCAGCGGCGGGCGGGCCGTACCACGGGAGAGGCGCGGGAGGGGAGGGAGCGGCCTGTGCGCGAGGAGCCGTCTGGGGGCGCGCGGGCTCTCGGGTCTCTCCGCGCCGCACCGGGTCGAGCCGCAGCCCCCGCCCCGTCACGGGCCCCGCCGCCCACCGG
>NW_015090879.1:656931-657316 GCF_001431845.1 Calidris pugnax
GAAGAACGCCGACGCGATCAATGCCCAGGGTGAGGGGCCGCGGCGGGGAGAAAGCCGGGGGGCTTCGGGTGAGGAGGGACCGCGGGAGGCCCGAGCTCCCGCCCCGGGGCGGTCCGGGCTGCGAGGGGGGCGAACAGTGGGTCAGGGGCGACCCGTGAGGGTCCCTCTTTGCTACTTGGGGAGTTTTGAAGGGATCCCGCGGCCTGTGGGGCTCATCCTGGTTTAGGTTAGTAGCCCCTGTCTGTAGGTTCTGGGTGCTTTGTGGGGTGTCCCTTCTACCTGTGGAGCTGGTTTGGGGGTTCAGAGGGGAGGTCATTGCCTGTAGGATTGCAACAGTGGGGGGATAAGGAGATTGCAAAGGAATTGGTGTGGGTGATTGGGGGGG
>NW_015090879.1:657499-708441 GCF_001431845.1 Calidris pugnax
TTGGAGGGGTTGGTTTGGGGTGAGGGGGGGTTACTTATTACTGTGGGGATGTATGGATGGGGGAAGAGTTTGAGAAAGGATGCGAGGGTTATTTTGGGGGGAAGGGGGGGGCAGCCTTGTGTTAGGCCTGGAGATGGTCTGTAAAGGGTAAAGAATTTTTGTGGGATCTAGGCTGGAAAAAAAAAAGGGGGGAAGGCTGGGAGGGGGGATCTTTTTCAGGCTGGAGGGGGCATGTGGAGCTGGAAAAGGAAGGGTGTCCAGGATGTGGTGGTTTTCCTGGGGTTTGAGTTGGGGGCAGGGTTGTGAATGCTGAGGCCATGGCTTGTGTAGATACAGGGCAGCCCTGTGGGATTTGGAGCTGCTCGAGCTGGAGGGGGGGAGCTGATGGAGTCTGGCTGGGGCAGTGGCTAAAGAAAGTACTGGTGTTGCTGAGGGTGCTTGGAGTGACCTACAGGAAGGCCCTGAGACAGGGAGTGGTGTGGAATGGCTGTGGTTTGCTGCTCAGGGAGTGCTTTGGTGGGTGAGGAACCCTAGTTACTGAGAGCCGGGGAGGTCTGGAATTTGGGGTGCAGGCAAGGGTGCAGGCTGGAGGTGTTACAGTGCAGGGAGGATCGTAGAAGTGGCCTCCACTCGGTTGCGGTGATGGTTCCTCGTGGTTCCTTGGTGTGATTAGTCACGATCTGCTTTTTCTCTCGGGGCAGCTGTGTGCTTGTTGGTTTCAGTGTGAGGAGGAGTAAGGCAGAAAGTTGGCTTTTAAAGGCTACTGTATAAATGGAAACTCGCTTCAAAACTCCCAGAATGAACCAGTCAGGTTCTGACTCAGAACTGCAGTTAGTATTTAAAGAAGAAAAAAGATAAACCCACCGCTAGCAGCAGCCAGAAAACTCTATCTCCTTATGACTCAACATGTAGAAATACTTGGATTTAATGAACTCAACTGTTGGAAAGAAAAGATGGTTGGAGTTAAGGTATGAGTAAGGATCTGTGTATGTATGGATGCACCAGGCAGGAATGTCGGTCTCCTTACGAAGGGTCTAATTGTGATGTTCTTTCCTACGTGTCTCAAACACAGGTGACTGACTTCAGGTTTAATTACCTGCAAATATCCACCATCCTCACAGGAGTACTTAAATGCTCTTCCTCTATCAGAGGGGAGCTGAACTGTGATCACAGCCGGTTTCCTCGCTCCTGCTGCTGGACTTTGCCCCGCGGGCGGTGGAATGCTGGCCGTGCTGGTTAACTGTTGGGAGGCCTGGGAGGGAGAAACGGGTGACACATGGCTCCTGGAAAGGCACTTTTCCGGCCTTACTTTAAGGAGGAAGATCCACAGCTGAAAACGTGGCTCCTGAGATATCGTAGCGCAAGCAGATAATTATTGTAAATGGTGTAGGTTGTGTATTTTGATAATATCTTTGGAGGAGCAAACATGTTGTCAGTAACGTACCATTGCTGAACGAGCAGAGAGGAGCTCTGTGTTGTCTGTTGTATCTGGATTAGGTGTGACAGCTTATTTGCCTCTTGAAGAGTTGGAGATTTAAAACAGCTCTGTCTAAACATTGAAAAATAGACCTAATGACTTGGGAATCTGGGGTAGAAGTTATTCTTCTTGATGCGTGTGAACTGCAGTGCTAGATCAGGCTGCCACATATTTAGGCCAGTATCTGGCTGATGCGTATCATAAGAGAGTATAAAATACCTTTATAGTGACTGTTGACTTGGGTATCATCTCACGGCTCATTTTTTTTAATTGGGAAGGGGTAAAGAGTCTTAAATCTCTTGATCCTTTTTACCGTTCTAACACTTGAGACGCTGCCTTGCTGTCTCTATTTAGGTCACTGTTACGTGTACTTTTTTGTTGCCCCTTGTTTCTCTCTGTCCTGTACTAAAAAGTTAAGTTCTTTTTGGTCTCTTATGCTGAAAGTCTAGCTCTTTCCTGAAATAATGGACTGTGGATTTTAACAATTGAGACTCTGTGGACCTGCAGTGAAATTTATCAGTAAGCTTCAGTTTCAGTTTTCAGACTGAATTTAACTGCCACAGGAGCGTGGAAATGGAGCCAATTCTCCACTAAGTCATTTTTCCGGCAGAGGTACACAGCGAATTCAAATAAGCGAGATGACTAAGGTGCAAGTAATTCAACTCTGTAACTTCATAGAATAATATCCCTGTTCCTGCGTGGTTTGAAATTGCTTTTAAGTCTTGCTTGACTTATTAATGTTTTTTTGGTGGGGTTTTTTTCAGGTTTTTTTTTTTTTTGATACCTCATCTTAAATTGTGAGAATATTTAGTCTGAGTTGCTGGGGAAGCTGATGATGTAGCAGGACTGGGTTTTCAAAACCCAGCAGTTCATACAGCTCAGACGACTCAGCATTCTGATTTTTTAGGAATGAGTTGTTAGTGTCACATACTCATGAACTGTTGGCTGAAGAAACTGTTGAGTTTACTTAAACATAGTTCTGTGACTTAAACAGGGTAATAGCTTAAATTCTTCATAGCAGGGCCTTTTGGTTTTGACTTCAAACACTTTTAGTAACTTTAAACTTTTTGGGCATGGTATGTAAATAACATTCAAATGTGGCCTCTGAAGGGATTTTAAAAACTAAGTGGTGGGTGGGGAAGATGTTCAAAAATCCTGTGTCATAACAGCGTTTTAGCATTTTTAACTGTGAAGCAGGTTGCATTTCATAGGAAAGAAAAGCTCTGAAGCATGCACGCCTGTCGGTTCTTTCAGAAGGAGCTGATGCAGTCTGTAATCGCTCTCCAGGGCCGCGCTCCCCAGCACGATGGTCTGTGCGTCGCTGCCTCTGTGGGACACGGCCGTGTGACCTCACCCACAGTTAGGGATGGCAGCTCCGCTTTTTCCGCACAATACTCACTTCTGAGTTCTGCTGCAGGGTTGTTCTCTCACTGAGTAATCTTGCATGGTACATCTGACAGTTCTTACTGTTTCCTGATGTGTCACTTTTAAGTCGAGACTTTTTTAATCTGGACTTTTTTTTCTCTCTCTCTCTCTCTCTTGCGAAGGCAGATCTCTATCTGCTGCCGTGGCGTTTACGGCCCGGGACGCGGAGCGACTGGGTTAGTGCAAAAGGAAACGAATGAGTCACCCGCAGAACTTGTCAGGGGCTGGGAGGGAGCTCCGCCGCGGGGGTGGATAGGGTGGAACAGTACAATTTTTGACCTCACCCCTCTCTAGGCACGTGTCGTTCTGAGCAAGCTGCTTTCAGACAGCGCTCAAGAATTTTTTTCCAAGAATGTTCGTTCCAGAGTTTCTTTTCTCTGTGCGCTGGGAGAATATAGTTTAGTAAAGACTGTTGCTCTTGTTCTTGCTAATGAGTGTTTCCACTCTTTTAAGGCTCATTTTTGGAGGTCTCGGTGAATTCTGTCACTTGAAAAGCACTTTGTGCTTCAGAAGCAGCAGGAGGTTTTGATGGTGCATGGATGGAGCGTGGGTCACTTCATGAGGTGACACAGGAAGGGGAAGGGAAGTGTAATGCAGTCAGAGTGTGGTAGTCAGAGCCTGGCTGGGCTGCAGCACAGCATCAGGATGGCAGTTTTTATGGGATCAGGTTGTGAACCAACAGCGCGCCAAGGTGCCGGCTCCACGTGTACGTGTGTAAGTGGAAACCGCAAGAATGAGGTTTTATAGAAGAGGAAAAATTCAGCAGCTCGTGACCTGACTTTGCTGACATCGAACGTGGATTCCCACTTACAGGAACAAAATGAGTTGAGATGGTTTCAAAATGCTGGTCTGCGAAACATTGAAGTATTCTTTTAATACTGACCGACAAATTAGCGGGCTTTGCTCTGCATCCTGTGTGCTGGCTTATTTTGAAAGGTGATCCAGGTGACCTTTCCAAAGGTATCCGTGTTTTGCAATCTCTGGAAGCTGCAGCTGTTACAAGCTGTTTCCCCCGTCTCCCTGTAGCTACAGCAGCACTTTTACCGGTGTGTTTTGAAGGAGACGGTGGAACGAGGAATTCCTTACGATGTTATTACTTGTTTTTCATTAGCCCTGTCTCCCTGAACTTGGCATGTGACTGGCCCTATTGAAGTATCTAATTTAGGAGTCAATGCCATGATAGACGAGGCAGCCACTGGAGGTGGGTATTGTAGGTGTGTTGTTAGGTTTGTATTTAAGGCGATCTGAAGTTTCTGGCAAGTCAGGAATTCATTTAACTGTTCTCTCTTAATTAGTTAATCACCTTGATTTATTTGTGCTAGTTAATAGGACTGCCCCTTGCTTACATTTTAAGCATATTCTTGCACGTTCATGGCATTTAGAAAGACATTCTTCTCAAATTGGCCTCATTAGGCTTTATCAAGCTCTGGGCCTGTCTGGCTGTGTGAGTGTGAGAGGTGAGGAGCTCCCACTGCTGTTAGTTATAACTTAAATTAGTCCTGTCTGTACTGCAGAGACTGTCACAGCTCACTAAACTTGGTTGTGGAGATAAGGCATCTTGATTGATGATTATTCCCTGATAATTAAGTTAAACACCATCAGGAACTGACTCCCAGGCATATCTAGTTCTTTTCAGATGCTCAGTGGCTGTAGCTTGGCTCGTTTGTTCTTCTGTCTCTGCTTTTTCTCCTCCCCTGGTTCCTGATGGAGCTCTTGCACCTCATTCCTAGCGTTGACGTGTTGGATACTGCTGTTCCCCTTCAGAGGCCAGCCACATAAAGCATGTAGTAATTTTTTGGTCCCTCTCCATGTGCTATCTCACCTTCTAAGTATAAAAAGTTGAAGGTTAATTGGCTGAAAAAATGGTTTCTTGTTTTATGTTGTGCATAGACCTGGCTACGATTTATCGTTGTCAGTTCGATAGCACTCTGTTCTCTTGGGATTTTGAAGTGCAAATTTTCTTGCTAACACGGGGAGGAAGAAATTTTAAAGTATTTATTTGGGGAGATCAGAAGTTGTGGACAACAGGGTTTATCCTGTTTTTTATTTTCTTACTTGGAAGCCTGTGTTTTTTTAAACTTTAAGAATTAGCAGTTGAAAGTCATGGGAGTAAGGGACATACGTGTCAGTAACCAAACTTTTAAAAATAGGATTGCCTGCTACATAAACTTCTTATCCTTCTGGAAATAATTTTTCAGACTTAAATACAGTGCTTTACATTTTTAATCACTCCTTAGCTACAAGCTAATTAAATGCTTCAGTAATATTCCTTTGGGGAAGGTAGGATGGTGTCATTCCTGTTCTGCAGATGAGTTGAGCTGCTGAAAGTGGCTTGGTCAAGGTCAGACCACGAGCGGCTGCAGATCTGAGAGCAGGACTTGAGTTGGTGACTCCCCTGCCATACTTAATTCACTGCAACATGTCATCTTCCCATGTCCTTTCATAATGACTTGGTAAATAGTTTTTACAAAAGACTTTTAACATAATTGGGTTGAAATTCCCTCTTTGATTTGCTTGAGGGAGGAGAAGTGTAACCATAATGACCTGATCTGATAAACTCATAGTGCAAATAGCACTGGATGAGGCTCTTCCAACCAAATTATTGGTGCTGCAAAGAAAAACGTTTAAAGGATTTGTTTAAATATGACACAATAGCTCTTGCCTTTGCAACAGTGTACTTTGTAATGCTGTAAGCCTCTGCTACTCTGGATCCAAGTTTTGATCTCCTATGCCAAGATCTGTTGACCACTGACCTTGGTAGGCCCTAAAAAGTTAGTTTTGAAACTGTCCCTGTAATGTGAGTCTGCAGGACATTTGGGTGACAGAAGTGTATGTTCAAATGGGGGAAAACCAGGCCATTATTTGCCTGGAAAAAGACTTTCTTGCATTAAGTTTTACAGGTGTTGGACACATGTGGATGCTGAAACTTTGGATATTCTGTTCCTGGTACATCACAGCTATAGCAGACTGTAATTCATCTTAATAAATCCTTGGCTTTGAGATTGGGTAGTGTATATGAGAGTTGTGACAAACGTGCAAGAATTGACAAGTGTAAGGACTTGAGTATGATGTGTTTAGATGGGACTCTTCCATCTGGGGTGAGACTTAATCCTGCAGTGATTACACTGATAAAATATTACAGGATTCATTTTTGAAATTTGTATTTCAGTCACTCAGAGTAAGAACTGCGATAAGGTCGGGGGAGGTTATTGAAAACATCTTTGTTCTTGCCTCTGGCAACCTAATTAATGTATTTTTTTGGCATTGAAAGCTGTTCTTTAAGGATATAATTGCCGTTCTTTGGGTGATTTTTGACTTCATGTCAGTGAAAAAGGTAATTTTGTAGTAGTTAATTTGACTATTTTAAAGTGAGGATCTCATTAAAATGTTGAGGGCACCAGAAGTTTGGGGTGTGAACTTCCATGTGTGTGTGTTTTTTCCCTGATTATATTCACTCGAGTGTGCCACGCTGACCTTTCCGCTTGAGTTGCAGGTTTGGGACTTCTGGCTGCTAGTTTGGATTTCATTCAACTGATTTAAAACTTTTTCCTTAAAAAAGAAGTGTCGGTTATGATTCTTTGGCTTTGTGCTTTTGAAACGTAGGGAAAAGCCACGTTGCTTATTAGTATTTCAACCTTAGATGAGTTGCGTTACTTTAGGTTAGCTCCATTTTCATCCCCCGAAGCTTCGTGGCAGGGTTACATTTTCCATCTTTTATTCTTGTTGCTAAAACATCTCTATTTTGAATCCCGTGTGTAGGACTGGAAGCTGCCACCGTCTTAATGCCCCAGTCTGTAAACACAGATAAAGCTGAGAATAACTAGAGTTATTACTGCTAAATGACCAGTTGGTTGCTTTTGAAATGACTTATTTCTGGAGGATATCTCCTTATTGCTGTTGGGAGTTTGGTGATAGAACAAAGTTGGTGAAATTTATCTGCTAGCAGAAGCTCAAATATATGGCACTTCTACTCTTATTTCTGCTTGTATTGCTTACTTTCTTCAGAAAATAAAGCCATGCCAACACTGTTTTTTACATATTTGGGCTTAAGCCAAGCAGGTATGAATGTACCTACAGCCACTTTCAAGCATGTACTTGGCTTTGTGCTCTTTTTCTCCTCTTTTAGGGCACCTGGTTGGGAGGGAGGGGCCGCAGAGAGCACAGAAAGGTTTCCTTGTTCTCGGTTCCTGTGCCTGCCCGGAACACGCAGTTACCAGAAATCCTGTGGCCCTGGGCTGGAGCATCCTCGGTGCCGAAGGAATATTTGGGATTAGAATATTTGGGATGACAGTGTTTGGGATTAGAATATTTGGTGTTTCTGGAAGTAGAAGCGACAAATCCTCTTACCTGGTACTTCTCTTCTCCGTAGGTGTCCCGTTGGAATATACGTCGCACATTTATGGCGATTCTGAGCGTGAGGGCAGACTTCTGCCAGGCCCAGCACAGCATCCTGGCTGACAAGTGAGCTGAGAGCAGGGGGTTCCACGTGCCATAATTACTTTGCCTTGAAGACTCCAGACACAGCGAACACACTCAAATATATGGGATATCTTCTGCCCATTGGAAGCATATTCCTCTTACTGACTCTAGCAAAACTAAGCATCAAGAAAACAAAGTGGAGAGAAAATCTGCCCTTACTTTTTTGCCTCACCAGTGCCTAAATGTAGAACAGGCTGCCTAGTCTTGCATGTAGTCAGAATTTGTGGAGTCTGAAGGATACCAGCTGCAGTAATTGAGGCCGAAGTTGAATTCAAGTGGATTCTGAAGCAAACCTGCTTTTCTAGAAGCGAATTCTTTAAGGAACAAACACGTCAAAGCAAGCTCTGATCAATCCCAGGCATTTTAGTGGTCTTTTTAATGTGTTCTGCTGTGAAACGTTTCCAAGGTTATTGATTTTCTTTTTTTTTTTTAAATTTTTTTTTGGCCCCATACACATTTTTTTTGCCATTATGAACCGTCCAGCCCCCGTGGAAATTACTTACGAGAATATGCGTTTCCTGATCACTCACAACCCAACCAATGCAACCCTCAGCAAGTTCATCGAGGTAAGGCACTCACACGAAGGGTCATCCTTCCTGCCTTTTTTGCTCATAGTTTCTGCAGAAGCACCAAAGAGTCATTCTTCACACCTGTTTCTCAATGTATGTTACTTGAAATTTAATGCATTTTATTGTTAATATATTGATTATATTCTCTTGGCAGCATGAGAAGAGAATCCACTGATTACTTTCCAAAGTCCTGCATTTCTTTCATTGTCAGAGGCTGGATGAGCTTCCATTTTAGAGCACAAACACAGGCCCTTGCCATCGTTCTGGGCCTGGTTTCTGCAGGACAGCACGTTCTGCCATGCTAAATGTTATTTTTCATTGAATAATTCAGCGCTTTTAATATATTGATCTATTGCTCATCATCTGGCTTTAAAAGAAGTAGTTAATAGAAATGTAACTGGTTTCTGACCTTTCTTCTCCCTTAGAGTAGGATTAAGTGCAATACTTAAACTGATGGTTTAGCTTACAGGGTGTGTTCTCAAACTGCCTTATCAATCCCAGAATTGTCAGAGATTTCAGGTGCCGGAATTTATCCATGAAAAATGACGTCTGCCTGGATTAACTATGGGCTGAGCCAGTTACTATGTGCAGTGGCTCAGACCATTACTGATACAATAACATCTTAAATGCTGCCAAGTTTAATATTCAGCTTTCTGAAAAAGTAGCAGATGGTATCATTAGAGAAGTTTTAGTACACTGTATTTCTGTATCCTGGTTTGCTCCGAACCTGCTCTATCTTTGTGCCCTTATATCTAGAGGACTTTTTATCGTGCATGTGCAGGTCTTTTCCATTCCTAAGAGATCCTGTCATCTGATACTGATGTCTGACTTGGGGCTATTAACAGACTTCCATCATTCAGCAGTGTGCTCTTCACCGTGAATCTCTTCGATATTAGTGGTTAATCTTGTCTGAAAGCCATGTTCTTTTTGTCTTTATAAATATATTTTTTTTTCTCCGTTGTTGTGGATTGTCTTCCTTTTCCAGGAGTATATATTATTGCTAATTGTTTGAAGTTATAGTGATTTTGTCCAACCATGAGAGGAAATTCTGCTTGCTGTATGAACCTTCAAAGTGAACTGGAACCGCTTTTGTTTGATCTTCTGATTATTTATCTAGCACAATATGCTACTTATAGTGCATTACAAGGAAGCTGGAGTATGGTGGTGTGTGTGTTCTGTTCCTCCCTGCCTCAAAATGTCAACACTGGCTCAAGCAAACAGTTCCAGGCTTCTATTTAAAGAGAAGAAGAAGCTGCATGGAGAATATAAGCAGCTATTTTAATTTTGCTCTGATACGTGCGATTTTTTTTCCACCTTGACATTTCCCTAGAGAGGAAGAATTCAAAGCTCCTGTCACGTGTAACCCTTGTCCTAATATAGGCCATAAACCCTGCTTTCTGTGTTGGCCCTTGCTCCTTCCTTGTGTCGTCACCTCGGAGCTGTGCAATAGTCACGGTACTGCTGACCCCGTGTAAAACGTTTAGTTCTGTAGCTGATGAGAAAGTCCTTTAATTCCTCACGCTGTCAGTGTGCTCATGTGTTTTCCTTTCTCTTAAAGGAGCTGAAGAAGTACGGAGTGAGAACCTTGGTGCGAGTTTGCGATGCCACTTATGATAAAGCTCCAATCGAAAAAGAAGGAATCCAGGTTCTAGTGAGTTGCCTTTAAAACTGTCTAAAAATGAAAAAATCACTTGTCCAGTAGTGGTGGGCGTGGGCTTTGTGCTTTGGGCAAGAGTTCATGGCTGTTTCAGGTTGGCCAAAAGCAACGTGATCCCCTGCATCCGATAAAGCTGGTTTTGAGAAACTCTCTGTACTTTTCTGACAGGTACTTGCTGATTCATTACTATCACTTGAGCCCTTTAGTTGCAGCAGAAATGTCTATTCCTGGATTTCTGGATTTGTTGAGATATTTTGATTGCCTTTTTAGTGACCGGTTCGATACTAATCCAATGTTCAGCCTTGTGTTTCATGGAACTTGGTTTGGTCCTTTTCTCTAGATGCGGCACTTCTTGGTTTTGCCATTGATCTTCTCAGGCTGCAGATAAAACTCTCTTCTCTCTCTCTCTTTCAAAAAGCTGCATCTTCTGAGACTGTAGCTGAAGTGTTGGTTCCGTGGGCTGGCTGTAGCAGGGTATGGATCGATGGCCTCCTCACTGCTCCCCTGTGCCTGGAGCCCGGCTGCTGGTGGCTTCTCCCTTGGGCAGGTGGAATTCCTGAGCTGCGACTCAGCGTTGGCATTATGCAATGACTGTCTGACTCTATCCTCCAGCATTGCTTGGTGTTTTAGGGGAGGTTTTTTTAATAGGTGTGTGCTCATACTGAGCTTGCAGGCGGTATTTTTCCAGGCAATGCTTCTGAATTATTATAGTGTGTCAGATATAATCAGTTTATTTTACTGGAGTGAGTAATGTGCTGTTTTGAGGCCAGAAATTGCATCTTACCTTCTTGTTGCAGGTAGTCAGTCTTCTATTGCCTCTTCATTTTTATGGCTCAGTCAGAGGAGAACTTCTGCAGTTTTCCATTAGGAGAAAAACCTGTATCCTGGCATACCTGTGGAAACTCCACGTACAGGTCAATCAGGTTTCTTGGCTCCTGGCCCCAGTAAGCATTTACTCTAGTTCCAGGCAGCCACGTGTTCCTCAGTGTTGCTGGAAAAATCAGTCACTACAGGGCTACCAGTGCTCCCGGGGCTGCGATCTGGAGCAGTGTTTTTGTGCTCCCAGGGCTGCCCTCTGGAATAGCATTTTTGTTTGCTCTAGAGCTGTCTTGGATTTTAGCATCACAGTATTTTGGGGCACGCTGCTGTGAAACCTCTAATCTGCAATACTCCAAGGGTTGCCAGAGACTAGAAGGATTAAACTTCTGGTGTGGAAGCCCTCAGAGCTCTGAGTTTTAGCTGGGGCTTAGAGTATTTCTGTGTTCTTGTGCCAGAGCCCAGATGTGAGTTCTTCCTAGAAGACTTGGGAGAGTTTTGCAGGTGCCCAGCTCTGCCAGGGTGGCTGCCCTGTGAGGCTGCCTGACCTTGGGTCCCGCAGCTGTGAGCAAAATCCACCTTCTCCAGCCTGTGGCTGGGGCCTCTGTGGGACCCAGGGAGTTCTCTGTGTTTCCGAAGTGGTTTGGGGATTTTGGTTCTCAAGAAACTTCAAAAACTTGGTGGTAGGTAGGTTTGAACTGAAAGCAGTTTTTTGAGGAAGCTTTTCTGAAAACTGGAAATGGTGTTTCCGCCAGCTCTGCTAACACCGTTCTGTTGGAGAGCCTTTCACTTTGGGTAACAGATGTGTGAGAGAGTTTTATGTCTGTACACATTTGCCTCGGCTAACGAGCCTCTCCGCATTTGGTGTGTACCAGCTCTTCTGAGTGCTCTGCTGCTGCAGGAGGTGACGGGAGAGAGCATAAATCCACCAGGCATCTGTTAAGGGTTACAGAAAACAGGAGGTGACAGGGAAGGTTTGCTGCTAATGTCATCGCTGATCCTGATGATCCCAGTCATGAGGTTGTCCTAGTAATTTACTGTATTGCAGTAGTGTTTTGCTATTTGAGATAAGCTTAACCAGTCACCGGCACGACCACCTCCTGTAGAGCTTTTCCTTCCTATGAATACATGCTTTTTCAAAGCAGAGTCCTGGTGCCGTTCAGAAACAGTATTGAATTACCATCTGGCTGAGAAAATAACACATCACTATTTAAAGCTAATATTTGCTTGCAAAAATAACATTAAGATTAAAAACACAGCCTGAGAGAGATTAGTGTCTATTTTAAAACTGTTGAGGTCAAAAGCGTAGTGAAACCCTTGAAAATGAGAGCGTTTTAGCGAAGCCTGCTCTCATGCCGTGGTACGGGATCGTGTGCTGGGGAGATGGGTAGAATGTGGCAGCTCAAGAGCAGCTTTGGCAGATGGCATAGTGCGAAAGGAGAGAATTAGATGTTCCATGTTTGAAGTAGTACTATCGCATGCGCGTGTTTATCAACAGAGATTAAATCCAGGAGACAGGAGGCGGGGATGGATTTAGTTTCTGTGGGCTTCTGCAGTTCTTACAGTTATGTTCGTGTGTAAGGTCTTGTAACACACAAATGCTACATCGGAAAAACTGGCAGGTTTTTTTTTCTGGATGTGTTTTTGCACTGGCTGGCAACCAAGGAGGCTACAGCAGTTTTGTTCATCTTCAGGTTCTAAGACACGTGTCATTGTTCTCCTTCCATCAGTCCTTCATTTACTGTTCATCCCTGGATCAGACTTTCCCACCAGGATGGCCGCCGCCTGAGTGCTGGTGGCCAGTTGGGAGTGCCAACGAGATGAGACTTCGTGGCCATCTGAATTTATTGCATCTCCCTGGACTCTTGATGCTGAGGGTGGGAAGGTCCCACACTGGTGCCCGTGGTCCCATCCTACGCGGATGCAGGCGGCTCTGGGAGTGTTCTGCTGCTGTAACCTCAGTGCAAGTGGCACACGGGCTTTGAAGAAAGGGTCCTTTGTCACTTCAAAGTGCTGTCACTGCTTCTTGGTCATCTCAGTTCTGCACTGCCAGTCCTGCAGTCCGTGCTGACTGACAAACCCGGAGCTGTTCTGCTGAGCAAGGCTGCTCCAGATAAAGGATAAATAAGAATAACCCTTTCTCGCCCATCACCCTTCCCAGCTACTGCAGGGTGGCAGAAAAGAGCTGTGTTTTCTGTTTGTGCAGTCTCAGTGCATCATCCTGGTTATTAATGACTGGTTTGGTCATGGAGCTTAGCAATTTGTTTTCTATCCTGTCCGGTGGGAATTCGGAGATGATGCTGGCAGAACTCATCATCAGGAAAAAACCTGCAAAACTTGGCTGCAGTTACTCCTCCAGTCCCAGAATTATTCTTGTTCCTCATTCTGGGCAGTGTCCTCTGCAGCAGTGTTTTATCAGCGCTAATTTAATGTTGGTGTACCTTCCCAGGAAGGGGGTGATCTGTGGGGAACCGAAGGTCGTGATTCATTCAGGCCAGCACTAGGGTTGTGTGGACGTGATGGTGAACACGTGAGCTAAAGCAACGTAGCGAGCTCCTGTGTCTTCTCTGAAGGAAAGGATTTAGTTTTACCTAAAACTAGGACACAGAACCGACATGTAAATCCTGTTCTTTGCAAGGCAGTTTCAAAAGAAAGCATCTTGCAGTGGATAAAGCCTCTTCTCTTGGCAGCTCATCTCTTCCTGGGACAGTAGATGACACTAGGCCTAAAATAATATAGCTGGCAGCGTGTGATTGAGTGGAAAACCTCATAAAAGCCTTTTATTAGAAAGAGCAAGTTTTACTTTATGATTTTGTTTCTATAGACTTTTATTTTGCTTTGTTGTCCCAGATTTTTAATTTCCCGTTTGCTTTAAAAAAAGAAGAGTTCTCGGCACTCTTCAGATTTTGTGTATCTTTCTGAATTAAGCACATATAAAGTTATTTCAGTAATGTAAAGCTTTTTGGTTTTGTAGTTCTGAGCCACAGGTTTTTGCACCTTGCAGCTTTTCGTAAGCGCTAACACGTTTCTAAGGTGCTCTCGGGCTGAGGTCTGTGTGAAGCTGTACTTGCTATTCAGGAGGTGTCAGGGTAGCAATAAATGCATTTCAAAATGAAAAGTCTGGCGGTTGTACTTGTTCAGAGTTTCTGCCTCCTCCTTTCAAGCTTCAGAGAGTATTACTTGGTATTAACCTGTTCTCAAGATACTACATGAAAGACTTGTTTCTGGCCAATGAGGGGAGAAGAGAACTCCTTTCAAAGCAATTTCCCCACCATTTGGAGAGGTTGTTGAATAATATGAAACTCTGGCTGTGAGTCTCACTTGTAAAATGCATTGCAGTCATCTAATGAAAAGCACTAAATAACTACTAAGTATTAGGTTGGTGTTTTTTCCCCCCTAGCATCTAGGAGTGCTCTTTCTACAGCGCTCCCCGTGTCTTGAGAAGATTATAAAGCATGTGATGTTGTGCTTGGTCCTGAAATGCAGGACGTGTAGTACTCTGCTTCGCACGAGTTCCAGCTGTGACCTCAGGGAAATGGGAAGCTTCTGACATGTAATTTTGATTGACGGCCACGTTGATGATATTAAATGCGGCCCAAGTGGTTGAAATGTTGGCTTCCCCTTTAATAAGCCAGAAATGTAAATGCTGCTTAGTTGTTGACTTTGTCTAAGGGCTTTTCTGTTTTATTTTCTTTTGTGAATGTGGGTTTTTGACTTGAAAATACTCAGCTAATTTTAGCTGTCTGGCTTATTGGATTCGTGGCAGCTGGACAAGCTGATCCATTTGAGTTGTTATGAAGTAGCTTCTCCTCTGTACAGAGCCTGCAGTACAGATAGTATTTTAAAAGGTTGACACAACTACAAGCAAAAGTCTACAGAGTTCTCATCTTTCAAGTGTTTATTTGAAATGTATATTGATTTTTATGTATTTTTAATAAAATGATATTTCAAGGGCAGCTATTTTTCTAAAAATTCTATACTGCAAAGGAGTTAGTGTAGAGTTTTATTGAAATTTTATTGAAAAGTGCAATTAAATGATTGTTAAACACTTAGTGTTGCATTACAATATTGACTTTCAAACTTCTATACAACCAGAAAAATACTCACAGAACCGTTTGTGTGATACACACATCTTTCTGAATGGAATATTTTGCTTCTCCCAGTTCTGGTGACCTTGCTGTTGGTTATGGGTTAAAATCCATGTAGCTAATGTCCTTTTTTTTTTTTTTTTTTTTCCCCTTCAAAGGACTGGCCATTTGATGATGGAGCACCACCCCCGAATCAGATAGTTGATGACTGGCTAAACCTGTTGAAAACCAAATTCCGTGAAGAGCCTGGATGCTGTGTCGCTGTTCACTGTGTTGCAGGGTTGGGAAGGTTGGTGTTCACTCTGCTTTTTATACTCCACTTAATGTCAGTTTGTTTGGGAGGCAGGTCTGGAAGGTGTTAAGTACATGCCGATTCCTCTATTTTTCTCCCAAATAACACTTTAAAGCAGCATCATCAAGTTTATGTCATCATCAAGTTATGTCATTAAAGCAAGAGAGACTTATTACTGCTTAAAAATCTCCAGTAACTTCTTAACTCTGATCGAGGATGAGAGGAAGAACTTGGAGAGATTGTTCAGAGCACTTCTGTCAGGTGTGAACGACACGAGTCATTAGAGATGCTATTCATTTCAAAGTTTATATCTTTCTGCAAAAACAGTAAAATCTCTTGTGCTTCTTGACAAATGCAATATACACGGATAGTACAATTTCTAAGGCTGTACAGTTGAATTTCTTTTTAATTTCCTCCTGTTTTTTAACTGATAATACTATTAAGCATGTGGAAATAAAAAAATTAGAAAAACTGGTTCAGGTCACTTTCTTACAGTAAAGTGGCTTCACTGTGGTGGTAAGAAGAGTTAGGTTTGTATTTCTTGCTTCCTCGCCGACTGATGTTTCTCTTCTCAGCGTTCAAAATGTAAGTTCCTTCTTTGGGAAGAACTTCCTTTCGAAATGAAATAAAGAGATGACTGATTGGGGAAAGCTAAATGTGGCATTTGTATTCCCAACTGTCAGCTCTGAACGTTATATCCTATGGGCTAGAAGGAAATGGAGCTTAATTGTTCATTCTTACAATAACCAGGGGACTGTTAAGTGGGCAAAAAAGGTGGATTACAGAAGTCAAGTAAGCACAGAGTTGGAGTGCATCAAGCTCTTAAATTTCCACCTCTGGAGAAGAGATGGGGGAAATTAAGAGGTAGAGGGAGAAACAGGCAATATTTAAAGAGAGCCAAAAACCCAAGGCAATTTACATCTGTTTATCTGTTTCTGCTCTATTTTTATCTGAGGAGCAACTTTAGGAAGGTGGCCACGTGTAACTGAAGGGATTTTTCAACTCTCCCATTTCTTGCATAACACCAGGCCAAAGGGTACCAGAACTTCCCACCTTCTGTATGTCACAACTCCTCTCCATGCCTTACAGTGTGACCTTTTTGCTGCTGTTCTCAGAACTGCTTCTGGCAGAGGGAACAACAAGAGCTTTACAGATTTTGCTTTAATCTGGAGAACTGTCTACCTGTAGCGGGGAATTGAACTTCAATTATAGCAAAATGGCAGCTTCTTTTTGTTGTTGTTAAAGTCACTTTTAAAGTTTCAAATAGTTTCCTTTGGAAAGTGAATAATTCTGTTTATGCAGGTGGCAGTGATAGTGAGAGTTGTTTCTTCTGAACAATGTTTTTGTTTAGCCATGAATACCGCTTTTCTAGTTGCTACCACCTGCTTAGTCCTTCCCTCCTCTACCCTCAGAGGTGCCTGGTGCACTGGTCTGTGTTTATGGGGTGAACATCAGGAGAAAGTCAGTGTGTGCTGTGATTTCCACTTGTTTGAAAAGCCAGCTCTTTACACTTAACCAATTTCCAAAATGTGGTGCCCGAATTAGAAAATTTTACTTTCTTGTCCCTGAAACACCCAGTTCCACGTACAGCATATAAATAAAGAAAAAGAAATCTAAGTAATCTGTTCACTGCTTCATAGATCTGTCTCATGTACAGCTAAATCTGAAGTGTCATAAGAAGCAAAATGCATGCAGGAGGTATTACACACTTGTTTTAGCAAAGCAGAAAATTAGGTTATAGTGAAATGAGGAAGCGTAAAAATCTAGAATTATGGTTTCGTGACCCAAACGCTGAAGAGCTATTGATTTTTATTTTTGTGTGTGTGCTGGAAGCAGAGCTGTCTACTAAGAGAAATTTTACATTAAGTACTCAGCAGGCAAATGTCTTTCTGTAGATAAAAACAGAAAATACTTAAGCTATCTGTTTATAGATTAATTTGATGTGCTTTGAGAGGTTCAATATATTGTTTCTCTAGATCTTCCCTTAAATATTGATTTCTCCTTTAGGGCTCCTGTACTGGTTGCACTTGCTCTCATTGAATGTGGAATGAAGTATGAAGATGCAGTTCAGTTTATAAGGCAGTAAGTTAAACTTTTCCCCATTCTCAAGAAATCTCTCACTTTGTTGTGTTTGAATATCATGCATCTTCAGCAGAGTTTGGTAAATTTCTGACGTGTTTTCTAGAGGTTATATCTTGACGATAACGGGTATGACTTTGACATTAACACTGAGGTTTTAAATCTGGACTTGTATATTAAACTATTGACCTAAGACCCAAAGATGTTGAACTTGGGAGGAAAAAATGGCTAGGCTGGGGCTATAAAAAATTATGGATTAATTGAACATGGACTAATTGCTCCTAACTAGACGAAAAAAAAATAAAATTCCATTGAGGTTGGACCCCCAGGCAGAATTTGTACAGCAGTAGGTGAGCACCAGCAACTCCTGCAGGTGCTGTGGGTGAGTGCATTCCCCACCCAGGGAATGTCAGCAACCTCCCTGGCTGGAAAATAACAAAAACTGGTGAAGGATGAGACTGCTGAGCTCTGTTGGTTCAGTGATAACATCAGACCTTGAAATGAAGCCCAGCAGGTAAGATTATGTTGAATGAGCTTTGCCAAAAAAGCAATTCATCCTTTTATGGATTCCCAGGGTCTTCAGTTATCTTTGCAACCTGTGTTGCTGTCAACAGATTTTTCTGAATTTTTCCTTTCTTAAATTCCCTTTTTCTCTTCCTGGTACAGTACCTTTTATACGGAGAAGCTCTTTTCTGAGAACCTCTTATTATATTAGCTAAGTAAGACCATGACATTCAGATAGAAACATAGAAATAGCACACACATCTGCAAGGAAAGGGTGACCTTGCTGTTGCTCAGTGCCTGCTGCTGGTGATGGAAATAAACTCTCCCAGCCCAAGCAAAATATGTTGAAATACGTCAAGTGGATTTTGATTTTAATATTGGCACGTGGGTGAAGAACTGCGTGTGCTGCTCTGGTTTGGCCTTCCTCAGAGTGGCAACGGATACGGAACCAAGCCAAAATCCTGCTTTGTTGATACATTTAAAAAAAAAAAAAAAAGCTTTGAAAGGAGAACTAATCTGCCTTAGAATGTGTATGGTGATTGAAGCAGTACTTCTCCCATTGATACTAGCCTTCATTCTCTTTGTTTTAGGAAAAGGAGGGGAGCTTTCAATTCCAAACAGCTGCTTTACCTTGAGAAATACCGACCTAAGATGCGATTACGCTTCAAAGATGCCAACGGTCACTGCTGTGTTCAATAGAAAAAAAACAAAACCAAAATAAATCTCAAACGAAGGCAGAAGTTAGCATGGCTGTTTTCTGGACTCTTGGCACCTGGAAATGTGAATCTGGAATGAAACTACGTCATCAAATTAGTGGTGGAGTCAGTGCTTCTCAACCTCTGTCCTAATGGTGGTGATGATTGAAAAAAAAGCAAAATAAAAATAAAAATAATTTTAAGAGAAACATTTCAGTGAAGGATTGTTTTCTCCTTAAGCTGCAGTTTGAACATCTGCAAGGAGAAAATGAGTTTCTGAACCTTCTGTATTTTTAACTTTTTAAGAAAAGAAATAAAGTAAATTTTATGTCTAAGGAAAACCAGCAGAGCATTGGCTTGTGCAGAAACTATTTTCTTGATTTGAGGAAAGCACCCCACAGTTAGAGCCTGATACAGTAATTCCTGTGGGACTCTTGTAAATGGAGTTGCCTTTTTTTTTTCTTTTTTTAAAAAATCCTTGCTGGGAGCTGGCAGACAGAGGTGCGGAGGAGCCTTTGTTGCTGTATGGGAGCAGCCTGACGGCCTTAAGCCCACCCCGGGCATATTCTAGAGATTCAGTGATGTCTGTGGTGTTTGTCTCCCTGGTGTTCATGCTCTGCAGGTGTGAAAAAACTTCCTGGTGGGCTTTATGGAAAGACTCACTGCCTAAAATCCTTGGTGAATCTGCTAAAGGCCTTTTCTGATTGATGGGAGGTAGTGCTTTTAAGTGTGTGTGTGTGTATATGCACGTGTGGGTTATTCTATGTGTGAGTGTGTCACAATCTTATTTTTCCAAAGAATTTGGCTGAAATGGTCATTGTCTCTCTGTTGTCAGATAGAAAAATCTATCTCAACAGAAGACTGATGTTCAAAAGTGTCCTAGGTGAGAAAAGGGCAATGCAGACGAGGACCTAGAATTAATTTTATCTGTCATAAGGAAGAAGAAAACGCTTTTTGCTGCTCTCCAGGCTCTCTGCCTTGCTGAAGGCAGTAAATCAGGATTTGGGAGGAAGGTCTCATTTGTCTCATCCGTGAGGTCAGGATGGTCACGCACAGAAACGCGGTCCATGAATAAAAGCCCCGTCTGGGTGTTTTCCCAGCCTGACCCTCGTGTACAGTCCAGTTTAACCACCGATTGCCTTGGTATTTTTTATTGGGCTCTTTTGGAGGGTGAATCTCTAGTTACACACCAACACGCCTATCATCTCTTCACCATCAGCAGACCATAAATACACTGATTTTTTGGAGTGTGGACTGGCAACATGTTCTCTTTGCGGGGCCACTGGTGTTGTCAGCGAATTAATCAAGACAACTCATTTTCCAGCCTCTAATAAGCAGTTTCAGCCAGGTTACTTCTACCAAACACATCTTAACTTAGTGCCCTGCCCTGGTAGTGACCTCATGCTTTCAACTTGACGTTATGTCTGTAATATTCAGCTGCTGAAGGCTTTGAATACCGGTTTAGGGTCATTTTCCCCTGTGATCTTTGGCCGTGGAGCACCGAAGGCTGGTGTTGGTCCGTGCCTGGGGCGGGTGTAGGCCGGTCCCTCAGCTGCTGCCGATGCGACCTGCCTTTGCAGGATTTCTTCCTCTTCTGGATTTCTGGTTTCAGTCTGCAGCTTAAACCACGCAAACCTTTTCAGAACCGAAGTAATGGACTTTTAGAATTTTATTCCTGGAAGGGATTTGTAAATTTAAGCAAAAAAAAAAGAAAATCACGGTACTTGTCAAGCCCCTCACTTTGCAGATACGCCAACAGGCAACGCTGCGCTCCACGACACCCGGTCTGTCCCCTGCCTCGAGCTGTAGCGCTGTGCTGAGTCCCTGCCTCCCTCTAAAATGTGTAACGTTTCTCATTTCTTTCATAGATAAAGGAGACGTGAAAGTGTTTGTGATGTTGATGCCTACATTAGGGAAATAAGGGATCTGGTAACGTTTGAGTCCGGGTGGAAGGTAGATGATGCTGAAATTACCTGATCCTGGCCTTTAGTTTCCCCTGGCAAACTAGAAGCCTAATGTTCTAACTGTTTCTGTGAATGAAAATTGATGTTTTTAGTAAAACGAAGTACTGGTAGCTAAAGTCGATTTGAGAGATGGTGGAAGTCAGGCTGGAGGGGAAGGTGTCGGGCTGAATTAAAAACCAAACCCCAAGCCCTTCTGAAGAACAATAAAAAGAAACTTTTACGTGCTCTATGTATAACTTTGCATTCTTCCCCCTAGTTTGACTCTGATTTTATAATGTACTAATTTCATACACTATGACTCTGCAGCCTTAATTGAGGAAAAAGAGTGAAAAGTGCAGACTTCACCCAGTGTAGCCACGAGCGGGAGGGCGCGGGGCTGTGGCCGATGAGGCACCACGCTCGGTTCAGCACTTGAACGTAGTGCAATAAAGTTCTTGCAGTAAAATGTCTTCCCTCTGCCTCCTGATGAATTTATTGCAGCTCATTCACCTTTAAATGCTCTTCTTTTGCTCGGATTTGTGAAGGCCTTGGTATGGGTTTGTCTGTGCCCCTTGGATGCTTGATCATGGCTTGGAGCTGCTGGTGGGAAAGGTTCTACCTTGGAGCAGCGCCGCAAAAAAAGGGACCTTTTTCTTACTTTTAAATTACCCATTTTATAAAAGTCTAGACTTACCTTTAAACAAACAAAACACCCCCCCCAGCCCCAAACTAAACAAGGGCTCTGAACTTTCCCAGGAACTCTCCAAAAGTTCTCTTGCAAAACTTTCTCTTGTGCCCTGGACAAGACTAGACACCGTCCCACCTGGCAGGGCCTGAATGGGAGTATTGTTTTTGGGGAACAATGAGCGAGTTTCTGGAGTCCTGGATCCCAGTCAGTTCCCCTTCCTTGCTGGTGGAATGCCGCTGCCTTCAGCTGTGTAATTTATTTAAATAATACTAAGGTGCTATTTTCTGGGCTTCACAGATAACAATGCAATCAGCTTTGCTTTGCTGCCATCAAAGAAATATGTTACTTGCAAATCGGTGTCGTGTTTCTAATATTTATCAGATTTTTCCCCCTAGTGTAACTAGAACAAATTTTTTAGTCCCTGTTGGCAATGAGATAATAAACCACTGACTGGGGGGCTGGCAGCAGTAACTGGGAGGCTCCTTCTCCTCTTTGTATTTGTGTAGCTTTTGTTGTTTGTTTTGTTTAGTTTTTTTTAACACCAAACTCTCGCTTTGTTTATTTTTTGAAGTTTTTCTACCTTTTTGGTTACCCTCCTGTTAGGTCCCTAAAAATCCCTGAAATGTTTTGCTAATCAAAGGCTACTCAGTAGAAAAAATACTGTGTGCTTTACTGGAACTGAGATACTCCTGTGTGATATGAGGTACTTGTTTCTCTTGTTAATTTTTTTTCATGAACATCTAGGCACCTTCAGATACTGATGCTCTAACTGGAGATAACACTTAATCACACGCATGTTTATATCACTTAAGATGCTACTTTTGGAGCAATTGACGATAAGAGGAGTGGAGTGACTGCACGGGGAAGGAAACTGCAGGAATCACAGTTTGAGCTTCTAGAACTGTGTATGTTCTTTTAACTGAAAGATTATAAATCATTTAACTTATTCTGAATGCTCGGAAATGAACTCCGCGGAGGGGTGTAGGTAGATGTTTTTCTGGGGAGGTGAAGAATAGCTTTTTGTCAGTAAAGAGGTGTGAAGTAAGGTGTTGGGGCTGCTCTCAAACCTGTTGTGAGGCAGATCCATGTGACTGAGTCCCAACCGCCCACAAGGGGTAACGCTTTTCACAGGTTTCTCTGGAACATCTTTGGCTTCAGGCTGCCCGAGGGCTGCGTAGACATCGTTACCCTGATGGTCTTGTGTTAAATATTTGTATCCCTCTTGGGCAAAAACCAAACCCAGAGGCATGGAGCTAAATCTTAGGAGCTTCCCTTGTTCTGACGACTTGTTTCATCAGGACTTAATCGCCATCCTCAATGAGTGAAGTGATGTAAGTGACATCTTGTTTGTTTTTCCTGCCATAAACACTTAAGTCTAGATCCTGCTGCTGCTGACTGGTGGGATGACATCGAAGAGAAAATGAGGCTATTTCACAAAGTTACTGGCTGGCAAAGTCGTTGGTTGGTGCAGTTGCAGCACCCAGGATGGGAACTCTCCTTCCTGGGCGTTTGCACTTCTCTTTGGACTGCTGAGATCCTCATTTTGGGGATGTTGAACCCAGTAATCGAGCCCCCAAGGGCTCTGTGGGGGTCGTGGTGTGGCTGGCGAGGAGCTTGCCTCTTGAAGAAACAGCGGTGGGTGAGATTTAGAGGCTGCTGGAGAAGCTGCTTGGTTTTGGGGGTGGCTGGGGCAGGAGATGGCTGAGCTTGAGGTGGTGTCTGTGCCCTTTCTTACAGGGCTTAACTCTAGATGGAGAGAAACGAGGGACACCGGGAGCCAACGGCGGGGAAGGTCCCTGATCTGAATCTATGGATGGATTGGAAGAGCTCCAGGGGGGGAAAAGAACCAGGTAAGGAATCGCTTCTTCTCTGTCCAGCAAAGGGAAACCAGAAGCACCGAGTAATAACGTGACTCCTTTAGGGCTGTGCAAAGTCGAGGGTCTGCTCCCGGGATGTGGGACACCCTCTGTGGTTCCTCTGCTGGAAGCAGGGCTGAATGCTGATGGCCAGAGCCCTTTGCTGAGACAGTTCTCTCACTGCCAAGCACCCCGAGGGGATGCAGTTGGGGGGTGGGATGTTGTGAAAGGGCCCCCTGCTCCCGGGGAGGCTGGGGCTACCACCACCTGTGGTGTTTTGTGGAGAACGGAGGGAGCACAGCGTGAACCCCGGCCTGGAATAATATTCTGAAAGCCCTTGGGTTGTCTTTGGCAAGGCCGTGCGCGTGGGGCTTGTGACCTTCCTGGGCTACTGTTTTGTTTCTGGGTTTTGTTGTCCTCGTCGTTATCCGGAGGGCTGCGGGATCGTTATCGTGCTGGGTGGCAGGGTCTTGCTGAGCTGGTTATTCCGACTGACTGGACTCGGTGCTGCAGGGTGCCTTCTGCTGCAGATAATTCTGTGTGCGGGCTGGCTCCTCTGCTGCTCTGTGATTTATTGCCATTTCAATTTCAAATTTCAATTTCCAACACTAAAGGAAGGGAAGAGGACGTTCTCGCGTGGAATATGTAAACGGCTTTAGGACTCAAATCAGAAATTTTCCTTAGGAAAAGGGCAGCAGAACCCGTCAGGCTGGCACAGAGGGGTTTGGGGGGAGGAGGGGGCAAATGTTAAAATAGCAGCAGTTTTTTGACATCGCTGCTGCTCAGCCCTGCTGCCTGGGAGTGCAGGCAGAGCCTCCTGCTTTTTTAGAGAGCTCTGATGGGATCGATATGTTCCTGCAAGAACGCTTCCATCCCGTCCTCCAGCGTCTGGCAGGGAGAGCCATGCTTTTTGATTTCTGTTGCCTGAGGGCCGTGAGCGAGTCAGTGGGTCTCCCGCTGCCAGAGCAAGTGCAGGGGGAGGTAAAAATGCAGATCTGATGAATTCCATGGGCATGGAGGGGGCTGGTGGGTCTGTTGGAGGATCAGCTGGAGTGTATTGTCCCTGTGTGACCTGTGCTGGGAGAACTGGTGATGGGCTGGGTACAAGTGGTGGGTACAAACCATAGATTTCTTCCCTTCTCCCCTCCCTCGACACTGAAAACAAAATGAGGAGTAAAAAAATGTTTTCAGGCTGCTAGAAAAAAAACACAAACCACCAAACAAATCTGGAGGAAGATCTGCATAATGCACAACTCAATGATAATCACTCTCTTCCCAACTGTTCCTCGAGCTCCTCCGGCACTGGTGGCACTGGAAGCTGTGTGGGATGGGCTTTTGGGGTGCTCCTTTTTCCTGTACCCCTAATTCGTATTCATGGTGTCTTTGCAACGGGGATTCAAAGTTAGGCCTGGTCTTGCAGCCATGGAGCGGGGCAAGGGGAAAAAAAAAAAAGAAAAAGAAGAAATGCTATTAAAAAAAAAAGGCAAATGTTGTCAAGGAAACTGCTCTCCCGGTGCCACCGCGCGCAGCCAATAAGGCACAAAGAAGAGTCTCCCCACAGCAGAGCTGTGCGGCGCGGGGAGGGCTCCGCAGACGTAATTGAGACAGCAGGAACCCGCTGCTGACTACAAAGCCCTGTTTTGATTGCCGGGCGGGCTCCAGCCCAACCTGCCGTCCTTAATCCTTTGTACCTCCCTTAATGAGCCGCTCTCGTTTTTCCTCCCCGCAAAGCGAGCCAGAAATTTTAAACAGGAGAAGGGGTCAGGAGGAAGGTGACAGGAATTACCGCAGACTTGCTTTAGGTAGTGGTATTCTTCCTGCGAGGGTAATTACTAAAAAGCAAGAGGAATGCTCTGCGTTTCGGGTGACTCCTCTCCAGCCTGCCTTAAAGCCATTACGAGGGGTGCCTTGCGTGTGACATTTGCGTCTGTGTCCCTTAATGGTGACAGTAAATTTTAATCAGCCCGGAAGGGGCTGCGGGAGCTGCTGCGGGGTCTGGGGATGCTGCAGGAGCTGTGTGGGGTCTGGGGATGCTGCAGGAGCTGTGTGGGGTCTGGGGATGCTGCTGCTGCTGCTGCTGCTGCTGCCGCCGGAGCGTGGAGGGAGGAGGGAGCTGGTGTCCCCCCCGCGCTCCCGTCGCAGGGCGAGAGCGTCGCTCGCGAGGAGCGGGCTGTGACGCCGGTCACCGGCGGTTGCTTCCTGGTTACCGGGTAATAACACCCTCCCAGGTGAATCCTTCGTGGGCCTGCAAAGGTAATTTATCACACGGCTTTCCTGTTTGTGCGCTGCTCAGCTGAATCCAAGCCTTCCATCTATTTCAGGGCCTCGGTGAGGAATCACGGCAGGGTCGCCGAAGGGCAGCAGAATTAAACTGTTGGCCTTTGCTTGGGAATGGCTTGAAATTAATTCTGCTGCTGGCGGTGATGGCCGGGGTGGGAGGCGGATCTGGGCAGCTCTGTCGCAAACAGCACTTGCCCTTTTCTGCCTCCCCTCGCCCCGTAGCTGTGTAAGAGCTGACACAGCCAGAGCCCCACCGCTTCTCCAAGTGCAGATGTACGTTTGGCTCCTCTGGGAGCCAAGTCCAGGGCAGCTCTGCCACGCTGCCACGGCTCTTCCCTCCTGACCCCTGTCACTGCTGAGGGTTCTGCTTTAGATCCTGGAGCTGGGTGGTCCTCAGAGAGGAACCTGATGTACTTGCAATAAATGGAAGTGCAGGGTGCTGCACCTGGGGAGAAAAAAACCCCTGCACCAGGACAGGTTGGGGGTGACCTGCTGGAGAGCATCTCTGAGGAGAAAGACCTGGGAGTCCTGGTGGACAACAGGATGACCATGACAATGGGCCCTTGTGGCCAAGAAGGCCAATGGCATCCTGGGGGGCATCAGGAAGAGTGTGAGCAGCAGGTGGAGGGAGGTCATCCTGCCCCTCTGCTCTGCCCTGGGGAGGCCCCATCTGGAGCACTGGGACCAGTTCTGGGCTCCCCAGTTTCAGAAGGACAGGGAACTGCTGGAGAGGGGACAGCAGAGGCTACAGAGATGATGAGGGGCCTGGAGCATCTCCCTTACGAGGACAGTCTGAGGGAGTTGGGTCTTTTTAGTCTGGAGAAGAGAAGGCTGAGGAGGGATCTGATCAATGCCCATAAATATTTAAAGAGTGGGTGTCAGGAGGATGGGGCCGGTCTTCTTTCAGTGGTGCCCAGGGACAGGACAAGAGGAAATGGGCACAAACAAGAAGTTCCACCTAAACATGAGGAGGAACTTCTTTGCTGTGAGGGTGGCAGAGCCCTGGCAGAGGCTGCCCAGGGAGGTGGTGGAGTCTCCTTCTCTGGAGACATTCAAACCCCACCTGGACACGTTCCTGTGGGACCTGCTTTGGCAGGGGGTTGGACTGGGTGATCTCCAGAGGTCCCTTCCAACCCCTTGTGATTCTGTGGTGCCTTCATCCACTGAGGCAAGCAGCACGCACAGCGATGGCAGAGGCAGGAAAACAAACCTGCTCGGTGCTGTCTGGCCACGAGGCATTCCTTTCATGCTACAGCAACTGCTCTCTGTGATCAGTTCACTGCTGAGGCCGCGAGACAACAGAACATGCTTTTTTTCTCCCCAAACAAGGAGCTGGTTTCAATTGATCTGAAGGTGGAAACAGCCTCCTGCTATCCCAGAGAGGCCAGAACCCTGGGAATTGCAAGGTATCCCTCGGAGTCTCTCCTGCTCGGGGCCAGCTTTCCCTACCCCCCCAATTTCTGGCTGGAGGAGGAGTTGGCAGCAGGCACTGCTGCTGGGGGGAGAGCTGGCCCGGTAACGAGCTGAGTGAGCAGAGCCCTGGCCGGGTGTGAAGGAAAGCCCAAGCCGTGCCGCGGGAGGCCCGTGCTGAAGCCCAGATCCATTTGTAATTCCCGGGGATCCTCCCCTCTGCCTCTTGGCACAACAGCCAGCGGGGTCCCCCTCAGAAGCTGAGGCCAGGATGAAGGCTCAGCGCTCGCCCTGCGCAGCAGAGATGCTGTTTCTGTTCTCCCGAGCTCTGCCCTCCTGCTGAGGGAGGGCTCTGCCTCAGCGCTGCTTTGTTAGGCTGAGGTGAGCGGGGTCTTGCCAAGATTTATCACAAGGGAGGTGGCAGGAGCATCACTTCAGAGCATCCCCCCTGGAGGACACAGCTCTGCTCCACAGACTGGACACCCCCAGGAGCCCCCAGGGGCAGCAGCCTGGTGTCAGGCTGACGGGTCATGTCGCGATATGACACTGCAGCAGAGACAGGCAGCTGGCAGTTTCTTATCATAAAAGCTTGATGCAATTGCATTTTAAACTCCTCCAGTTTTGAGCCGATCTGATTTTTATTTTTTTTTTTAACCCTGCCACAATTCTCTGCCACAGAGGACGGGTAATTTCTTCTTCAATTTCCCAGCAATCCCTCCAGAACAGAGCGCAGCAGATTTCCCTAATTCACATTATCAGCACCATTTGCCTCACGAGCGACAGAAGGACCACCTGAGATTGAAAGGAAAGCTGTTGCCCTTTGGGTTTTCCCCTCTCATCGGCGACACGATGGCTCTGCTTTCAGCCTCCTGCCTCCAGAGCCGTGCAGAGCTTAAACCCGCTGCCCGGCGAAGGAACCGGCCGTGCAAAAACCTCTCTTGAAGAGCAGGAGAAAAAAAAAAAAATCTATTCCCATCCTAGGCTGTTAGACGCCACGGATAATTGATACATGACTCCATGAGATAAAGCAATAAACCATTCTTCCTCCTGGAGGCCCCTTCTGCCTCCGATTCTCAGAGCTGGGTAGCCTTTGACCTTGAGCTCTTGCATTAATGCCTGCGCGCAGGCGGACAGGGGGATCGCACACGCACTCGGCTCCTCTCCTGGGGCTTCGCTTTCTTCTGCCCCGGAATAATGGCAGCTTTGTCCTCCAGCAAATGAAGGAGCGGCCAGTTTATTGCAGGCCCAGCTTGTTCCCGAAGATAAACCCGGTGAAAAATGTCACCTGCTGCTCTGATCCGCCCCGTGTGCCACTTGAGCAGCTGCTCTCCCCCAAACGGCCATTATCATCAAACAGGTGGAATAATGGGAGTGTAGAGCACAAATATACATAAACATGAGAGCTGGGGGAAAGATGGCATTTCGTCTCGCAGGCCTGGCTCTGAGAGCTGCTTTGTTTAGGAACGACAACAGCCCAGATTCACAACAAAGCTCCGTCACTGCCCCGTCAGCGCCGCAGCATCCAAGGGCAGAATTCCGCTGGACACCGGGTCACAGAATCCCATGGGGTTGGAAGGGACCTCTGGAGATCACACAGTCCAACCCCTGCCAGAGCAGGGCCACCCAGAGCAGGTCGCAGAGGTCCACGTGGGTTTTTAATGCTCATGGTCATCCTATTGTCCACCAGGACTCCCCTGCCTCCTTTGAGCACCCTTCCCAGCCCTTCCAGCTCTGGAGATGTGTTGGTTTGGAAGCAGCTCATGGAGCAGCCCAGGGGAATGGGGAACTTTTTCTTTCCTCTGAAACCAGGCGTTTGGCTGGTGGGACGGCGGGCGCTGAGCTCTGCCTTCTCCTGCTCCTGCCTCCATCTCCTTAATGGCCTCGGCTTGGGAATGGTTCCCAAAGTGACTGCTGGGGCCGTCGTTCCTCCAGTTGGCAATTTTTGATGACGGGAATAAATGTAACCTCTTAGAGATCGGTGTCCTATTGAAAATGCAATAATACAGAAAGCAATTGCTCTTTGAGGGCTTCTGAGGGCCGTCGGCAGGGCTTAATGCAGCGGGAGCATCTGCCGAATTGATGGGAGCTCTCTGCTGCTCCAGAACACCAATAGCTGATCGATACGGGGTAGAAATGCGGCGGCATTAAATCTGTCCCTTCTCAGGACCTCCCGTGAGAAGTGGAAGAAATATATTTGCAGCCTCGTAAAGCCATTTCCCGGCTGGAAACTGGCGGGGAGAGCTCTGCCTTCCGAATCCCGTCCCGTCCCCAGCTTTCCGTCCTTCTGCCCTATCTCCATGCTTCATAAAACTTGCATCATAAACTTGAGTCTCCCTCGCTTTTGCTGCGTAGCAGAGGCAGAAAACGGATGAGAATGGCCATGGGAGCTAAAGGCTGGGGGAATGGAGTTAAAGGGGGAAAGGATCGAAATGCCTGGAGCCCAGCACCGCCTCTTGGGTGAGAACAGGGTCATAAAACACCGGGGGTGTGTGATTTAATGCGTGTTTTGCATTTGGTGCGAGACAAAGAAGGGGTTTTTGATGGATGCCTTGGCAGAATTCATGCAGGAGATGATTCTTGTTCCCTCGACAAGGGTGTTTCAAGGGTGAGCAGCGATGCTGAGGACAGGGACCTTCTAAACCCCCACGGTGACATCTCGAGGGTGTGCAGCCCCTCAGGCTCTGGCTCCTCGCTCTCTGCGGCGATGGGGCTGCCCAGCCAGGGATGTCCCCGTCCCGTCGCTCATGGTGCCACCCCATAGACCCGAAGCACGTGAGGGTGAGGTGCTGGGGCTGTGTGCCACATGAGATGTATGGCAGGGCTCTTTGGTGGGAGTGAGGGTGCTGGGGAGAGGTTCAGCGGCAGCAATTCACAGAATCACAGAATGGTTAGAGCTGGAAGGGACCTTAACGATCATGAAGTTCTAACCCCCCTGCCCTGGGCAGGGACACCTCCCACCAGAGCAGGTTGCTCCAAGCCCCATCCAGCCTGGCCTTGAACCCCTCCAGGGATGGGGCAGCCACAGCTTCTCTGGGCAACCTGTTCCAGTTCCTGGCCATGGAGGCAGTGGGCTCCTCGGGTGCAGACTGACCCTCCCAGAAGCTCCAAAAGGCAAACTTCCAGTTAAAACAGCGTCAGCTCATTCCTGTGTTGGTGAGATTGTCCCAGGGTGGCCCCAGAGCCAAATGTGGCTGCGAGAGGAGAGGGTTCAGAGGTCACCTTCTCTTTTCACCGGGGCTCTGACTCCTCCACGGCTTGGTCCTTGTAACCCTCCCCTCAGGAGCCGCGGGAGACGTGTCGCAGATCAAAAGGCATTTTAACTTGGCTGCCTCTGTTGCCCTTGGACTTAGAGTGTAATTAGGAATATAATCCATCCCCTGTGCGCTGGGGGACATCCCAGCCTGTCTGCATTGTGCAGCTATATTTTGTGATTACCAGTGATGTGGATGCTATTCCCAGTTCGGCCACAGCCTGATGTGCCCATCTGCTGTCTGCCTGGCGCCATCTGAACGCGGTCCCAGAGGGGGACGGGACATGTTTGTCACCTGGCTGAGCATGACAGGTCCCCACCACTGAGGTCTCTAGATGTCCCTCAGCGGGATGTCTTTGCTAACTAAGAGAGGTGAGGTGGACTTAGGGGTGGGTTTGGTGTGAGGCAGGTTCCTGGCCAAAAAAAGCATGTCCATAAATAACTTCCCGTCTTGATTATGGTCCAAAACGGTGTATTTCAAACCGAGAGGCTCGTGGGCTCAGACTCCTTTGCTTTTGATGCTGGGATACATCTTTAATGTTCAGCTGAGTTGGTGCCATCTGCTAGTGCACCTGCCTTCGCCTCGCCGAGGAGCGAAGAGCAGATTCCTGTGGTGTGGTTCCCTGGGATTCATCCCGGCGGCGCTGGAAGGGACAGGGATGGAGTCATCCCGGGGGATGGAAGGAAGGGGATCAGGAGCTGAACCACACACATGTGCCATGAAGGCAGCGTGTTTTGCCGTGTCCTGGTGGAACATGACTCCTGCTCCATGCCAGACGGAGCCGCACGTGCCGGGGCTGGTGGAGCAGGGACGGCGAGCGCCTGACGATGCTGCGGCTTAACGAGCTGCTGCTGCTGCTTCCCTGTCCTCATCCCCTCACTGCCAGCCCTGGCATTGCCATTATCAGGCTGTGAGTCCCCTCCAACCCTGGCACGAGCACCCGGGGCTGGCGAGGGAGGGACTGGGGGCAGAAACACCACCCCCCTTCCCAAACCCTGCGCTCGAGGGGACTCCTTTGCAAACAGCTTGGAAAAATCCACAGGGATGAAACCTGAGGATCTTATGATGCTCTCCCTGCTTTTCCCAGAAAGGCTCTCTGCCGAGGCTCCCTGGGCTGCAGTGAAATGGGATTTTTCAGGCTAACGCCTGTTTCTGGGAATCTTCTGTCCCGGGGGAGAGGAGCCCAACTCCCCCCTGTTTCCGTACTGCGCCGCAGCTCTCTGTTTTCTCCATGTTCCCACTTCCCCACTGACTTTTAAAAACCTGTTAAAAACGCTGGAGTGTTTCTCAAGTCACATCGTTGTGCTTCAGCGAAGGCGCCGGGGAGTGCGTCAGCCTGAGAGCGTGATGGGAACAAATTTTGAAGAGCTTTTGATGCGAGGGGAAAGAGGGGAATTGGCCTGCGTAGGAAGGGTCCTTGGCACCGCAACACAGAGAGCTTTCAAAAAAATGGAAAAAAAAAAATAAATCTGCAATTTGTTTAGCTGTTTCCTACCCAGTTTTCTCACATTCCTAGAACTGACTCATAAACCTGCTGCTCTGCATTTCTGATACTCAGCCTGAGGGCCTACTTCACGCGGTTCTGGGTGTCTCGTAGCTCTGCAGCCTCTCTGTACCGCGGTGGAGCACGTGGGAGAGCTCAGCAGAAAGAGCCCTGCACCTTCCAGGATTCATCTCGGGGACCCCTGGTCTGTAGGAAAGGTTTTTTTACTAGGAGACAGCTGATTACCATTTAATTAACAACAGTTTGCGTGTTTCTTGAGCTTTTGAGAAGTGTCCAGATGAGCTTTGCTGCAGGATGCTGCTCCCTGTGGTTTACCCCAGGGCTCAGGCGAGTTGTTAATGGGGATTCAGACACTGCCCCGGCTGGATGTGTGTGTTAGATTCCCTCAGCAGAGGCAGAAAATACAATTTCAAAGTTGGCCTGGATAATCTATAACTACAGAGGGAGCTTCAGCAGGGTCAGAAGCAAATCCGTGACATTTTGCATCAGCGGGGAGAAAACAAAAAATTTCATCCAAGGTTTAATTCAATAGAGAAACAGATAATAAACCTTCCTTCTTCCAAGCGGTCCATTGCCATGGCAACCGGCCTGACATGCCAGGATGCAGGGATGGATGGAAAGTGTCACCGTGAGCAGGGCTCGCTGCCTGGAGCACGGCTTCATCAAGGCGAAGAAGGAGCGTGGAAGCAGTGGGTTGTGTGTGCAGGTTTGCTCCTGCCACGGCTTGTTCCAGGCAGCAGAGGCTCGGGTCAGCCCGAGGAAGGGGATGGAGAGCTGGGAAATACTGATTTTTTGGCTTAAAGCAGCGAAGTGCAGCCAGACAAGGTTTTGGTGAGTTAAATTTGGGGGGGTGTCCCATGGGTGACAGCCAAAAGACTGTGCAGGATTGAGCAGGGGATGTGAGACACCCCGTGAGCCCACCAGGGAGGTTTTAATCTCTCTTCCTTTTCTGTCCAGGGAGGAAGAGGCTCTTTGGTTCATCAGTCACACGATGCGCAACCCCTGTGCGCTGCTGACGTCTGGGTTTTTGGGTCTGGGTTTTTCCCGCCCCCAGGAAGAGCGGGCAGTGGTGCTTTGAGGTCAAACCCAGCCCTTGAAGACCTCATCCCCGTGAAGAAGAGCGATCACCTGATTCCAGGTAGCCAAGAGCATCGTGCACTGGTCTGGGATGTGGATTCAAGTCCCTGCTGTGAGTGAGACCCCAACGTTTGCCTCTGTTGCCCTTCCCTGGCAGGGCAGCATCACTGGGGGGAACCAGGACACCACGAAATGGCCACTGGGTGAGAGAGACTTGCCTTGTAAAGCTGGAAAAGGGTTTAGGAACAGCTTTCTTCCCAGGGAAGGGCTGTCAGGACAGCAGCAGGAGACTGAAGGTTGCCAGCCTGGACCTGCCTGCCCTGCCCAGGGACGATGTGGGCTCGAGGAGGGCAGCAGGACTGAGCCAGGCCCTTGAGGCTCCCTGAGAGGGAAAGCAGCTTTTTCTCTGGCCCTTGTTTTTGTGACCTTTCTGCATTTTAAAACCCCTTGGTTTCTTCTCTAGAGGCTGGAGCCTGAGGGAGCTGGAGGTCTCCTCTGTGCCTGTCACCTGCCTGCTCCGGTGCTTCGTGTCGGCCACGCAGGAGAGCGGGCTGTGGGATGGAAAATGAAAGCTGGAAGCAGCGCGGGCTGAATTCCTGCCTTGCGGGTGGGAATTGTAGATCTCCTGTCCCCTGGGGGTGTGTTGATGAACGTGGCAGACGTTCCTGGTCATTATTTCATAGCCTGCGGGCCTCCTCGAGACAGGCATCCTCCCCGCGCCTGGTGTCCTTGTTGGTCATCTGCTTTGGAGAGAGACTCTTTGTATTCCCCAGCGTGAGGTGGGGAAAGCGCTTTGCAGAGTCGTTGTTTTATCTCCTGCAGAGGCAGGCGCTGTCATTTAGCCAGAGTCAGGAGGGAGAGCAGATGGTGACCTGTTTTTGCCAGTGAAAGAATGAGGTTGGAAAGGCACCGTTGAACTGAGGACACGGGGAAAGAGGCTGCCTGGCAGGGCCTTGGATAAACAAGATTTCCTTGTAGCTGGCCCCCAGCGTGAGGCTTGAGACCTGCCTTTTCCCTCGCTCGGGGAGGAAGATGTGCCCTTGGTGAGGAGGTGATGGGGGAAAATGCAGATCTCTGCGCTCCTTGATTTTTAACCCACGTTATATTTTCCATCTTTAAAAGATGTGTGTGGTAGGATGGGAAGAACTTACCCATCATGTGTCTGGTCTCCACTTGTTCACACCAAGAACTCCAGAAGAAATGACCCTACGCTACGTAGATCCCACTGTTAGTGTTTCAGCCTGATCCCTGATAGAGATTTGTCCGAAGCAGGAAGGATGAGGGTATTTTTCCCTTTGTTTTCCTGTGTGCACTTAACTATTGTGAGATGATTCACTGTTATGCATAGAAGCATATGCTTCTTCTTGGAGTGTTGCTAATTTCTTGGCTTCGGCAGCTTCTTCTGGGAGTTTGGCCACATTTGGTTCATGTCGAGTGAACAAGTGTTGTTAATGCCTATTGCTTTGTGCGGGGTTCTGCTACGGGGGAATTGCGGGTTGAAGCTTGGTCCCTGCTCAGCGTTTCATCTCCTGCCTTGAAGATAACTTAATCGCTGGCAATTTGTGCTGTGGCAGAAGGTGCCTGCAGCAGAGCGGGTTGTCCCCAGCAGGAAAATTGGGAAGTCACTGGAGGGGCAGAGCTGGGAGGCGCTGGATGAGTTACCGGGGGAGGGACTCGCTGGTTTGGAGGCATTTTGGGTACTTTGTCCCTTGCAGCGACGTTATTTGCAGCAGAAGGCCTGGCTGTCACCTCCCAACGGGGAATAGGAAATAACGGAGAAAGGATTTGGAGGGCGGATAAATGAGCCCTTTTCCTCACCATGGTTTGTCCAAATCTCTCCAAAGTCCCACATGGATCAGAAGGTTTCCAGCTGCTGGCTCTTGCATGAGATGGAGGATGATCTTGATCCCACAGAGGGCAATCCCCCACGTAAGCCGTGGGGCAGAGGGGCTGCACCCCATGCCACCAGCGTGGTCCAGCAGCCGGGGAGACCCACAGCTGCCCGGGAAATCCCAGCTCTGCTGGGACCAGCCTGGCAAGGGGATGGGTATCCCTGTACAGAACAAGGATGCTCTGCTCCAGCCGGGTGTTTGGGAGGTATTAATGGGAGGGAGAGAGCGTTTCCAGGCCTGGGGGAGCAGTAAAAAGGGGGCTGGAGGGGTCTGATGCAAAATGTGGACACGCAGGGAGATACCACGAGCGAGAGGCTGAGGAGCGCCGCGGTAATTAGGACGGGGGATATAGGGAGGCAAATGAGTCACTCGGAGATTAGGTAAATCTCAGCAGGATTATTATTATTATAAGGGAAAATCCTGCAGATGTTGGATCTCAACAGCTTGAGAAGTCACCTTGAAAGGGGAACTTTCCAGGGCACTGACCTTGGAAAAAATGCGTCTTGGCTTAATGGGGGATTTGGGTGCGAAACCGTGGCTGGTTTTGGCTGTACGGACCCATCCCTCTGCAAAGGAGATTCGGAGCCCTTTCAGTGTGTGGTGGGGCAGATGGCAGAGCACATGGGTCAGTAGTGTCCCCTAGATGCAGGACGGGGTCTGGGTAGCCTGGCTGTCCTTTCTCAGCCTGCCAGGGTGGAAATTCCCCACAGGGGCTTCCCCTTTCTGTTTTTGCAGGACAGCCCCATCAGCAGCCAGCGATGGTGGAAGTGATACCACCCCGGGGACTGAGCGCTCCTGGCTCTGCTCCAGAGCCACCTCGTATATCCCCGGTGACAAACGTGGGGTGTCTGCGACCCCCAGTGTAGGAGGGTCCCATTTCCAGGGGGGGTCAGTCCCCGCTGAGGCGGGGGTTGGAGCAGGGGGCTGCTGGCAGGGGAGATGTGATGGTAGAGGTGGGCAGCGCTTGCTCAGAGCCAAGGTGGAGCAGGTTTTGTTATCGTGATAGGACTCGTGGGTGTCCGGGGAGCTGGCTGCTAGTGCCATCCTGTCTGTGATCCTTCTGGTTGGAATATTAACTTTCAGAGTGTTAATTCTTCATTAATCAGGGAGTAGTACTTGGGCACACGGCCGCGCGAGGCAACAGCCCTGAGATGTGAGGACTGCCCTTTTCTGGATTTTTGGCAAACCATCAGGATCTTCGGCTCCTTTTGATGACCACGCACAGGGATGAGGAAGGTCCCTGTCAGAGGGTTGTGCTGCGATGGGTTTTGGTGTGGGGCTGGACCTTGGGAGAGCGCTGCTCTTCAGCCTCCTGCTCTTCAGCCCTTCTCTTTTTCCCCTGCAAGGTTGTGGATTAGCCTGGTGTGGGCAGGGGAAGGTGGACCTGGTGGCCCTGTGACAGTCTCTCCTGTCCATTCCCAGCCCTCTAAGGAGCTGCTGAAAACATCCCTGAGCAGCAGCCCGTGGTTTCAGGTCAGGACTGAGGTTTGTGAACCGAGAGGCAGAGGGTGAAGCCTGCGGTCTCGCCTGGCGGCGTCTCCCGGCGGGGAGCTCTCTTTGACTCTCTGACCAAGACCTGTGCTCGGAGGCTGCGGGAGCCCGTGGGCAGCCCCTGACCTCTGCCTGCTGCTCCTCACCCTCTCAATTAGCAGGACCTCGTTAGCGCTGCTGCTGAGCCGCTGGCCGGACCTGGCCCTCCCCTGCAGCAGCTCTCTGTGCCCGCGCGATGCTGGGCCAGTGCACGGGGGCTACTGGACTCCCCAGGCACCATCACATCCCCAGGGGGCTTGGCAGGTCAGGCCAAGGGCTTTTCTTCTGGCTCCCGCAGCCCCACGGCAGCGTAGGAGTCAGGAAGGGGATTTCTCTGCCGGGTCTCTCACCCGGGCCGAGGGCAGGCTGGTTATTGCTGATGATAAAGGTGCTGTGAGCTGAGAGGTTCCGCCCGCCCTGCCCTTCTCCTCTGCCTTCTGCAGAGAAAATGGGTGTAAAATGCTTATTTGGAGCCTGGCAGCCCTGGGAAGGGTTCCCTGGCTCGGTGGGGATCCCTGTGAGCACTGGAAAAGGGGAGAAGAAGCTGCAAGGACCTTCCTCAGTGAAGGCATCTGCATCACCTCAGCCACTGGCCGGGCTGGCAGGGGGTGCGGAGGGAGTTTTTTCATTTGTTTGAGCTGCCTGGCAGTGGGGAAGCGTCCCCACGGGTGACATCCCTGGGGTGGGCCAGATTTGCTGGCAGTGCTCCCGCAGTGTCCCTCGCACCCCGGCCGGTGGGGAGGTGACCTTTGTTTATTTATAATCGCCGCCGGGTAATTCCCCAGGTGGCAGATGAGCAGCAGCCCTCTCCTGAAGCGCGGTGCCTCGGCTCGCTATAAATAGATTAAACCTTAATCCTAAAAAGATAAAGCAGTGCTGCAGATTAAGTGATGCTGGGGGGGAATTTTCCAGCCTGTGGAGCGGGAGGAGGGAGGTAGCAGCTTGTCCCACGAAGCCTTTATTCCTCACCCAGAGCATCCACCCTCTGCATCCTGTTGGTTTCAGTGTAACATAAGGATCCGAGGAGCTCTGAGATGCGGGATGTTGTGGCTGCCCCATCCCTGGAGGGGTTCAAGGCCAGGTTGGAGGGGGCTTGGAGCAACCTGGTCTGGTGGGAGGTGTCCCTGCCCAGGGCAGGGGGTGGCACTGGATGGGCTTTAAGGTCCCTTCCCACCCAAACCATTCCATGATCTATGAAACACCCCAGCAGGGCTCAGGTCCCCGGTGGTGGGACGTTCCTGGGGGCGTGGGGGGACACGGTTCCGCAGCCACGTGCAGTGATGCTGGTGGATGGTGGATATTTTGACCTGGAAAGATATGAAAGGATGTGTATCCCCAGCAGATAAAAGTCTGCCTTGTGTCTGCCACAGGCTGCAGCTGCCTCGAAGTGCTGTTACACAACGTGAGGTTTCCTTTTGTGTGGAATTTGACTTTAACAACCTTATAATTTAGCAGAGTGATGATTATTATTATTTTTTTTTCCTGTGCCTTTTTTTCCCCGAGCTGTCATCATCCTGGGAGGGCTGTGCTGACTTTAAGGACAGACTCAAGTTAATCGGGGGTCGGCCCCTTCGTTAGGCACAGTGCGGTGTTCTGCTGGGGCCGAGGGTGAGGAATGAAATAATTAAGTCAGCTGGCATAGGTAGGAATTAAAATAATGACAAACACGGCTCGGGTAGCCAGGTGGTGGTCCAAGTCCTCTTCTGTTTTCAGCAAGTGCACGTATTGAATAGCACCTTGTGCAGCAGCGAGGTCCCTCTGTGCCACTAATGAGAAGGTGGTGTCATTTAGGCGGCGAGATGATTGTCTGCACCTTGTGTTTTGAGAATGATTTCGGGCAGGAAACGATTTTCTTCCCTTGTCCACATCAATACAGACAGGAGAGAGGTTTGGGGAAGGCAAAGAAGAATTTTTAATTGGATGCTGAGACTCAAACGTGCCTTCAGTGGGAGATCTGAAGAGCACCTTGGCCCCGTGCTCCCGCTCAGAGGATGCTCGATGCTCCTGCATCCCCCTTGTGACTGGAGCGAGGGGCTGAGGTCGTCGGGGCTGGTCTCTTGTGAGGTGGGAAGGATGAGCAGAGCAGGAGGGAGGCATCTTCTGAGGAAGCTTGGGTGTCTGTCCATCTGCAGCGGCTTCGTGAAGGGCACGGTTGGATTAAGGGCACGAGCTCTGCCAGGGATGGTGGGGAGAAGGTAACGTGGCTCGTGGGCAGGAGTCGTGGGGAACGTGCTGATGTTTTCCATGAGCTGGGGTGCAATTACCAGGCAGAGTCTCACGTCTGATGCCTCTTCCCTTCAATGTGCAGGCAGCGAAGCCCTTGTTTTGGAGAGAGAACTGCTTCAGAACAGCCTGTTCTGAAACACAACAAACCTACTCGTCGTGTTTTCTCTGGAGAATCAGCCGGCTCCAGGAGGAAGTTATTGTACCTTAAATTCTCCTGGAGCTGCCGGCCGCCTCTTCTTGGAGGATGAGGCAAAAAATCCTGCTCTGTCTCTGCTGTGTCCCCTTCCCCGGGAGCTGACAGCAGGTCCCTGGCTGGGGATCCCAGAGAGGTGGGACCTTGAGGGTCAGCCCAAACCACTGGTTACACTGGGTGTCCTCAGGGATGGCCTTATTGCTGCTGAGCATCCTTTCCTGGAGCTGGATGGACACATCCAGAATGTCCCTGCTCCGGTGAGAGAAGGGCTGGGAATGTGGGCACCGGGCTGGGAACAGGACTTGGGGGTTTCCATCGTACCCCAGCAAGGTCCTGCCTCTGCCCCAGGGCTGCTGGGGAGGAGACTGAGGCCAGGAGCCTGGTGTGGTGGGTTGGAGCTGCTCAGATAATTGGCACTAATGAGGTGGGGGGGGAATACTGACCCAAACCAACCTCTGCTCCCGGGGCACGGGGGAGACAGGGTTCAGCTCAAGAAGCCAGAGGAGGGGTTTTCCCTCGTGTCGAGGTTCTTTTCCCTTCTGCATCTTGCGTAGAGGGGCTGGAAAAAGTCTCCCGGCAGCTTGAGTTAAGAGCATTTCACTTTCCAGTGTTTGTTTCTGGTCTGAGAAATGTGAAGCATGTGCCCCAGCCCGCAGGAAGGCCACTTTATAAATGTTAGAAGTAAATAATAGAGATTAATAGCAATAACAGTCTCGGTATCGTGTTGCATGCATAGGCCTTGAGTAAACCTGAAGGTTATCAAATAAATAATAATGATAATCTTGTGTATTTTTACTCTTCTGGCTTTAAAAGCCGGTTTTAAAAGGGTTTTCTAAAGCAGGCTTTACCCTGCAGATGCAGTCAAGAGGCTGTATCCTCCCCGAGGCCGCCGGGGATTATTTGGAGAGCGTGGGGCTGAGTAATTCCTTCGAAGGCTCTCGCTTTCTGTGCCGAGAGGAGCAGCTCGGAGAAGGAGCAGTGACAGGAGCAGAGGAGGCTGCTGGTCCCCAGGACACCCGGGGATGTGACCAGTGGTTAATGCATGGCTGAGGTTTGGGTGGCTGCAGAGCCTGGAGAGGTTCAGACGTGAGTTTGCAGCATCTGTTGGCAAAACCAACTGTGCATCTCAGCGGTGCCCATCAGGGACTAATCCTGCCCCTGCTCCTGGCTAAAAAATCAATTTTCTGTTGTGATTCTCTTTGGGGCCATGAAGGGCTTTTAGCATCGGCTGGGAAAAGGGGGGGTGATGTCGCCTGAGTTATTGTAAGGGGCTTGTACTTTGTTTTTTGGTCTTTCCGGGCAGCCAGTGACTCCTGCCACAGCCCGCAGTGGCTGAGGATTGCTGCCCATCCACAGCAGTCGTGCCTTATTTTTAGCTGTGGTCAGCCCGGAGTCACAGCCGAGCTGCAGTGACATGTTTGCCTGCGGAATTAGCTCCATCTCCTCGTTTAGAGTGATTTATCCAATTAGCGTTGGTGTGTCACTCAAGAAGGAAAACAATATTCCCGATCCGGAGCGAGGGGCTCTTCTGGATCCAGCAGGAAAACCCCTGAAAATCACAGCAGTGTTTGAAGCTTTGGAGACAGGGGATGTGGCTGCAGCTTTGGGGACAGGGGGGCTGCCCTGGGAGCAGGCAGGGTACCCGTGTGGCTGGGGGGCTGGGGGGGCACAGCATCCCCTCCTGTGGACACTGTGCAGGTGGGATGGCAGGGTCCCCTGGGACCGGGGTGATGCTGGCCACTTAGTTTATGGGTTTTTCCCCATATCCGGTGTGCTGGTGGCACTGGGGAGCACTGCTGTCCCCAGGCTAAAGGTGTGACGTTGGCAAATGGGATGGGTGGCAGCTAAAAAACATTATCCCAGTTGGAGAACACAGACTAATGCCGTGTGTGTAATAGGATGTGGACGGGTCATCCTGGCTTGTTACTAAAAATGCCCTTTACAGGGAGCAAACAGCGAGAGAATATTGATGTGTTTTTTCCTCCTCCTGGTGATTCTCCTTTTGCCAGGCTGGGGGGGGATAAAGGCTCGGCCCTGGGGTCGGGTGTTTGCTGGTGAGGGGCTTTGCACCAGCTCAGGATGGCAGGAATAACGTGCAGGGCTTGGAGCCCATCACAGTAGGTACCCATCGCGAGGTGAGTTTGAGGTGGGAGCAGGATGATTTCTGGTCACTCAAGCTTTTTGCAGCAGCTAAAAATGACTATTGACTGTTTCCCCAGGAGGGTGGGAAAATACCCTGCATTAACCAGGTGGAGCCCGTGGCCTTGCAGCAAAGGCACCTTCTGTACCCGTTTGGAAGTGACAGACTGCTGAGAGGAAAGGGATTTAAATTTTAATTACACCTGGCATGGGCGCAGGTTGAAGTTTGGGGCTTTTAATAGAGCTTTTTTTTTTTTTTTTTTATGGTGGTTTTAGTGCAGAGCCACCGGAGAGAGGTGGATTTGCTGACTTGTGCAATGCAATACAGCCCTGAAGGTTTTAACTCTGTCACTGAGTGCAAAGCACTTTCCTGGCAGTTCTCCCACCTGGGAGCTGGGTTGGTGTTTTTTTTTGTTGTTGTTGTTAAAATCTTGGTGTGGGTGGGAAAAAAGAACCCCAGATCTTCCCAGGGCTGGGCACGGCTGCTCAGGGTCGGGGTTTCTCAGAAATACCTGACATTGTCTCAAGGGCTCTGGGAAGGGTGAGCCCACGGGGCTTTACCTGGTACCCACCGTGATGGAAACCCCGGCAGGGGTGGTGTGAATCCTCGTGGGGTTTGCAGGGCTGTGCCTTGACCCCGGTGTGAGGGATGGCTGGAAGTCTTCAAATCAGCTGAGTTTTTGGAAGAAAACTCCAGGGCTGCTGCTCTGCCTGTTAAATGCCGTGAGCCGTGCACATCCTGGGGCATCCCTGCTGCCAGGAGAGCCGTGGGGTGATGGTGCCCACCCACGTCAGAGCTTGTGGGGCAGGACACGCCTGGTGGGGCTCAGGCACTCCGTGCCCTAATGAACCTCCTGTGGGAAATCCCCTTCCTCTGCCTGGAGTTTCCCAGTCGCCCCCATCCCTGCCCCTGCTCCCCGGGGTCCGTAGCACAAGGTGCTGGGTGCTCTGGGTGGCCACCCAAAAGCTGTGCCAGCGCTGGGGGATGCCCAGGGGCTGTATTCCCCATTTCTAACTGGTGTTTGAGCCCCAGACACACGCAGCTTTGGCTGCTGGGGCTGGGTTGGGCTCTCCCTGGTGTCACTGTGGACACAGCACTGCCACCTCCAGCTCCTCTGCCACAGATCTGCATCTTGCAGGAGCAGCAAAGCCACATCCACCCGGCTGGGAGAGACACACCGGGGTGCCCCTGCCCTCGTCTTGCCATGTAGTGGGTGCTGTCTGCACTGACACCCCCTGATCACCCTTCAAAGAGACTTTTCTCGCTCCCTGGAGCACGATGCATCTGGCAGCCTTTTATTTCTCCTGCAGAGGAGGTGAATTTGTGCCTGGACAAGATGTTTCCTGGAATTGCCATGGAGTTTTGCCCTTGAATTTCTGGCTGGGGAGGTGAGAGGTGGATGCTGCTCCGGCACCGGGGCTTCGTCTCCCTCCCGCAGGAGCCCGGCTGCCTCTGAACACGCTGGGGAAATTCTGCGCCTCTGAATTGATCTCGTTTCCTTGTACGGGATCCAGATGGCACGGGGCTCCCTGTCCTCCCGTAGTAAACACAGCAGGCAGCCTGCGGCGCTGGAGGAGCTCTGCCCGGGTGCTGGGTTCTCCTCGGTCGTGGTCCTTGGCGGGTCGCTCCCCGTCTCCTTCGCCTCTCACCTCTTTGGGGGCCGCACGGTGACCCCGTGGCCGGGCTGCTCTGAGCCCTCGGAGCCCTGGCACCCCCTGGCTGGGGTCTGTCACTCGGTGTGGTGGTTTTGGTGCTGCTGGCAGGGGGATTTGTGGCACGGGTGAGGTTTTCCCGGGAGCCAGGGGGAGCAGGGCACAGGCAGCACCCAGCGTCTCCAACCCTGGGTCCTGATTTTGAGCATGAAATTAGGAATTTGGAGAGAAACTTCGCAGCCTGAGGGAGGGTTTGGCAGGTCTCCGGCAGAGCTGGGCTCTGGTCCCCGTGGTCCTGAGCCCCTCTTTGGCCCGTTTCCCCAGTTTCCTGCTGGCTGTCCACACAACGCTGCCGGGACACTGTCACCTTTAGCATCACCCAACCAAGCAGAGGTGATGGGCAGGCTGTGGTGGGCTCTCCCGAGCATCCCCCGTGGCTGGTGGGGAGGCAGAGCCAGGAGTCTGCAGCTCCTGGTTCAGCAGAGGCCAGGAGTGAGGGGGAGAGCTGCCTCCCCAAGGAGGATGTGGCTACCAGCACCTGGGACCAGTGGCCCCCGTGTCACCAGCCCCGGGAACGGCAGCATTTTGCTGCCCTCTAGTGAGGTCTGGCAGCCGGGCTCCCTTTGGGGTCCCCGTGGCACCCACACCTCCCTTTGGGCCCCCTTCCGTAGGGGCAGAGCCTTTGGGGGTCCCAAGGGCAGGGCACATCCCTGCGGGATGGTGGCACTTCGTGGTGCTTTGTCCCCGGGTGTCCCACTGCAGGACAAATCACCAGCTTAAAACTAATTGACCCCCAAAGCAGCCGGGCTTGGCTCCCCCTTCCCTGTGGGACCCCCACCTTGTGTCCCCGCCGTGCCCTGGGCTGCAGGGTGCTGTCACTGAGGTGTCACCTCTGGCCACCCCTTTCCCTTGGGACCTGCTCTTTGCTGAGCGGCGAGGAGACATCTCCCCTGACTTCTGCCCGGGCAGCTGTTGCTGCGTGTAAATAATACAAATTAATTAAAAGGAAAATCAAAACTAGGCACATTTATAATTAGATAATCCACCAGCCCCTGGTATAATTAATTATGTTAATAGGGCCGCCTGCACGGTGAAGGCTTGCAGGGGGTCGGTGATGAGGCACAGCAGGTTGTGGGGTGGGGTGGGGAGGGGATGTGGGGTCCAGCCCTGCCTTGGCCGGGCGGGCTGAGCCCTGCTCCCCTGCAGCGGGGATGGGGCTGGGACCCCCATCCTTGCCGTGGGGCCGGTCCTTAGCCCGTTGTGTGGCCGTGCAGACACAGCCCCGTGGTGTCTGTGCAGGGATGCTCATCCCCAGCCCAACGGGTCTCAGCTGAGGGAGGTTTCCCATCCCCGAGGTGTTTTGTCTCCTTGCTCATGGTTGCCCAAGCCCATGCTCAGCCCTTACCGCTTCCAGCTGGGTCACGGGGCTTCACACCAGTGCTGGGAGTGGGAGTTCCCCAGCACCAACCTCCTGTCCATCTCCATGGCTGGTGTTTGCAGCCAGTCCTGGGGCTCCTGGAGCGCTTCAGGGGCTCCTGCAGAGCGTCCCTGTCCCTGGGGACACAGAGCATCCCTGTCCTGGGGTGCAGAGCACCCTCGTCCCTGGGGTTTAAGGGCATCCCTGCCCCTGGGGGGCACAGAGCATCCCTGTCCCGGGGTTCAGAGCATCCCTGCCCCTGGGGGGCACAGAGCATCCCTGTCCCGGGGTTCAGAGCATCCCTGTCCTGGGGTGCAGAGCACCCTCGTCCCTGGGGTTTAAGGGCATCCCTGGCCCTGGGGGGCACAAAGCATCCCTGCCCCAGGGTTCAGAGCATCCCTGGACCCGGGCGTTTCAGAGAATCCCTGCCCCAGGGTTCAGAGCATCCCTGGCCCTGGGGGTTTCAGAGCATCCCTGTCCCAGGGTTCAGAGCATCTCTGGACCCAGGCATTTCAGAGCATCCCTGGCCCTGGGGGTTTCAGAGCATCCCTGTCCCAGGGTTCAGAGCATCCCTGTCCCAGAGTTCAGAGCATCCCTGCCCCTGGGGGGCACAGCAGCCGTGGGGCAGGGAGGCTGCCCAGGGCTCGGGCAGCAGCAGGGCCCCGAGGGTCAGGCTGTGTGTGGGGTGCAGGCAGAGCTGGCTGTGGTGGGCAGCTCTGTCCCGGGAGGAGGGTTTCCCTGGCAGCAGAGGGCAGCATCAGGCTTGGCACGGCCGTGCCCGCTGCAGCAGCTGCAGCAGTGCCATGCAGCCTGCGCCTGCCCGGGGGTGCAGAGCCAGCACCCCGCCGTGCCATGGCTTCGGGGTGCTGAGGGACATGGGACAAGCACCCGGAGATGTGCCGGGTTTCACTTTTCCAAAGCCCAGCGTTGGGAGTGATGCAGGTGGGATTTGTGGCAGGTGAATAATTCGGCTCAGAGGGCACAGCGCTTGAGGAGCGTGTGGGCAGGAAAAGGAGGGTTAGAGCTTCCCCCTGCCCTCCCCTTGGGGGTCTCATCCCTCCCCTTTCTGCTCAGGCAGAGACACAGGGGGATGCACAGGGGGGCTCTGTCACCTCTGATGCCGTGTGTCACATGTCTGTGGGTGTGCACAGGGGCAGCCTGTGAGTCCGTGTGCCCAGATGGGGTTTGCAGCCCATCACCACGAGGGAGGGTCTGTTGCGTCCCCAGGGAGCCCGCAGCAAAGGGCTGTGTGGCTTTGGCTGGCAGGTGACCCTGGGGATGCCACCAGCACCTCCAACACGCTCCCTCGCTGCCCTTCCCTTTCTTTCCTCCTGCTTTTTCCCCTTTTCCACCCATGTGGGCAGCAGCTCTGGCTTCAGGGACAGGGATGGGGACACCCCCTGCCCTGCTCCTGGTGCTCTGCTGCCTGTGCCAGCTGGGAGAGGACCTGGCACAGCTTCTCCTCCTGTCTGATGGTCTTTTATCCTCCAGGCCTCTGGGGACCGCGGGGACAAGGACATCAGATATGTGTGGGCGTGAAAGCTGAGAGGGAAAGCTGTTTCCCCCCGAGGGTGGCTGGGAAGGTCCTGTCCTTCCCGGAGAGGAAAATACCCTCTGCTGTGAGGTGCAGGGGGCTGTCACTGTCCCTGTCACCCGTGGGGCTGTTGGCAGGGCTGGGACAGAGGTGGCATTTGTGACAGATGTGTAGGATGGCGCCGTCCGTGCAGGAAGGATGAAAGAGCTCGCATGGAAATGGGATGCACCAAAGGGTTTAATGAGGCAGGGCTGGGTCTGAGGGGAAGATGGAGCTTATTAAGGGGCAGATGAATGGAGGCTCCTTCCCCAAGTGCCACAAATCCGGGAGTTAAACGGCCGCTGTCAGTCAAGATTAGGGCTGACACTTAGAGCCTGACAGGGGAGAAGATGTTGTTAGGAAACCGTGCAGGGCTCAGGGCGTGCGAGTGAGTGAGTTTGTCTTTCGCAGTGATACAGATCCATCACCACCTGGGAAGCTCCTGTTTGTTAATCACAGCGCTGGGCTCCGGCTCTTCCCCGGCGCTGGGCTGCTGGGGCAGGGGGGGGCACACACAGCCCCGTGCCAAGCCAGGCTCCGCGCTGCAGGGGCTGCAGGACCCGGGGAGGAGTGTGCAGGCGTGCACAGCGTGTGTACACAGCTCTATGGGCATGCCCAAGCTGTGTACATGCCTGCACAGGCATGCATGCCACGTGTACACACATGTGTGGGCATGCACAGCACATGTACACACCTGTACAGGCACGCACAGTGTGTGTATACACATGTGTGGGCATGTACAATGTGTGTACACACCTGTGTGAGCATGCACAGCACATGTACACACATGCACAGGCGTGTACACACACGTACAGACGTGCCCTCTTCCTGGGGCAGCCCTGGCTGCACCGTCCCTTTTCCCATCTGCTCCCTGAAGCTCATTTTGTGCCCGGGGGGGTCTGGCTGGAGCATCCCCGACCCGAGCGAGGCTCTTCCCAGTCTGGAAATGCCCCCAGTAAGTGGGGTGTCGGGGAGCACAGCGGGGGGTGGGCTCAGGGGGTGGGCAGCTGCTTCTGCCCCCGTATCTGCTTTCTCTGCTCTTCAAACGATCCTCAGGTATTCCGAGAGCTGGGAGCAGAGGAAGCCCTGGGGACACTTTGAATTAAAGGGTAATTGTTCCATATTTTCCCACTGACTTTAAGTAAAATAATAAAAATAACCCCCAACAAACCTCGCCTTTTGCGCCAGCCTGCCAGGAGATTTCAGCACGGGGACTTTATAGTCCAAAACACCATAAAACGGAGCCTAAATTACCTACCTCTCACTTGAAACAATTACAGTTTTTATCTATGGATATTAAAGGAGATGATTGTTCAGTGTAGTTAAAAAATCTTTTCCTTTTTTATTTTTTTTTTTATAATTTAATCTTTACGGAGCCAGGAAGAGCAGGCAAGCGGCTGCCCTGCCAGCTGAGGCTCCCAGGCTGGGGCTGGGGCGGGTTTTGGGGAGTTTTGGGGGGTGCAGGGCTGCTGTAACGAGCAGAGAGGGACCGAGGGACTCCATCAATGGATGTCCCTGAGGCTGGGAGGGCATCACTGTCACCTCTGCGGGGGCTGTGCTGGTGGGCTCCAGCCCCCCTCCGACCCCAGGAGAAGGCTCCTTTCCACTGGGCATCACTGGGGGAAGGTGCTCGGGGCTCAGAGCAGGGTTTGGGCTGGTGGCCGCTGAGCTGTGTTGCCGCACGTGAGGGTGGCCATGGCCAGCTGGGCTGGGAGCTCCTCTGGACAGCCCTGAGGTTCTGGGTACAGAGTGTGAGCAGCAGGTGGAGGGAGGTCATCCTGCCCCTCTGCTCTGCCCTGGGGAGACCCATCTGGAGCACTGGGTCCAGTTCTGGGCTCCCCAGTTCCAGAAGGACAGGGAACTGCTGGAGAGGGGACAGCAGAGGCTACAAAGATGATGAGGGGCCTGGAGCATCTCCCTTATGAGGAGAAGCTGAGGGACTTGGGTCTGTTTAGTCTGGAGAAGAGAAGACTGAGGGCAGATCTGATCAATGCTTATAAATACTTAAAGGGTGGGTGTCAGGAGGATGGGGCCAGTCTTTTTTCAGTGGTGCCCAGTGGCAGGACAAGAGAAAACGGGCACAGACTTGAACATAAGAAGTTCCACCTAAACATGAGGAGGAACTTCTTTGCCGTGAGGGGGGCAGAGCCCTGGCAGAGGCTGCCCAGGGAGGTGGTGGAGTCTCCTTCTCTGGAGACATTCAAACCCCACCTGGACACGTTCCTGTGGGACCTGCTCTGGGTGGCCCTGCTCTGGCAGGGGGTTGGAGGAGATGATCTCCAGAGGTCCCTTCCATGCAGGGATGATTCTGTGATTCTGGGGAGCATCCTTCCACTGACTCTGGATTTAGGGGCACTTGCTCCTCTAGACCCTCCCAGCTCCCCTCGTCACTCAGAAGGAGCCTGGTGTGGCCACCCCAGCTGTGTCCCTGCTGAGGCCACCCCAGCCCCACAGAACCAGTCCCCGTGCCCAGGCACCGCTGCCCGGCTGCCACTGCTCTAATCCCAGGTAATTGGATTTACAGGGAGCACTGTATCCAATTACAGAATCCTAATTAACGGACCAAAGTTACAAGTGCGATGTGTCTTGCTTTCAGCAATTATGATTAATTTTGCCAGAATACACACGCAGACGTTGATTACAGGATCCGCGGGCAAACAGGAGCTGAATGCTGATAATTGAGCCGTCAGTGAGGAGGCACATCCCGGGCTCGCAGGGGTGATGGCCCCAGCCCCGGGAGTGGGGGGTCTCACTGCCACCAGGCCAAGGACCACGGGGCAGAGGTGGGACCCCACCAGCTCCTCTTCAGGGCAAGAAGACGTTCCCGCTGGCTTTGGGAAGAGATGCAGGGACGTGGGGCATCACCGGTGCCCTGGCCGTGGGGACACTGTGGCTTCTCCATCCATGGAGGACCAAGGGGAAGGGCTGGAATTCCCAGAGGTGCGTCCCAGGATGTTCTCATGCATTGGTGCAGCAGACATGGGGATCAGGAGCAGTGTCCCTGTGCAGCGTGTCCCCTCACTGCACGGAAACAAGCCCCTGGCTGGGGTTTCCCCTCACCAGAGCTGCTCTGGGGCTGGTTATTGCCTCGCTGGGCTCCGGTGGCTCCGTCGCTGCTCGGGCTGGGCTGTGCCAGCGGCCAGGGGGGGCTCGGGGAACACCATCCACGTGCTGCCTTGTGCCACGACAAGCGCTGGGCTGGGAAGCCCGGCTGCTGCTGCAGAGCCAGGTGTCTGCCCTGCGGCACGGAGGGCTTGCATCACATTTTCTCTCCTTTGAAAATTAAAAATCAAACCCACCTACTGCCCGAAAGTTACAACTGCTTTGAGGAACCTGCCTTCATCCAGCGGTCCCTGGGCTTTGCCTGCGCGCGTGAGAGCTCCCTGCAGCATCCGGCATCCTGCCCGTCCTGTGCCAAGGGGCAGCTGGGGCTGCGGGTTTTCCAGCCCGGCATCATCCCGGTGTCTGTGGCACACGCGGCTGCCCCGGCTGGGAGTGCTCCCCGTGCCGCGCCGTGCCTTATCGCTCCGTTTGCTCTTCCTTATTATCTTGTTCCCAGGAAGCCGCGAGTCCCCGGCTCGGGACATTAATCCAGCACAAGCCAGAGGCTTATCCAAATAGGGAATCTTCCTTGGTGATTTTTAAACAAAACTTGATAAATCCTTCGTAAAAGAAAAAGGGCTTTCATCTCCAAAGGGCCCATCTCGGAGCTGATGAGTGATAAACGCTCTGGCACCGCACATCTTCATTTGCTGCACGTTTTCTCCCCGGGAGCCCGGGCTGCACACATTCTCTCTCTGCTCTCTCTCTTCTCCTCGCTGTGTTTTTTATTTTCCCACTATCGCAGCTCGGTGGAGAGATCCCAGCCCGGGATGCCATGCCCCAGGCTGGCAGTGTCCCTCACAGGCTGGTTTTTTGGTGTTTGGGCTGTGCCAGGGCTGATGTAGGGACCCATGGGTGGCCCCGGTGTCGGGCTGATGAGCAGGAGGGACCTTCCCTCCACCTGCACCCAGGAAAACCCTTTGGTTGTCGCTTCCCGGGAGCATCCCCATGGCTCTCTGCCTCCTGCCAGCATGGCGAGTGGGGACATCTCTGTGTCCCCACCAACTGTCCCTGCCCAGCCCCAGCCCTCCATCCCCCCAACCTCTGCTTGGCCCTAAGGCTGCTCTGCGGTGCCCGGATTTGGGGGTGGCTGGGACGGGGCGGTGGTGCCCAGTGTGTTGGTGGGCACCAGCCTGGGCATTTCTTGGCCATCGTGGTGGCCAAGGGCAGGGGGACTGGGACTGCCCCTCGCTGCCCCACAGCCACTTTCCCCCGGTGGTTGGCTCCTGCAGGGAAGCTCCAAGTGGAACCTCCAACCAGCGCTTGGAGCCACATCTCCAGCCGCTCCATCTCCTTTTGTTCCCAGCCCTCGCTCCCTTCCTCCCTTCCATCCTCTTCCTCTCCTCCCTCCGACTCCCCCAGCTCCTTCCACGCTCACGCGGGGCTTTGATCTCCTCCGGAAAGCCCCTTCCTCACACCAAACCGACTGCAGCGCCTCGGCGGAGACTTATTAAAATAGATGAAGAGCTCCCTTTGATCGCCGCGGCGCTCCCAAGACCTTTCCTCGCTGCAGGGCTTCAAGCGAAGCCACCAGCCTTTCATCCCAGCGCCGGGCCAGGAGCTCGCCGGGCTTGGAGACCAGGGGCTGCCGCTCGCCTTCCAGGGAAAGGCTGGGGGATCCCGGCCCTTGGCGAGCCCGGCGGGGATGGAACGGGGTGAGGTGCATCCCCGGCAGCTCGGGGCCCCCCCAGAGGGATATCGGGGCACCCGGCAAGGACACGGGCAGATGGAGACGCGGCAGGGAGGAGCGTTGCTGAAACGCTGGGGAAAAGAGAAAAGGGAAAGGAGAAGGTGAAGATAAAAACAATCCCAGGGAAAAAAAAAAAAAGAGAAAGGGTTAGAAAGCAAAAGAGAAGCAGGAAGGGTAGCTGCCCCCCTGGGCAAAGCAAGAGCTTGTTAGACCTTTATAACGACGTGTCTGAATTTGATAAAATATGAATAATTAATCCTCTCTCCCCCTGCCCCCCCCATGGATTAGGCTCTCTCTGCACTCGCTGCGCCATGTGGTTCTGCGGGCGCTGGGCTGCTGCTGTGCTGGGCTGATAAAGGGGGGAGCCCCCACATGCCGTGGGGATCTGGGGATGCGGGGTGTGGGGATGCAGGGATGCAGGCTGTGGGGATGCAGGGATGTGGGGATTATGGGATGTGGGGATGCAGGGATGCAGGCTGTGGGGATGCAGGGATGTGGGTTATGCGAAGTGGGGATGCAGGGATGCAGGCTGTGGGGATGCAGGGATGTGGGGATGCAGGGATGTGAGGATACGGGGATGGGGGATGTCCTGGGGAGGGTTCCCCAAGGGAAGCAGCCCCACTTGGGAGCCTGCCTTCCCCCACACGCCGAGGGGGGAAGCAGAGGTGACAGCCAGAGCAGCCTGCGGGGACCCAGGGGGACACTGGGGACCAGACACGCTCCTGCCCTTTCCCACTCCGCCTCATCCAGCTCCATCCCCGCAGGAGCCAGCAGGGCCCGCAGGGAGCTAGGGATTCCAGCGCTCCCTGGGCAAATATTTGCCCAGACTGCTAAAATGAGGCGAATCCTGCTAATTACAGCTAATTAACTGCCAGGCGGGCAGCCGTTGCCCTGCGTGCCATGGCCCTGCCGTGGGCATGCTCAGGCTCAGAGCAAGCACGTGGCTGCTGCCATCCTGGCGGGGACTGTCCCCAAAACCCAGTGCCCTCCCCGTCGCATCTGCCCTCCTGGGCGAAGGCAGCGCCGAGGATCATTCCGTGTCACCAAGGATGTCACCACGTCATGGAGGGTGGCACCGTGCCACCGAGGCAGAGCCAGCAGCCAGCGAAAGCCCCGTCCCCCCTCGGTGACGAGCCTCCACCATGAGCCACGTTGTCCCTCTGTCCCACCACGGCCCGGCTGGCAGAGAGTGCGCCGAGCCCTTAATAAGACGTGATTCACACCACTGTGCTTAATTAGCAATTCAGTTAACGGTTTGTAATTCAGGCACGACCCTGATTGCATCCGAATGCTACTTTATTTCTTCTCTGCCGCTTGCATTCTGAGCGCTAATTATGCCTCTTTGGATGCTAATTGCTTCCCAGCCCTCTGCCGCTGTCTTTCCCGAGCAACATTTATTTTTCATGCGTCCGTGTGTTTAAACTAATAAAAGCCGGG
>NW_015090879.1:708451-727628 GCF_001431845.1 Calidris pugnax
AAGATCAAACATAGGTGAGCTGGGACTCACCACACACCACTGCTGCTGAGCTGGGACTCACCACTGCTGCTGCCACCACCCCGGCTGCGTCACCAGCGGGAGGAGGGAGCGTGGGAAAGAGCTGCATCCTCCTCCTCCTCCTCTTCCTCCTCCAGCCCTGGCTCTACCCTCCATCCTCCCCATCCTCATCTCCCTTCTCAGCGGGGTGGCCGAGATGGGGGTGCTGCTTTGCCACCAAGGCTGGCTGGTGCCCCCCAGGCTTCCAGCGTGGAGGTGAAGCGGTCGGGGTGGGCCAGGGATGGACACGGACACGGGGGGACCGGTTCCCCGGTCTGGGGGGGGCCGAGAGGTGCCCATGGAGGGTGCAGGGATGAGCAGCTCCAGAGCTGAGATGTTGGGGAGGCTGCGGGGTCGTCCCTGCAGTGTGGGGACAGGGCCGGGTTGCAGCAGATGGCAGGAGGGCAGGACGGTGTCCCCATGGCCCGGTGACAGATCGGGGATGCTGTCACAGAAACGAGCCAAGGCAGCAGCTGGGAATCCTCAGTTTTGGCTGCTGTGCTGGGGTGGTGACAGGGATGGAGCCGAGGGGACAGCGCGGGGACCTCCACAGCCTGTGTGCCCCCGGGTGACCCTCCCCAGGGCTTACCCCTCCTGTCTCGGTGTTTGGTTCGTTGGAGGGGACAGGCTCTTAATGAGCCACCTGAGCACACACAAGAACCCCCACTGCTTTGTGCCGGCTGGGAAAGGTCCCCCAAGAGTTGAATCCCCCCCAACTTCCACCTCTGCCCCAGGGGATCCCGTGGGAGCTGGGTCCCCGCGTGGGACCAGCAGCCCCAGGCTCTGGGGAGCAGGAAACCCCAGACCCAGTGACCCCCAGACCCTTTGCCCTGTTGCTGTGGGGCTTTCCAGCAGCCCAGCTGGGAGTGGATGGTAACCTGGGGAAGTGACCCATTGAAACGGACTCTTAAGAAACAGAATTTTTAAATTTGAGGGTGGTAAAATAGAGCGACAACAGAGGGGAATATCAGCAAAGGGTTCTCTAAGAGTTAAAGCCAAGAGCCAGACTGGATCGGTCACTTCGCTCCTCTTCTGTGATTCTAAACAGCTGAGACCTCTAAATTCACTGCACATGTGCCGGTGGAGGTTTCAAAGCCAGGTGACTGAGGGCAGAGCTGTGCTGGGTTCACTGCTCTCTGCTGAGCTGCTGGGGAGCCCAGTCCAGAGGAGAGGGGTCCCACCAGAGGGGCAGGGACCCCCCGGGCTGGCACCATCCCTGCAAAGTCCCAGTGAGGGGACTGTGCCATCCATGGAGCAGCAGGACCGGTGACATCCATGGCCAGAGGGGTGAGTCCAGACCACTTTGTTGCGCCGTGCCTCAGTTTCCCTGGTGTGTACCCAAATGCTCAGGCTCTCCCCTGTGTGGCCTGCACTGAGGAGGAGACTCGAGCCTCCTGCTTTCCTCTGGGTTTTTTTTTGTGCCCATCTCGCTATGGTGGATGGAACTGACTCCCAAATGTGGGCTTTTTATCTCTCCGGGTGTTATTCATCCATATCCTGCTCAGCACTCCGCTGGCAGAGTCACCAAAAAATGCAGTTCTCCCAACCTCGCTGAGGTCCTGGGGCATGGGTAGGCACCCGGTGGTCCCCAAGGTCTTTTGTGGCACTTGGGGGTGCTGGGGATGGATCACAGGCTGGACACAGCCAGAACAGTGGTTTTGGGGACCTTGGGGGGGCCCAGGCTGTGGCAGATGTCATGATCATGGGGCAGGGACACGTATGGCACACACGTGTGTGTGCACGCTGTCACCTGTGGGACCCAGACCCACCGTTGGGGCCTGGGGGTTTGGGTGAGGACCCATGGGTGCTGCAGGGAGCTCTGCTGCTGGCGTTGGCTGTGGAACGGAGGAGCCAGGGAGCTCAGAGGCAGCTTTTATTGGCCTCGGTAATGACTGTATCACTAACAGGTATTTAATTAGCTCAGCCACTCTGGTTAATGGTATTGCGGGGCCGTGAGCTGTGGTTAAGGCGGGGGCAGGGGAACGGGTTTATTTTGGGGCTGTGCTGGGGCGTTTGAGGACTATGGACGTGCAGGAGGGTTGCGGTGACCGGCCAAGGTCGCGCCACCCGGCGTGACACCGTGATGGGCCACCCCAGCATCCAACCACCCGCTCCTGCAGGCCCCTGGGTGTCCCCAGGATGAAGCCTGAAGGGAAATATCTGCATTTTCCCGGCACAGCTGGACCCGTGGTGGCACGGGAGGGTGAGGGTCACCAGCACCGGTGCTGGAGGAGCCACTTGCCACGGGCCAAAGCCGTTATTGTGAGCGTTTTTCCTGGTGTTTCATGAATATTTACCAGCGAGGGAGCCCGCAGAAGGGTCCCGCAGCATTGCCGAAAGCATGAATATTCATCAGCTCGGGGAGATGCGGGCAGAGAGGGGCTGAGTGGCAGCTGTCAGTCTCCCAGCCCGGGCTGGGGAACGGGCACCCCGGGGCATCCCTGCTGGGAAGAATGCTCTCGGTGTGGGGCTGGGGTCCTGGGGTGTCCTGCTGAGCCCCACGGTGTGCCAGACCCGTGGCTGTGGGGTGCAGGAGGTGGGCACCGACCTGCAGGCACTGGGATTTGGAGCTGGTTTGGTGCTGGGAACTGGGATTTGGGCTGCTTTGGGTGCTGACACCCAGCTTCGAGCGCAGAGGGAGAGATCTCCAGGCATCGTGCCCAGGCTGGAGGTGGCTCCCTGCGGCTGGCAGAGGGTTAAATCGCTGCTGGGATGGGAGATGCTGCCTCTTGATTAGTGTCTGCATTGCGGGACATTAATGCAAAGTGTTATTAAGCAGCCGTTTCCCAGGGCTGCCCGGCGGGGCTGGTGATGGTGTGACCCGACGATGCCAGGTGCTTGCTGGCAGGGTCACTGCTGCTGGAAAAACCCCTGCCCAGCTCCTCCAGGACTGGTTTTGGGCTCATCCCATCGTGGTTTGGTGTTGGGCTGCAGAAGAGCCCACAGACGTTGGCAGTGGGGCTGTGCCCACACCTGGGAGCCTCGCGCTCCATCATACATTGACGCAATCGTGTTCATTTATTTAAAATATTTGGCAGTCGGGGAGGGAGCAGAAGAATGCGAAATCGTATTTGCATTGGATTCCTGCTGGATGGCCCCGCCACCCCGGCAGCGACTCGCCAATTAAATATCCATCAGTAACAAGGAAAACAAACTCACGGATCCCTAACACTCCACATTAAAAGTTAATAATACAGCCAGCACCTGCAGCAAGAGAGGCAAATTAAGAGCAGCACTTGGAGTAACACAGTAAACGGAGGAGGGAGCAATTAACAACCATAAAAAGACGAAGAGAAACAATTAGGAGGAGGGGGGAGCACAGGCGTTGGTGCACGTGTGCCGTGGATGTGGCCGCGCTGCCCGGGGATGTCCCACCGAGGATGCTTTGTTTTGCTGCTGCCTTTCCCACTGTGCCAGGAGCTTCCACGGGGCTTTGATGGGTCCCCATTTGCAGCCCCCAGCGTGGAGCCCTGTGGAATTTGGGGTAAATCCTGCCCCATCCTTCACCTTCCAGTCCCTAAAGGGGCTCCAGGAAAGCTGGGGGGGGACTCTTGATCAGGGAGGGGAACCCTAGGATGACGGGGAATGGATTTACACTGAAAAAGGGGAGATTGAGATCTCAGGAAAACATTCTTTGCTGTGAGGGTGGTGAGAGCCTGGCCCAGGTTGCCCAGAGAAGCTGTGGCTGCCCCATCCCTGGAGGGGTTCAAGGCCAGGTTGGAGGGGGCTTGGAGCAACCTGGTCTGGTGGGAGGTGTCCCTGCCCAGGGCAGGGGGTGGAACTCAATGATCTTTAAGGTCCCTTCCAAACCAAACCATTCTATGACCTTGAGGTGTCCATCCCATACCTGGCTGGGGTGACCCCCCCAGAGCCCAGAGGTGCCCCCGGCCCCAGCACACACAGGATTGTCACCAGCAGCTCTGGCTGATCTCCGCCGCTCCCCTCCCCTGCTCACATCGATCCGATATATTAAGCTATTAAATTATTTTGCTGTTTCAGAGCTCGGTCAATAAACGCTGAAGCGATCGCAGGGAATGACCTTTCCTGTGGGATGCTCTTGGGCACTAAACCTGCATCACCATTGACCAGTGCAGGCTTCAGATGCTCCTCTGGGACTTCTCATTTCCCCCTCCTGCCTTTGGGATGTTTTCCCTGGAAAAGAGGGGGGTTCAGGGCTGGTTTTACAGTCCCAGGTTGGCTTATGGCCACTGGTGGGATCGGGCAGATGATCTGAGCCTCTGGGCAGGCACGAGAATGGTTGGAGCTGGTGGTGGGACAGGGGACACTGTCCTGGGCTTTGTGATCCAGGAGCTGGTGGTGGCACCTGGGGAGTCACTGTCCCCCTGGGCACTGGGTTTTCTGTCCCTGAAAATCATATATAAAGCTGGGAAGGAGAGATAAAAGGGGGTTTATTTTTCTGCATTCACCTTAAAATGGGGGCAGGAAGAGGAGGATCAGGATGAGGAGCCTGACCTTGAGTTTGTGTTGTGACCAGATTTTCCAGTGTCGTACCCCATTTTGGAGCCCGGACCATGCCACACCCCCCATTTTGGGGACAACGTTGAGGTTTTAAGGGATCTGCTGTGGGTTTGGGGAGTTATGCTGGGGAATCAAGCCCACGCTGCAGCCCATCGCCATCGAGGGGGGGGCATGTTTGCTGGGGGGGTTGTAAACCCATGTTCAAGGAAGAGGAGCAGACACAATAGATCCTGGTGACACCAGGACTGAGCAGGAGTTATTTTGGATTTTTTTTTTCTTTTTTTTAATTGGTTAGATTGCAGTCGGAAAGGGAAAGCTGATATCTCTGAATATGCAGGAGATTCCTTCCTTGCAGGCTTTAAACAGAAAGGAAAATGTTTTAACTGTTACAATAGAATATTATTAGAATGGCACCGGCAGGACGGAGACTATCGCTGCCGGCGGAGCTGCAATGAAAGAAGAATAAAATTGAACCCTGAAAGCTGCCCGAAAGCTCAAAGTCAAACGGCCTCTTCCAAGCCCTGACTTTTTCCATTAGAGATATATTTTTGGATAGCAAGAAAAAAAATTTCCTTTTGGGAGCTTGTTTTGATCTGACAGATTACTAAACCCCCTGATTTTTGGATGAGAAAAGGGAGTGTCGGGGGGGGCTGGTTAAAATAACCCCCGGTTGCTCCAGCTTTCACCCCGGGCAGCACGTGCAGCGGGAGCTGCGGCTCCATCGCAGACCCTGCCAGGCTGGGGGGAGATCGGCTTATTAATAAACTTAACGAGATGAGTAACACTGGCGGCCGCTAATAAAACGAGAGCAATCTCCCATATTTCACCGCTGGAATCTGAATTACTGTGTATCGCTACCACTTACCGCTCCTGTAAAGCTTTATATCTCCCAACCGCTGTAATGTCATTAGCCACTAATTGATTTTTTGCAACATCTTGGCGAGATAGAGGAGCAGGATCCTCGTTTTGCAGCGAGACAAATTGACTGGCCACCCAGCCGAGGCGGTGCCCGGCGTTACCAGCCACCCGTGGCATGGCCAGGGACCCCTCCCTGCCTCCCTGATCTGAATTTTTTCCCCCCATTTCTCCTGGATTTCAGCGTCCTGACTTTGCTGCCTCCCAAAATGGTTTGGGAGGGGTGGGAGAAGGGTTGGCTTTTCCATTTCTGGTGCTGGAAAAGGGCGTCAGGGCTTGGCGGGGAGCAGCCTGGCTCTCTGGAATGTGATGTGCTTCCCTCTCCATGCCCAAAATTTGGATTTCCATTAGGGATGTCCTGGTCCCGGCACCAGCCGGGATCTCCAGCAGCCGCCTTTCCTCCGGTAACCGGGATTTATGCCAGCGAAACAGGAAGCCGGAGGGAGAGATAAATTAGAATTATTTTTAATAAAATGGGGATCATTTTTAATCACGTTTAAGTTATTTTTCTTTAGCCACCTCGCACGGTGTAGATTTCCCTGAAAAATGGGGAACTTTCATCTCTCGCTGCTTGGAAATTAATTCCTCCCTGACAGCCATGGTGCTTAATGTAGATAATAACTATTAGTTCTACCCCAGACAGCACACTCCGTCCTGCGGGGCCGGGGCTTTCATTTTTCTCCCTGGATTATACTAAGTCCTTCGACAGGCCACAAAACCTTGAGAGAGGAGGGGCTTTGGGGGTGACACGCATGATTTTTAAGCCATAGGGATGCTCCTGGTCTGCATCCCAATCCCCATCCCGGTGCTCGGTGCTGGGTTGGCAGCATCCCACGGGGCAGCCCCGGGATGGGGTTTGTGTGCTGGCAGTGGGTCTGGGTTCTGCAAATGGTTAATTTGGGGTTGGGCTGGGGGTTCCTCCTGGGTTGTGCCGTCCCCTTGTGCTCGCCTGCTCCTGGCACACGCCGCTGCCGTGGGCATCCTCCGCCAGCAGCAGCGTGACAGAGCGACAGGACCCGCGTCCTATTAAAAAGGGGCTGTAAATATGAAGTTAATGGAGCCTGAAAGCCTGATGTTTCCTCGGCGCGTCTCCCTGGCTGAGATTTCGGGGCTTGTTTGCGAGTGGCTGCGGGGGATTTACAGCCGGGATGGGGGGCGGGGATGGGACTGGGAGGATGCTGCCCTGGCGAAGGGGGTTTGGTGGCTTTTGGCCTCTGCCCTCCAAAAACCTTGGTGAGATTGGAGAGAAATGGGAGTGGAAAATATTGCCATGGAGGGGAGGCTGGAGAAGGTCCCGGCTGGAGGCTCTGCCCTTTGGAAGAGGGGACAGCAAGAAGTGTTTTGGGGGAGCACTCACAGTGCTTTTGTGTCTCTGTGGCTCTGTGGGGGCATGGGACCAGCTGGAAAAGACCCCCTTTTGCCCAATTTCTGTTCTCCCTGGTGACCCAGGAGACGCTCAGGGGACACTGGGGCTATTGCCCAGTGGGATCAGGGCTTCCAGGGGGGCTGGCTGTGCCTGGCAGCCCCAACATCACCTCTGCCAGCACCTCATCCATCCAACCCTAATGGTCAGGCCCTTCCCGGGAGCGTGGAGCCACGTTTTTCCCTCCCTGGAGTCACTAATCCCTTCCCATCACTCGGGCAGAGATAATCTCCCTCCATCAGCCAAAGCCCGTGGGGGCTGCAGCAAGAGCTGCTTTTAAAAGCAACACAAAGAAGCTGGTGGTAATTTAGGTGCAATAAGGGCTTTCTGCCGCTTTCCCCGCTCGGTGCCCTCCTCCCTTTGCATCCTCCCTTCGCCCAGATGCAGCCCATAATCGCTCCCTCTCTCCTCGCTCCCCAGCTGTTTAGCAAAGCCCTGTTTCAAACCAATCTCCCCTCCTGCCCCGGGAGGGTTTGCCGGAGCCTCCCGTGCTTCCCGAGCCGGGCTGCAAGCGGAGGGGATGGGAAACCCCCTGCCCTCCTCCGTGGAGCCTGGAGAGATGCTACCAGAGGGCTTTTATCCCCTTTATCCCTGCCAGTATCTTACTGGTATCTCGCTGGGCAGGGGCACATGGTGTGGGGATGGTGATGGTGATGGTGGGATGGAGAGCAAAGCTGAGATCCCAGGGCATCCGAGAGAATCACCCTGGGTCTGGCATCACCCTGGGTCTGGCATCACCCGAACCAGGGTCCAGCATCACCTGTACCAGGGTCTGGCATCACCCAAACCAGGGTCCAGCATCACCATTCCATGATTCTATGAAGCTTCGTTAGGACCCGTCAGGACCTTGGTTGGGGATGAAGAGGCCAAGCTGGGAGATGTTGGTTGATGCGGTACCGAGGGCTTTGTGAGGGTGAGGGGGACCCACACCCCGCATCCCCCCAATTCTGGCACCGCAGCCCCAGACGGGCTGTCTCGGCCCCGCCAGCCCCTCGCTGGCATCTGCCACGTACCTGTTATAACAGCAATTACCGCTCCGGCGCTGACACGCAGATCACAGGGGCTTTGATCCGGGCTGTTTTTCTTTCTGCTGCGATTTCACATTCATTAGCCGCACCGTTTACTTACTTAAAACGTTGAAAAACACACCAAAAGGCCTAGTTTTTATCAAAACGATGGCTTCCCTAAAGGGACGGGTGATGATACCCTCCTCTGTGTGTTTGTCCCCCCTCCCAGGACAGGTGGTGGAGAGGTTGCAAAGAGCTCTGGGCTTGTAGCAGGACGGGGCCCGGGTTTTGGGATGCTCTCATTGATCCCTTAATTAAAGCTTGTAATGAAGATGTGAGAATTCAGCCACCAGAGCCGTTGATCCCTAAATAACCCCTGGCGTGTGTGTGTGTCCCCCTCCCAGGACGGGTGGTGGAGAGGTTGCAAAGAGCTCTGGGCTTGTAGCAGGACGGGGCCCGGGTTTTGGGATGCTCTCATTGATCCCTTAATTAAAGCTTGTAATGAAGATGTGAGAATTCAGCCACCAGAGCCGTTGATCCCTAAATAACCCCTGGCTGAACTGAAGAGCATCTCTGCTCCCTGCGTGGGGGTGGGTGCCCGAGGTGGGGGCTCCTGCCACCGCTCGCCTGCGTGATCTCCCCTCCGCCTGCCGCCGTGGCTGGAAAAGGTTCTTTTAATCAGGGGTAATTTTATGCATCATTAATAGCAGGCCTGATTATAAGGAATGAAAGTTCAGCCAAGGGAAAGATGAAAGGAGGTGGCAGCCGCCCCCTCTCCCCTCCCCACGGGCTGGGGACTGGGCACGGGGGGGTCTCCAGGGGGGTCCCCAGCTGGTGTGGTGCTTGGTGCTCAGCACCTCCGTGTCCTCCTGTCCCCGTGTCCCCCCAGGAGGCTGCCTCAGGCCAAGGTGACGGGATCTGGGAGGACCCCATCCTTTGGGGACCCTTTGGCTGTGGACACCTGGGGGTTCACCAGGAGCTTGGGGACAAAAGGGGCCTCCTGATGCCGGAGCTGGGGGGCTGGGGGAATGCAGCAGGATTTTGGGGAGCCTCACGCGGCTCTGTGCAGCGCAGACAGGAGGGATTATTCGCTTTCTTCGTTAATACCGTTTTATGCATCTAACGCGCTTTTGTGGCCTTTTCTGCATCAAAGGTATTTATTTCACAGGCGACGCATCAAACGTGCCTTGAAATCCCTGTCCCCGGGGCTGCTCGGCAGCGCCAGCGCCAGCCATGCTCGTCCCCCCCGGGGCGTCCCCCGTCTCCACCGGCTTCTGTCTGGGAGCCAACGGGGCAGGATTTGGGGCTGGACCCCCCCCGACCGGTCTGTGGGTGGGGGGCTGTGGTGACAGGGGGGGTTTGGTGGCCGGGGGGGCTGGCGGGAGACCCAGCACATTGGGGTTTCCCCCAGGAGTTCCATGTAGCCACTCCACTCGGGGATGCAGCAGCACGGGTGGGCTGAGCAAACGGCTCGGGCTCCTTGGAGAAAAACCCCCATTTCTTCCTCCTCCTCCTCTTCCTCACCTTCCCCTGCTTGCTTTCCTTTCCTGTGTGGGTACAGCTGTAAATTAGATCCTCCGTGAAGAAAACAACATCTGTTTACCCTCCTTGGGCACGTGGCTTATAAAGGGAGAAGGAGAAAAAGGTGCCCGTCTGCTGCCCCAAGGGGTTATTTCTGTATTTATCCCCCCATTGCTCCTGGACACGGTGGGTCCCTGTGGCTGGAGCTCCTCCGGATGGGGCTTCCCCACTCCATCCCCCCCAGTCTCATCCAGGGATGGAGAGGAGCGAGTCTCGTTAACCAGGGCGTTGAAGGGGAAAAAAAAAACACAACCCAACCAAAAACCCAAGCCAAGTTTTATTCCTTGAAAAGTGCAGGCTATAAAACCTAAATGCCAAAAGAACCTTTCCTGATGGGGTGTAAATTTATGAGGATTCACCCCAATAAAACTGGAGGCGAGGCGCTGCTGGAAAATGTCTGCATCCCTTGGGTGCCAATCGTGCTGGAGATGGAGCCGGTGCCGGGCTGGGGGGGGACGGGGACATTTCTGCTGCCGGGATCTCCCAGCGGAGACCGCACGTCCCACTGAAACTGCAAATCCCCCGGCGGCGAAGCACTGACGAGCACGAAATAAATTACGGTTAATTGGATCAAAACATCTCAGCAGCTTTGTTTCCGCGCTGCCATCGCCGCCCAGCCGGGGTGGGAGCCTGAGGGGGGGGTGTTTGGTCCCCAGCCACCAGGTTTGGGGCTTTGGTGACACCAGTGGGGACACGGTGACACGGGGATGGGCCAGCACCAGGGGTCTCTGCCCCGTCCTCGCCGTCGTGCCCGCTCCGTGCGAGAGCCGTGCGCCGAAATGTCACGTTAGTCAGATCGGCAGCCGCCAACGTTAATAAGGTGCATGTTTAATTAAATACCATTTTTCTCCCCCTTTCCTGCTCCATCCTCCCCTCCCCTCGTCCTCTCCCAAGGAAGCGGCTGTGATTGAACACTGCTCTTTAACTGCCAGCCCTGAATTTTGGAGTAAAATATAAAAAGCACAAAGTTCCCCTCTAATATTAACTATAATGAGATAAACTTAATTGAACATTTTTACAATGTCATACTCATTTCCCTTTTTAATTAGGTCCTTCTTCCATAACAACACGAAACCATATGATTGTGAACTTCCAGGAGCGGTTCGTTACCGAGAGCGCTGGAAGCCAGAATTAGCAGGGGGTTTGGAGATGCTGAAGCAGCTCCTGGTCGGGGCTCCCAGGGAGGGACAGGGGTGACATCCCGCTGGCCCCCATGCTCGGGGGGGGCAGCAGGAGGAGGGAGGTGACACCAGCCCTCGCCGAGCCCCTCACCCTTCGCTGGGTCCTCTCCCTTCCCCATCGCCGCTGTCTCCCAGTCAGGAATTAATTGCACTTAGCAGCATAAACAACCTAATAAAATAGCAAAACAATAAATAAAGAGGATGAAAGATGAGCTGGGGCTTTGATTTAATGGCCTGCTGGTGAGGCATTCGCTGGGAATTCACAGCACTGGGCTGACTGGGGATGGGCAGGACCCCAAGTGAGATGGGGGGGCTGTGTCCAGCCCCTTCCTGGCACCAGGATGCCCAGAGCATCCCCTCACCTCGTGACCCTGGCACCGTCATGCCAGGACCTGTTTGGGCAGGGCCACCCCATTAGCAGCGATGTCAAAGCCCATGGTGGGTGAGCCCCATCTCCTCCCCATTCCTGCTGCAAAAATCCAGGGATTCAGCGTATTTTTCTGGGTCCAAGCCAGTATTTCGAAGGATTGATTAAAAGAGCAGGAGATGGTGACTGGGGAGGGGGGAAAGGAGATGTGGGGGGTAACAGTGTGATGGGCACAGCTTGGGTTGCTGGAAGGGATTCCTTGTGCTCGCTGGGGGTCAGCACCCATGTACTTCCCGCAGGAGCTGGGTGGGATGGGTGCCTCTCTGAGCACCCGTGGGCCTGAAATTGGGGCATTTCCACAGGTTTTGTGTGCAACGTTTGCTCCGCCGGTTGCTTTGCTCCCTCCAGGCTTCGAGCAGGTATTTTTTGCAGGGGAGAGCACTTAGTGCATTAGCGGCAGCTTCTCGGTGCAGGCAGCCGGGCGGTAATTAATCATTCATACAGCTCTGGGACCCCTGGCATCGTTTGGAGGGAGTAATTACACCTCTCCTGCTCCTCTTCCTCGCTGCCGTGGCCCCACTCCCCCAGCCCGGCGAGCGGGGAAGTTTTGACAAGGTGATCAATGAGGGCTGCAGCGCCGGCGGGGGGGTGCGTGCCGAGGGGGGAGGTAATTAGAGCAGAAAAAGGGGCCTGGAGGATGGAGCCCTACCTAATGGAGCAGCCGGGTGGCAGGTTGGGGCACGCCGGGAAAAAAAGAAAAAGGGAATAAAAAGCCAGAACGCGGTGGTGGAGCTGCTGACCCTGGGATGAGCCCCCCACGGAGACCACACTGGATGCTGGGCTGGGGGGTGCAAATGGGTCAGCTCATCCTGCCCGTGGAGCTGGGCAGGCTCCTGAATGGTGAGGGTTTTGTGTGGGACCAGGTGTGGGATCACCTGTGGGAAGGAGGATGAGTTTGCCCATGGTCCCTCCAAGACGGAGGTTGGGACCAGTTTCTCTGTGGGGTGACCCAGTAACACCAGTGCTGGACCTGCCGCCGGCCCCAGAGATGCTCTGGGCTCACTCTCTCCCCACTGCCTTCCTGCAGCCTCCCTGCAGCTGGGGAGAGGAAGGGAAAAAAGAGAAATAAAGCACCATTTGGGATTGAATTTGCTTCCCCAGCTGGGCTGGGCCCGGGATGGGGGGAGCACACACTCGGGGGGTTTTGGGGTCTGGGGAGAGGAGCCACAGGGGATCGGGTCCATGGGCTGAGCGTGTGACACATCCAGGGTTTGAAATCGCTCGTTAGCCCCAGCCCGAAACATCGTTAGACAAAAACACGCGGAAAAAATCTTGATCCTTAAAAATGCAAATAACATGTGATGCTGAATGTCCTTGTTTGTCTGTAATTGCAAAATTCTTAGACTCAATCAGCCAAAGATAAACTGTGTTATTTAGGAGCAATTTGAAAGCAGACAGATTGAAAACAATGGGCCGGATTCGGCTCTCGGCAGCTCAGGAATGAAGCCAGAGTCTCTGCTGGATCAGCTGTGCCGTGCGGGATCCACACCCCGTGGATGGAGAGCAGGCTGGTGCCTGGCATCGCGTCCGAAGGCCACGCGTGTGGGATGCCCACTGCCCTCATGTGCCAGCCTTTTCCCTCCCTAATTCCTGGGTGTTCCCAAATTTCCAGCTGTTGCAGCCTGAAAATGTCCAAATTGCCACAAGCATCCTCTGGTGGCTGCGGGGATGCAGCCTGGACCGGCGTGTCTTGCTCCCACATCCCCTGTATTTATTTCATATTTAGGAAAGGGAAGGCCCAGGGACTGGCGAGGGTGCAAACCGCAGGCGTGAGCCGCTCGCACGGGCCGGCAGGAGCGGAGCCAGCGGCCGGTGATTTATAAAAGACAATTTTCTTGGCTCCGGTGCTGCAGATAAATCACTTTGGGGAGCGGCCCCGGCCGTCTCTGCTCGGGCGAGCTCTGCATCAGCCGCCGCACAAAAGTCCCTGGGAGGGAAGTGCTGGGGCTGTCGCGCCCGCGCTCGGCTCCTGGTGGCACCGCGTCCTGATGCTGTCAGCCGAGTGACAGCTCGGCGTTCGCAGCGGTCCCTTCTGCCTATAAATACACGTATCCTCCGCTCCGCTCGCTGGGAAATGAAAGTTTTGACTGGTTCGTCTCCGCCTGCATTGCAATAACTCAGAGCAGGGCAGAGCTTTCCCCGCGTGCTCAAACCCAGGCAGAGCTGCCGGCGTCTGAGACCCATCGCTGCCTGTGCTGTGCAAAGCACCTTGATGCTGAGGAGTGGATGGGTGCTCTCCCTTCCCTGGCTGCTCTCCCTTCCTTGGGTACTCACCCGTCGCTGGATGCTCTCCCATCTTTGGCTACTTACCCTTCCATGAGTGGTCTCCCTTCCCTGGGGGCTCACCCACTGCTGGATGTTCTACCTTCCTTGGGTACTCACCCTTCCATGGATGCTTTCCCTTCCTTGGCTGCTCATCTTTCCATGGGTACTCACCCTTCCATGAGTGGTCTCCCTTCCCTGGGTGCCTACCCATCACTGGGTGCTCAGGTATCATAGAATGGTTAGAGGTGGAAGGGGCCTTAAAGATCATCTGGTTATCACTGGATGCTCTTCCCTCCCCTGGCTCCTCATCTTCCCTTGGGCACCCATCCTACCAGGAATGTTCACCATTCCCTGGGTGCTCATCTTTCCTTGGGTGCTCTCCCTTCCCTGGGTGCCCACCTACCACTGGATGCTCTCCCATCTTTGGGTACTCACCCTTCCATGGTTGCTCTTTTTTCCCTGGGTGCTCTTCCTTTCCCTGAAAACTCATCTTTTTTGGGGTGCTCACCCATCACTGGATGCTCTCCCTTCCCTGGGTGCTCTCCCTTCCATGGGTGCTCTCTCTTCCCTGGCCTGGGTGCAATATCTAATGCCCTATAAATTCCCAGCAATTCCCACCTCAGACCTTTACCCAGCTCCAGGGACAGTGGCTCTGCAGGATGCTCCTCCAGGCTCTCCGGGGGGCCACTGGATGCTCTCCCATCTTTGGCTACTCACCCTTCCATGGCTGCTCTCTTTTCCCTGGGTGCTCTTCCTTTCCCTGAAAACTCATCTTTTTTGGGGTGCTCACCCATCACTGGATGCTCTCCCTTCCCTGGGTGCTCTCCCTTCCATGGGTGCTCTCTCTTCCCTGGCCTGGGTGCAATATCTAATGCCCTATAAATTCCCAGCAATTCCCACCTCAGACCTTTGCCCAACTCCAGGGACAGTGGCTCTGCAGGATGCTCCTCCAGGCTCTCCGGGGGGCAGCAGGGTGAGGGGGGGGGCGGGCAGAGGAGCCGGGGGCGCACATGATAATGCAGAGCACAGAGGTAATAATTTTTAAACAATCACATTTCCTTTTCTGTACAGACCTACAAGGATGTAAACAAGATACCCTTTAAACACATGCTTCCCGGCCATCCATCACCGCATTGAGACTTTATTATGCTCTACTCTATATGTTATAAATTACATTTTAATGATAAATTACGTACTCCTAATGCAAACTGCAGCCTCCTGTTGTCGGTAAAAACAATAATAGATTTGTAGAAAGTGAAAAGAGGGAAATGCATATTTATGAGGTTGGACAGTTTGGGGGGAAAAAGGCAATTGTTAACTGAAATATTTGGATTTATGAATTACTTCCTATTTTAAAAGGCCTCTGTATCTTCTCTTGCTCAAAATGCCAAGCCGTTAGAGCTGAGGAGGCTGGGAAGCGCTCGCTGCAGCTCCAGCGTTGGGTGTTGGGACCCAAACTGGGCTGTCTGCTGGGAGGGCTGGAGTAAAGCCTGGTCCTGAATGGGGTTTAATGGGATGATAAATGCCAGGGGATGCTCCAGCATCCCGGGGTGATGGTGGCTGCGAGAAGCAGCTCAGATGGATGTGGGGAGCACCCAAAATGGGCTCTGACCGGCCGGGGGCTGCAGCTGAGATTGCAGCTCGGGAAAACATCCACAATTTGGGGAATAACTGGGCTGGCAGCCGGCTGCTGGGATGGGGGGAACATCTCTGCACCAGCCTGAGCCCATCAGGGGAGGGGAGAGCCCCCCCAGCGGTTAATTTAACCCTGTCAGGGTAGAACACTGCTGTAATTAGGCTTCCCATGGCTCTGTCAGGCAGCCCTAACGATGGCAGTTAATTAGGGGTTGGGGCGATGCCCTGCGCTGCGGGCAGGGTGCCCTGTGCAGGTGCAGCCAGTCTGGGGCTGTAATTTGGGAGGCTCATTTCGAAGGGTGGTGCGATGGGGAGGGCTGCGTGTTGCAGAGCAGTGAGGAAGAGGAGGAGGAAGCATATTTTTGGGCGAGCAGCCGCATGCATCCCTCCTCCTGCACTGTCTTGGCTCCCTCCTTCCTTCCCGGGAGCAAACCAGGATTTCTCCCAGCAAAGGCATCTCACAGCCCGGGGCCGTATCCTGCGCAGCCTGAGCTCCTCGGGAGAGTGGACAGGGCTCGGTACCCAAATCTCTGGGTTTGGCCACAAAAAAGCCACCCCTGGTGCTGCTGGGGGCTGCCATCCTGCGCAGCCCGAGCTCCTCGGGAGAGTGGACAGGGCTCGGTACCCAAATCTCTGGGTTTGGCCACAAAAAAGCCACCCCTGGTGCTGCTGGGGGCTGCGGCTGCTGCAGAAGGAGGGGGCGAGGGGCTCCGACATCCCTCCGCTGCCAAGTCGGCGCTTTTGTCTGCACATCCATTACTGGAGCAGCTTTTGACTTCAGCAGAGATCGTGTCTCTGGCCTTCAGCAAATGGCTTTTTCAAGGTGAACATCAGCTTTCTGCCAGAGCCGGAGCTTTTGGGAGCTTTTAAAAGAGCATCTTTTATGCGGTGGTGGCAGCTGGAGTCCCTAAGTGAGCTCAGGGGCCCGTAGTGTGAACCCCTTTGCTCCTGCCTGATGAAATTCCTGGGCAGGACTGGGAGGCAAAGGGGGAAACAGCACACGGAGAGAAATAAGAGGAGTGGGGCAGGAGACATGGAGGGTCCCCAGGGGATGTGGGGCTGTAGCCATGGGGTTTTCTCACCCTGGGGGGTGTGAGGAGGAGGGAGATTTTGTGTGACCACGGCTGTAGGAAGAGGAAGAGGCCGTGGGGTTTTGGAGAACAGGATGGGGGGCTGCCTGCCCGGGCATGGGGCTGGGGGCAGCCGGGGGACAATAAGGACAAGGGCAGCGTGAGCCCGTGCCGGAGATGCTGCTCCATCCCCAGGACTGGCAGCACGTGGGGTGATGGAGAGGAGAGAGCGCAGAGAGCGCAGAGAGGGGGCAAGTCTGACGTGGGTGACGACGGTGACGTTGGTGACGCTTCCTCCATCCCCTGCGGGCGACGGACTCATCCCGCTCCCCGTCTGCACTGGGCACAGGACGCCGGGTACCGAACCGAGCGGGCACGGGAGAGGGTCATGTGGGAGCACTCAGAGGGCTCACGTGAGAGCACCCGAATAATTTATGCATGAGCACCCCTTCAGCCCATGCACGAGCGCCCAATTAATTTTTGCATGGCCACCCAAGTAATCCATGCACGAGCGCCCAATTAGTTCCCGCATGGGTGCCCAACCACCCACCCCGAGCCCCTCGTTAGTGGCTGCCGGGCGCTGGCACGGGCAGAGCCACGGGGCATGGGGCAGCCAGAGGGGGCTGGGGCTGGAGCTGCATCCATGGGAGGATGGATCCTGCCCTGGGAGCTCCCTCAGAGGAAGAGCCACAGAACCCCAGGCCCTTTTCTGGCTGTTTTGTGCACCTGGCAAGTGAGAAAGGCAGCCCCCGGCAGGGCTTGGGAAAGGGGGTCATTGGGGAGCTGCAGCTGATGAGGATCTGGGGCTTTGAGCAGATGAAAGAGCTCCAGGAAGCCAGGGTGAGGGAGTCAGGTCCCTGAGCAGGAGCATTGTCATGGGGCTGGCTGGAGAGGGGGGTCTGAGAGCCCCCCCAGCCCACCTGGAGCCCCGTGCTTGCCCACGGCTGTTGGCAGCAGCTCCACAGCAAGCAGGGTGGCCAGGAGCTAAGGATGAAGTGGGGAGATGGTGTTCTCTGTGTCCTGGGGACAAACAGAATTACAGACTGACAGGGGTTTGAAGGCACCTCTGGAGACCCAACCCTCTGCCAAAGCAGGGTCACCCAGAGCAGGTCACACCGGATGGTGTCCGGGTGGGTTTTCAACATCTCCAGAGAAGGAGACTCCACATCCTGTCCCAGGGCTCTGCCACCCTCACAGTAAAGAAGTTTCTCCTCATGTTCAGATGGAATTCCCCATGTTCCAGTTTGTGCCTGTTGCCCACAAGCAGAAGAAACCCCAAAATCTGGTCGGAGCGTGCGATTGTGCTCCTGTCATGCTGTTCCTTCGCCAGCTGTTGGGGACAGGAGGCACCTGGGGACGTGCCGAGCTGGGGATGAGCCCTTCTCCCACCCCTTCCCCACAGCCCTGGCACAGCCCCCCTGTTTTCCCAGCCGTTTGGGAAGCAGAAGGTGAGAGCGAGCGTGCGTGGCGAGCTCCGCTCTGCCTTTCCATCCTCCTCTGCCGCCGCGGCTGTCAGCGGCACGGGGGCGAGGGAAGCGTGTTCCCATCTATTTTGGGGTTGGCTCCCTGGGGGGGTTATGGGGGGCCAGCTGCAGGGAATGGGTCCATCTGGCCATCTGGCTGCCTCCCCTGGGTGCCACTGGCCCCTGGACCCGGCTCAGCCTGCGCTGCCTGGTGGGCAGGGATGGGAGAGGGGATGCTGGGGATGCGGGATACGGCGGTGCTGGGGGGACGGGGAGCGATGGGCTCAGCACCCCAGGGCAAGGCCAGCTGGACCAAGCCGAGCCTTTCCCGAGCTGGCTCTGGTGGGTGAAGCGGGAGCACCTGGCCGGCTATATTTAGGAGGAATGTAGGGCAAACTGGAGCATCCCAGGCGATCGCCCGCCCGCAGCCGCTCTCGCCCTGCGCAGCACGGACCGCAGCATGTGAGGGATGCAGCCAGAGCTGCCTGCTGCTGCCTGCAGGCTAACGGGGGGAGCCGGGGGGGCTGCTTTGCCCCGAGCAGATGGGGGGCTGCTGCCCGGGTGTGTGTGTGCAGGCACGCTCCAGCCCCAGCCAGCTGGCAAAATGCTCGGGAGATTTCCTTCAAAGGGTTTTTGCCACGGATGAGGGGTTGTGATGGTGGGGGTGCGGTGCACCCACGGCACATGAGCCCCAGCACTGGGGCTGGGGGTCTCTTGAGGGGTACAGGGTGCTCCCCACCCCACTGCCCCCTGCTCCAGAGCTCCAGGGCTCTTTATCTGGCTGCTGAGTTGCTGGCAGCAGCCGTCACACTGATCTCCTCTCAATAGAGGCCTTTGTTCTGCTGCACAGGAGATGTTTAATTGCTATTATTGCCATTAGCATAAAAGTACAAAGAAAGGTGAAGAGAGAAAAATCTCTCCTGTCCCCTAATTTCCTCTGGTCTCCATGCGGAGCCGGAGGCAGGAGGGAGCTGCTGGACACTGCCCTGGTGTTGGGCAGGATTTGGCACCGGGATGATGCTGGGGAGGGAGGAACCCCACCGTGGGGGGGGGACCAGGGGATGCTGCAGGCATTGCTTCCTGCTGGGCATCTCCCACCCTGTGGGCATTGGTCCTGCGCCCTCCGAGTGACACGATGCCCTTCGCCGGCCACGGTGGGAGCCCCCAGCTGCGCCCCAGTAGCCACCAGTCCACTGGGAAGCTGCTCCAGCCTCAGGACTGGCAATTTCAGGCGCTGGCGTGAGCGGGAGGGAGAGGGGAGCTGCCGAAAAGGCTCCGGGCTGCTGCCAGCGCCGCTGGGAAATACTGGGAGCTGAGCTGGTGTTTTGGATGGGAGCCCTTTGCCGGGGCTCCTGGATGCTGAAAGCGGCTTCGTGCTGCTGGCCCGGTCCTTGGAATTCCAGTGAGGGATTTCATCCCGCCTGCCCGTTGCCACCTCCGCGGGACCCGGCCGCTGTCGAGTGGCCAATGCAGATGCTGCCGATTGGGGCATTAAATTTAAAGAGCTGATTAAGTGCAATGAAAACCGTGTCAGCTCGTTGTCAGTGAGGAGAATGCATCAGGGCTGCGGATTAGAGGCTGAGTGACGGCTGGGGATTGCAGGCAGACAGCCGATCCATCAGCCGCTGAGCTGGCAGAGGGGGAAGCTTCCCCGGCCCCGCAGTGTTGCCTCGG